>NC_039358.1:927234-1295851 GCF_003573695.1 Papaver somniferum | reverse complement strand
ATTTTTTTTTTTTCAAAAAGGAAGGAGTTCTATTTTTCGATTATAGCATGTTATCAGGATATCTACTTTTCACCCCCAAACCTACACTAAACATTGTCCTCAATGTTTCAAAAAATAAACAAAATTAAAACAACATACCATGAGAACGATGCTAAGTAGAGAAAAGGAAAGAGATAACCGGATATTGGCGAAAGCAAGTTTTGAACTCCATTATTCAATGGCTAGGATCCAACATTTTTCAACTGAGAGGATATTGGATTAGTACAATATAAAAAAGAAAACATAAAAGATTCATTAAACATTACCTACTAGATTATATACAGAAAATTCACTATATACATACAGTCTAAAGAGTTGAGGATCAACCCAAAAGACAAAGTGTTGAAACATAGACAGTTTCAAACAACTAAAATTGGACTGAAATGAGAGCGAGAGTGAAAAACCGGATGAATCACTCCCAAACCTGTAATTTTCAGCAGGTTTACTTTTAAGCACAAAATCTTTCCATTTTAGGGGTGCAGGATTCACAAGGTCTAACTCAAAATGGACTTTGTTTGGGATGGTCAGAGAAATTAATTCCAACTGTGTTTTTTTAAAGATGTTATATTTAGCAGAAAAATAGTCCAAGAGGACTTGGGAAGCACACAGTTCCAATCCTAGATTAGGGACTCTCAGATTAGTTGGTTTAAAAATTTTGTGACAAACCAAATCTAGGTTGGGTGGAAAAATCTCAATCTGTGATTTAGGCAAGAAAGCAGGCACTTCTAATTTATTCTCATGATCAATAGTACTAGTACATACTTTCCCTAAATCAGAAACAGGTAAATCATGCTCATATTCATCGAACAAAATATCAAGACCTAGCTCGGTATCATGATTGTCCGTAGTATTCAAATCAACATCGGAAGAAACAACATATTGGGACTTAGGCAGGGAATCAGACACATCAAATTCTTTTTCATGTATAATAACATTAATGTCTACGAAAGATTCAACCTTTCCTATGTCATGCTCATCTTCACAGCACAATTGTACAAGCCTCATATCAGTGTCCAAATTATCTGAATTGCAATGAATATGAATGTTAGGAGAAACATCATTCATGGAAGTTTCTTCACTATGGTCTGGAATTTCGGAGTCACAAGACTCCGAAATTGACTCTTCAAGAAGAACTAGCTCTTCTAATATCATATCATCATCCGAGTAATATGCATACTCGTCCCTATTAACAGCTCTGGTGTTCTCGGTCAACTCATTTTCTTCTAGATGAGGCTCATATTCAACATCGTTTGTACGAGTTGGACTGAAAATACCATTTTCAAAATTTGATTCATCATCATCATCATGATAGGGATTTTGCAATCTAGGATAATTTTTAATCCTAAGGTCGAAGTTATCACAAGAATAAGACTCTAACTCATGGGGGTGACTCATACCATGTGGCGTTGTCCCTGTTTCCCTAACAGATTCCCATTGATGGGTTTTCTCTGCAATCTCATCTAAAAATTTCCATGCATCATCCACAGATTTATCAAGAAATTTACCATTACACATAGACTCAACCATGGTTCGAGATTTAAAGTCTAGTCCCTCATAGAGGATGACGACAAGTCTCCACTTCTCAAATCCATGGTGCGGACATTCGCTCAACAAATCATTAAAACGTTCAAAATAGTGATAAACAGTTTCCTCATCCAATTGGACAAAACAATTGATACTTTGACGAATAGCGATGGTCCTATGATGTGGAAAGAATTTTCTGAAAAATAGATCTGTGAGTTGGTCCCAAGTGTTGATTGATTGTGGTCTCAAACCGTAAAACCATGTTTTGGCCCTTTCCTTTAGAGAAAATGTAAACAAACGCAATTTCAGAGAGTCTTCGGTCATATGATCAGGTTGCATAGTCCGACAAATTTGTTCAAACTCTCTTACATGAGTATAGGGGTTCTCAGAATCGAACCCTCGAAATATAGGAAGTATTTGTATCATGCTTGCATTTATTTTAAAAGGGTTATTGGTATGAGGTAAGACAATACATGATAATGGAATTTTTATTGTGGGATACATGTATTCATGGAGAGCACGAGGTTGGCCCATGTTGAAAAGACACAAAGCCCACTATTTGGTTTTAATGGGTTTTCAAAAATTTGTTTTTTATGGGAAAATTTTGGTTTTGATCGGAATGAAAAACATTTGGTTTTTGATGGGAAACATTTGGTTTTTATGGGTTTTGAAAACTACTTTTGGTTTTAATGGGATGAGGCCCAGCTAACTGGTTCAAATTTTCTGTGGGACAAGCCCAGCGAATGGCCTAGAGATTTGAGTACACGACCCAACTAACGAGTTCAGTGAACCAAGCCCAGAAGTGCACGAGGCCCAGCTGGGTATTTGATTTTTGGGCTCTCAGTTAGCCAAAATACGAGGCCCACTTGGTCTTAAAAACTTTTTACAATTTCTGAGTTGGGTTCAAGCCCAGAATTCAGAAACAAAGTGCACTTGGGTTCAAGAGTTTCAGAATCAATTTACAAGGCCCAGAATTTCAATTTTTAAAGCAAGCCCACACAGTTATTGGGTTTAGGCTTACTCTTTTTAGCACAGCCCAGCTGCTCTGTTGTTCTAGTCGCACAGCCCAGTTGGGCTTTGGTTCACAACAACAACAGCACCAGCAACAGCAGCAGCACAGCCAAGAGCAGCAGCAACAACACCAGCTCCACAGCACCACAGCAGCAGCAAAATTTGCAAGTTCAGTGAAATGCAATGAGATGCACATCAAGAAGGCAGAGATTATGTGAATGCAGGAGGCAGTAAGATTAATTGAAAGATGCAAGTTATGATGCAGAACAATATGCAAAGATAAATGCAAGAACAATATGCAGTGAAGATGCAAAATGCAAATGCTACTAGAGCAGAGAAGATGCAAATGTAGTGATGATGCAAATGAACAGAAAGAGAAAAAACTAAAAGTTAATGCAAGTACAACTAAGAAAGTACAAGAATAGCTAAGATACAAGCCAAGAAACTTCAACACACAACGCCAAGTCCCCGGAAGCGGCGCAAAAAACTTGGTAGGAGGGGAAAACAACCTACAAACAATGTTTTACTGCAAGTGCACATGGTCAATGTAGATAATGTGCAAGCACAAGTCAGTCCACAGGGACTTGGGTGTGTAAAGTTGAAGTTGAAACTAAGCTAACTCTCTAACAGTGACAGTGAGCTAAGTGTAACAAGAGCAAGACAGAACTAAACAGTGAAAGTAAGTGACAATGGCAGTGAGGCAAAAATAAGCAAAGGCAGTGAAGTGAGAGCTTTGATTTGTTGTGTTGAACCACAACTAAACTGGCAGTGAGCTGCTGAGTTTTACACAGCAGTGTAAGAAAAAATAAAGGAATGCAGGACAATGTGAAACTCAGGCTTCAAATTCATCACTAACCTCCACTAAGCATGCTCTGTGTACACTCCTATTGTCCTTATCATAGACAAGGGTTTAGATTCATGTCTTCCCTATGTCTAAGGTGTTTCCCCACTAGAAAGACCTAACACAACTAAGGCATATCTCCTAAGTACTAATTGTCTAGCTAAAGCACAATTAGTCTAAAGATCAATGATAATCTGGTTTGATATAAGTTGTAGTTCCACCATCATAGTGTGAACCTAACTACAAGGTATGCATGACATACCATGTGAGAGCAATATGATGCAGCACTAAGTTTGATCTTTCATGAGCATTATTAACATTCAAAAGCAGTGTCATCAGAATGCAATGCAATGCACAACAACAAGTTAGGGTTTCATTGAAACCTAAGCAAAATAACTAAAGCATAATGAACACAGTATTAACTGAATTTGACATTAACAGAGCTGAATTGAAATTGAAACAACACTAACAGTTGAGGTCCTGGCTATTCAAGGCCTCTTGGTGGTACACTGGCTAGTCCAGGCATACCCCAACAACACTAACCCCCATCTCTATTTATACCCCAAAATACAAAATTAGGGTTCTTACAAATCCCCAAATGGAAACAGTAAACTAGGGTTACAATTTTTACTTGATTGGATGGGATAATCCTTACCTATAGCGTCGACCCATTCTTTCTCTGTTCTTCCTGCTCCATCTCTTGTCTTCAATCACTTCTATAGACTCACCTATTTTACCAATTTCCCACCTAGGGTTTCAGAGATGGATAGAGGGGAAATTGGTGAAATAAGTGGCTAGAGATATAGGGTAAGGTGGTGTTTCGTTAGAGTGGTTATGGAAGTCATAGGGTGGCTGTGGCAGAGGTGGTGGTGATGGCAGAGGTGGTGGTGATGGCAGAGACAGGGTATGGGATGAAGACGGAGTGGAGAAGAAAGAGAAGGCCGATGTGTTTAGGTATTAGGGTGTGTTTGGGTCGACCTCTATTTTGGGTGTACATGAGTTTGGTGTTTGGGTGTGAGGCAGGGATAAAGATTTTGATGTTTCGCGAAGCTGAGCCGTGGGATGATAACTTCTGAAACGGATCTAACGGCGATATGGAGACCGATTATGAGCGACCCTTGGATGCAAAAATACAACGAAACTGACGGCTCAGGATGGAGTTAGGTGCTGTGGTGTGAAGCGGTTGTAGCAAATTTGATGTATCGGCGATGAAGCGACCGTTGGATTCAGATGAGGATCCAATCTGACGGCTACAAGAGAAGTGGTCTATGGATTTTGGTTTTGGTTTGGGAGATAAGTTGGTCTTGGGATAATTCTGAGCCCATTTCTTCTTTAAGATCAATTTCTTCCTTGTTAAGCCCATTTCTAGCCTTTTGGTCTTGCGCACAACATTCTTCGCAGCTTTCTTGCGTGATTCCTCTCGGTTTCTACCACTTTTCTGCTCTTTTCGCTCCGTAATTCTATCCAAACTTTATTTATAACCTAAAAATGCAAAATTAATTAATAAAAATATTTATTCTTGAAAACAATGAAATACAGAATATGGGATAAAATGTAGAATTAATGCACAAAAAATGAGTTAAATGTCAATAAAAAGGTGCCGATAAATACAATATTTGACGCTCATCATATTTCTCGAATATGTATTGGCAAGGTTTCTCTTTAACCAAGTTCATCTTGAATTCTTGACGAAAGTCAAAAGATGATCATGTGAAAATCGCCTTGTAACATCTTACATGATTTGTGTGAGACAGTTATTTGATGCAGACTCGGAATGTTTCGTATTTATCATTCGATCACTTGAAAATTACTTTGAAGCTAATAGTTTGTGTGAGACAGCTATTGTCTTCTTCCAAGAATGTTTCAATGATAATGTTTCAATGATTGAAATGGGAGTTTAGAAAAATTAACCATGATTGGATATAACATAGTATGCGTACTTGGATGATAACTGTTGCGAGTTATTCCAAGTCCGGGAACCATAGTATGCATACCTATATGCGTATTGTTTGGTTAATGAAAGTCCTGGAACTTAGTATACATACCGATATGCGTACTGGCGTGAGTTTCAAGTTCCGGAAATTCAACTGAGTTTAGGGAGGTCTGCGTACATCACCGGCCATTGAGTACTTTCTAGGCATTGAACATGCCTTACACTTGCACATAGGCCATATCGGCCTATTTCTAGCTTCTTTACTAGCTTAGGCATTGGTGAAAGCATGCATTTGTCTAGATCGTGTCAAGGTTGCATCAATCAGGCTCATGCTGTAATTTTCTTGGGCTTAAGAAAGATCCGCTTACTTGCATATTGTTATAGCGTACTTCCTTGGCCATTCCACATTCGCAATTGATGCATATGTCAAACTCCGTGTAGCTTGATAGGTAGTATGAACATCTTATGAATGACTTGCAACTAGCCTCATCAAGTGTGTCCACAATCATCTATTGCATCGAAATACCGAGCCATATGATATGAAAGGCCAATATGCCGGAATCATCTCTCAATTAGATGATATGAGTGGCAAAGTGCTGGACTGGAAATGCTGCAACTCATTGCGTCTTCCTACGTACCCTTCCCTACTCTAAATCTAGCACTGACCGTAATTCATTCTCGAAGGAAAAAAAACTTAATCCAACTCGTTTGCAAGGTCGTGGACAAATAAAAATGGTAATGGTCTAATCCGTATAGGTCGTTCCATCAAAATGCACAAAGGTTGCGAATTAATGAGTCTGCGGAATATGGTACTTGGTGATTGTCAATCCCCTCCATTTTCCTAAGTTGTAGAAATGTCAAGTAAACATATATAAGGAGGGGTAGTTGGTTGAAGGTGCATATGCGTACTATACACCAATTAAGCTACATAGCTTAGCCGGAAAGCATCGGTGATTCTTAGGCCTCATTTATAGCTGCGTAGCCTTGCCAATAAGGAATATGGTGCGAAGGTATCATTATGCAAATCCATGGTTGTTGCCATGTATTCCTGAATAACCAGCAATGATTGATGAGTTTCTGTTTTGTACCATAGGCCAACTGCATTATTACGCAATGATTGCGTAACATTTACTCGGTCATCCCTCTCTAGCCCGATACACAACGGGTGTGCGATATCGGCTCTAGGACAATAGCCTTCATGATGCGCAATGGTTGCGCTGTAACTCCCAGGGCCACTACCCAACTAGCCTAATCTACCATATAATAGTAGATTTGTCCTTTGTCCAGTATAGCTTACCCAACGTGCCATAATGCTCAGGATTGGCTCTAGGGCCAATGCAGCTTCCCCTTGGTGCCATATTGGCCTTGACTGATATGCCCAACATAATCCACCATTCTTAGCGCGATATTGGCCTTTGGTCAAATGCTTATACAATGCGTCGTACTTGGCCGCAATATTGTCCCTCGTTCAATATATGCCTCTTACGACGCAACGAAAACTTTGAATGAAGCTTCATCATGAGCCATGGCACATCTTTGCACCATGAAAAAAACTTGAGGTGTTACAGACATAAATAAGGTGATGCAGAGTAAAAATGCAATGAACCCATACAAAATAACCTGCTCTGAAACCATATTGAAGTTCATGGGCTTAACTAACCTCAAAACCGACTTGTAAGGTTAAGGTTGCCAAAAACTTATAAACCGCAGGATTGTAGGTAACCCATAATATGTGGGAGTAATCTCAATAATATCATACCTTTTGTTTATTTCCAGATATCATGTTGTGCATTGTGCAAGATTATCCGAAGCTAGTCCCTTTGAAAACAAAAAATGATGGTAAAATAAGTTTTGTTGTTTGACACCACCTCATTCGGTTTCCCTCTCAGTAATTTATTGGTGTAAATTAAATTACTGTGAAATTTGTATATTTATATAACATTGATTTGGCGATAAGTATATATAGAGATATAGATACACAGTTGAAAAATCTATAAATTAACGCGTTCAAAATTAATCTTGCAAAATTATTAATTCGAGTTATTCCTTCCATCTTTCTATTTTAATCCCCTTGGAAGAGTAAAAAAACAAAGACGGAAGCATTTTCTAAAGTATCCTACTGATGCGATGTTGTTATCAAAAATTAAAAAGATATAAATATTATTAGTGTTATCTAAAATTGTTAATTTTATTTTTAATAGGAAAGAAAATGAGAAAATATAAAGTCAAATTTATTTTGGAAACTTTAAAAAGACGATAAAAAAGAAATATTTAAGAAATGGAATGGAACAAATTTGTTTCAATCATTAAATGGAATGAAATGGAACATATTTATTTCCCTTTTACCAAGGTTCCCGTCAAAATTTTAGTTTCCGTCATCTTGAAAACAATCTTACAATCATCAAAATTCAAAAATCATATTTGAGAGTCTAATGGAAATATAAAACTATGAACAAAAATTGGGTAGTATTTTCGAACGGACGAAAATAATATAAAAGACGAAATAAAAAGACAGACGGAGTAATATTTAGTTTTTATAAGCGTTGTTATTGTTTTTAAAAAATTATTAAGGAAGAAAAAAAAAAAATTATTAAATAGTTGAACATTAATAGAGTTTCAGATGTACTTCCTTAAATATAATCGATAGATAGATATTGCATATTACAATTTAGTAATTTACAGATAGATTGCATAAAAAGATTATAAAATAGATATTAATGGCGCATCTCTCATACTACAATGTCTTAAATGGAACATGCATGTAATATCACATCCAAAGTGGAGGAAACCCAGTGACACTTATTATATTGCATATTTTGTAGTTTTCATCTCGAGGAGACTGGGTAATATTTTTTGATAGACATTTGTAATTTCTGAATCTCAGTAGGGACTTAAACATTTGTCGCTAATCCAAGATGCTCAAGTAGCTTTATAATGTACCAAGGCACATCCAGCTGCCACCATTCGAGCCCTACCCGAGCTGAGAACTGAAAGGCGTGGTGGTTGTTGTGCCAACCTTCTCCATTACCTAGTAATAAGCCCACCACCTAATTGTTCCTGGATAAATCTTCAGTGTTCCATGGCCTTTGCCCCCATGTATGGCACAGTGAATTCACTAGGAACGTGCTGTGGTGCACCGCGGCTATTCTAACACCATATACAGCATTAAACAAAATCATCGACCAATGCCATTTGCTTACAGAAGTTATTTGATTTCAAAGATTATTGTTAAGTGTGAACACATATATCTCACTATCAGACACGTGTATATAAAAAGATACGTGGAAAGCATGTAAACCAAGACATCAAAACATGATGCGCTGCGAAACACCAAATAAACCCCGAGGAGTTACTTTATCTCATCCCCAAAAGAAGCTAAGATCAACGGTGGAGAGAAAGTTAGCTGACACGGACGTGACAGGGGCAGAAGACACTTGTCTGACACGAGCAGACCTCTCAACTACCCGCATTAAACACTCTGAGCAGTGTACGTGTCGATCAACCTGTGGAACGAGCGAGGATATATCTGCGGGATAAAGGGGAAAACGCAGACCTCTGCGTGATAGACGCAAGAACACGAACGGCCTTCAAAGATGGGTCCCACATTCTAACCTTATAAATACCCCTTCTCCACCAAGAGGAAGGGGGATCGGAAAAATCAGGAAGGGAAGGAGAGAGAGAGATTGCAAGTGTAAGTTAATCCTTTGGAAGAGAGAAACATGTAAACCCAAAAGTCATTCGACTACTCGTGTAACCGTGAAGAATATAGTAAAACAACAAACCCCGTGGACGTAGGCCTTAGTGCTGAACCACGTAAACCTCGGTCTTGTTTAAATTTCAGCACTTAATATTTGTCTAACCCCATGGATCTTTACTTATACGTTTTGCTTTCTTTGTTTTTACCTATATCCCGTGCGCAAACGCCTCACATGGAGTTGTTAGATGAGTCTATGATAAACCCGAAGGTTTTGAGCCAAGGAATCAACACTAGGATATCATCATCACAAACCTCTCTAGATTACGATGATTGGTTGTGAGCATTCAGATGCCTTCGTGATTTGTGTGTTCACAATTTGGCGCTAGAAACAGGGACTTCGTCCCGGTAAAAGATTTATCTTGTCATGTGATTTCATTTTAAATTGGCATATGATTGCTCTGATTTATCAGCTCGGACCGTATAGATCATTTGTTAACTGTATTGTATTCAAAAACCCACCTATTATCTTCGATAAGATTTATTGTTTTAATCCGTGGGTTTACGATTTTCTTTAGATCTCGTGTGAACCCGTCTCTCTGGGGGGGTTTTCGTAGTTTTTATACTTGCATTTTTAAAAGGATCTCCTTTAATAAAACTTTAACCCGTGTATTGTAAGTCGTGTGTATTAATCCTCTCCTGGAAGACGATATTTCGCCAACTAACCCGATTCACGCGGATATTCCCGTTTTTTGTTTGAAATTCCTTGTGCAGAAAGAACGTATTGTGAGTAAAGAAGGCGAGTTTCTGCGAGATTTCATTGTCGACAAAAGGACCCGTGATGGAAAAGACGCAGGAAGCAGGAAAATCCAAAGCTTTGTCAAAAGAAACACCCAGGACAACCCCGGTCATCACCCGAAGCAAGCATAAAGGAGACAAAGCTAAAATGACCAGTCAAAGGCAAGATACTGCGGAAATCATTTCACCTATGAACGCTAATTCAGTTGCAGCAGCGGCTCTCAGAGCAGCGGCGACAAAGTACGGTGCGGCTGCGGTAGTCCCGAAGGCTACAGAGGCTAGCAAAACTTGCTCCATGAATCAACTTCATCAACCAAGAGAAAGGGTGGATGAATCCAGAACATTCCAACCCGTGCACCTTCCAACTTTTGGAATGCCACCAACAAATGATCAAAATCAAACCATATCGGCGGCTCCAGCACCGCAGAGGGGCACTCACCCCTATTTGGAAATGCCAGCAACCGAAGCTGAACCTCTCCCACCTTTAGTGCAGACCGTAGAGGAAGGCGGCACCATGGCCGTAGTGGCACGTGCTGGGACTCCCAATCAGGGGTCCAACCAATCACATCGACTGATGGATGAGCTTGAGGAACTGAATAAGAGCCAGCAGGTTTACGCAGATGCTGTATCCCTGTTAGCCAGAGAAAATCAAGATTTAAAGGAGCGGATGGCTCTAAGAACGAAGACCAGCCAACAACTTGATGAAGCAAATTCCAAAGCACCAGAGCCAAACCGAGACTGTAGAGTCGTCATAGCGGCTAATGGAGACGGGACTAGGGGAAGTAGCGTATCCGACCCGGATTATGACGACAGAGAGTCAGACGGTAACGAGCAGAAGAATTTAGGGCACCACCGCGCGATAGAAGAGCTACGAGATGAGATTATGGCCGAGATCAGGCAATTAAAAAATAGACAAGGCGGAGGGAGGTTAGAAGAGGTCATGAGAGAAGCTAACTCTACGCCCTTAACTCATCGCTTGGCCAACACCCCTATTCCACTGAAATACCCTGTCCCAACGTTCGAATGCTATGATGGATCCAGTGACCCTGCTGCACATATTCGGTACTACAACCGTGTCTTAGCTAGATGGGGTCAGAACGACGCCGTACTCTGCAGATACTTCCCGTCAAGCCTGAAGGGATCGACATTATCATGGTTCGATAATCTGCCACCAAACTCCATCCACTCATACGACCAACTCGCAGAGAAATTCTTAAGAACGTACATGTACAACAAGACTGTAAACACCGGAATGGATAAGCTCTTTTCACTAGCGATTGGCTACAAGGAAACCACGAGGGAGTACACTAACAGATGGCACAAGATCTGCCAAGCCATAGGGAGCGTGGACCCAGTGGTAAGCATCAATTGCTATAAATGGGGATTAGACCGAATGAGTCTCCTATTTGTTGAAATTCATGGGAGCGTGCCTAAGACAGAGGGAGATCTTCGAATAATTATCGAAAACCACGCTCGACTTGAAGAAATTCAACGGGAAAACCCGAGGGCATATCCGCAGAGATCTCACCGCACCAATTCAACGGAACAAACCAATGGGGCCAAAAGGAGTTGCTCAGTGGAGAGACCTCACGAAGATAGGAAGGAACGAAGGGATGAACGAAGAACAGGTGACCGAAAATTGGAAGATCAAGTTTACACGAAACTCAACGCTAGCTATGCTCGTATCCTACGAGAGATCAAAGGGAGGGAAAACTTGGAGTGGCCATGGTCTAAGGGAAAGCAGCCCCCGAGATCCGAGAAGTCTAAAGATTACTGTGAATATCATTGTTTCAACGGACACCAGACCGAAAAGTGCAAGAACCTTAAAATAATGATCCAAAAATTAATTGATGCGGGAGAGCTCAAACATTACGTACGAAAGTATGTTACCGAGGATAGATCCTAGCGAACCAAACCAGTCCAACTTCCGGAAGGAAACCGAACAATCAACACCATCTCGTGTTCCGAAGCCACAGGGCCCTCACTTACAGCGCAGATATGAAAGAGGTTACGGAAGCAATTCGAAGACCGCTGCGAATTGTATAAGGTCGATGGGATAGTGGTGGACGAGAAAGAAGAATGGATGGAATCTCCTATCATCTTCGATGCCGAGGATATCGAAGAAGATATGGAAGACCATAACGATCCCTTGGTCCTAATGCTACCAGTAGCTGGATGTAACCTCAAAAAGATCCTCATAGACGGGGGAAGCTCCGTAAACGTCCTATTTTACGATGCATTCAAACGGATGAAGCTCCATGATGAACAGTTAATGACCTCTTATCACACCATCTACGGATTCAATGGAGCAGCCACGAAGCCCTTGGGAGACATCGTGTTGCAGGTTAACGCAGGGCCCATGAAACTGGAAACCCGATTCAGTGTGGTGGACACCCCTTCCCCCTACAACGCTATTATTGGACGAAAAAAGATACATAAACTCAAAGGAGTTGCGGCAACATACCACCAATATCTCAGATTTCCAACACCTGAGGGAGTAATGGAAATCAAGGGAGATCGGGTCACTACGAGAGAGTGCCAGGCCACTCAGGATCATATCAACAACGAGCAAGAAGAGCAGCGAAAAATCCTAAGAGTAAAAAATAAAGAAACCGCGAAAGAGAATGCCATAGACCTGTTCCTCAAGGAAACTACAGGTAAGGGCTTGACGAAAGATGATAATGTCCTAAGCACAGAGACAAGTACTTCAACAACCAGCGAAGAACAGAAACACGCTAAATAGCAATTAAAGAACGTCCCAGTCCTCGAAAACCCGAAGCCTGTGTTCACACCAGTGGAGCCCGTAAAAGAAATCAACATAGGAACGGAAGAAAACCCGAAGATGATCAAAATAGGGACCATAATGGACGAAGGAAGGGAACATTCTTTAACCAAATTACTTAAGGAATACGCGGATATGTTCGCTTGGAAGCTAGGAGATATGCCGGGGATTGACCCAAAAGTAATCCAACACGAGCTACGCATCAAACCGGGCACTCCCCCGTTTAGGCAGAAAATACGAAAAGTAGCTCCAGAGTATCATGAGGCAGTAGAAAAAGAACTTCGAAAACTACTAGACACAGGTTTCATCAAGGAGGTCAAGTACCCTACGTGGATATCCAATATGGTCGTCGTTCCTAAGAAAAATGGGGGGGGGGGTTAGGATATGCATCGATTTCACTAACCTCAACAAAGCATGTCCAAAGGATAGCTATCCATTGCCGAGCATAGACCAGCTGGTAGAAGCAGTAGAAGGATATGAAGAACTGTCATTCATGGATGGACATTCTGGCTACAACCAAGTGACCCTGGCAGAAGAAGATCAACCACACACAGCGTTCTACACCCCACATGGCCTTTATTGCTACACTAGAATGCCCTTCGGACTTCGAAACGCAGGGGCAACATACCAAAGGATGGTCGATGCTATCTTCAAGCCATGGATTGGAGGAACCTTAGAAGTCTACGTTGACGACATGCTCGTCAAAAGCAAGCTGCGTAAAGATCACCACCAGGACCTGAGGAATATCTTCGAAGCAATGAGAAAACATCACATGAAAGTGAATCCGGAGAAATGTACTTTCGGTGTCACCTCGGGGAAATTCCTCGGGTATCTGGTAACAAAAAGGGGCATCGAGGTAGACCCAGCAAAAATTCAAGCCATAGTAGAGATGCCGTCTCCAAAGAATTTAAAGGAAGTACAGAAACTCAATGGATCCATAGCAGCGTTGGGCAGATTTATTGCCCGGTCCTCGGACAAATGCAAACATTTCTTCAATATTCTCAAAAAAGGGAGCAGGTTCGAATGGACCGTTGAATGCGAGGAAGCATTCCAAAAAATCAAAGAACACCTAGCCTCAATCCCGATCCTGCAGAAGCCAGATCCTGACGAGGTTTTGGCATTGTACATAGCAGCAACAGAAGACGCAGTCAGCGCAGTATTGGTCAAAACCAATACAAAGATAGAACAACCTATCTATTACGTCAACAAGACCCTCAATTCTGCGTAAAGAAACTATACTAAGATTGAACAGCTCATCTTCGCATTGGTGTGGGCTACACAAAAACTGAGAACCTACTTCCTAACTCACCTCGTCAGTGTCCCATGCAAAGCACCATTGGAAGCAGTCCTCAAAAGCACGGGAAAAGTGGGCCGAATAGCCAAATGAAACAACCATCTGGACCAATTCAACATCATTCATGAAATTCAACATTCTCGGAAGTCCCAAGTTCTGGCGGATTTCTTAGCAGACCTCCCCCTTGACAACGACGAAGAGATTAAGGGAATATCAGAAGCCGGGGAAGAAAACAAGGATCCAATAGATATCCTCGAACCTGCGAGTCAAAGACAATGGGAAGTCTTCGTCGACGGATCCAAAAATAAGGAAGGAGCAGGAATAGGCATTGTCATTATCACCCCAACCGGAGAAAGGATTATACATGCACTTAGGTTGGAATTCAAAGAGCATACCAACAACATTGTTGAATACGAAGCTGTCGTACATGCCCTCCGTATAATAATAGAGATGGGGGTAACCGATGTAAGGATGACAAGTGATTCGCAGCTTGTCATACGGCAAATAGGGCTCGAGTATAATGTGTACGATGACACCCTCTCAGCTTACATGGCCTTGGTCCAAACATTGGCATCACAAATCCCGAACATTAAGTTCCGGCACTTATGCAGAAGGGACCTCAGGCACGCGGATGCCCTAGAATATATATCATCCATGCTGAGGGATAAAAATGTGGAAGCTATTAAAATAGCAAGGGTATACGAGCCTTCGGTTGCATCTCAATTCTCCTTCGCTACCAATCAAGATACAGTGGAAGAAAATATCGAAGACCAGGTAGGAGAAGACATCCATAACGACTTTGACGAAGAAGATATCCTGTCAAGAGCAAATCAAGACGAAGACTTCAGCAACGAAGATGACTGGAGAGTGACGATCCATGCCTTTCTCGAAAAGGGAAGCTTACCTGCGGATCATAAACAAGCTAGGAAGATACTCTCCAAGGTAGGAATATATGATCTTCGGGATGGGGTCCGGTACAAGAAATCCTTCCTTGGACCATTACTACGTTGCTTGTCCCGGAAAGAGGGGCATCGAATTCTAAAAGATATCCATTACGGTGACGCGGGGAATCATAGCGGCATGAGATCACTAGCTGACAAAGCAAAAACGCAAGGATATTACTGGACGACAATGATACAGGACGCCGCAAGGATGTCCCGACGGTGTGAAGAATGTCAGCGCTTCGCCAAAAAGATCCACGCGTCGGCAACAATGTTAAACTCCGTCGATAGCCCGTGGCCATTTTCAAAATGGGGCGTAGACATCGTCGGACCTTTCATCGAAGGATCAGGGAAAAGACGATTTTTGATAGTATCCACGGACTACTTCAGTAAATGGGTGGAGGCTAAGGCCTTGGCCAGGATCAGAGACGCGGATGTGTTTACTTTCATATTCCAGAACATCATTTGCAGATTCGGTATACCCGCTGAAATTGTGTCTGATAATGGCAAGCAATTACAGGGAAAAATATAGACATGCTCTTCGATACTTTCAAAATAAGAAAGAACAAGTCCACCCCCATATACCCTCAAAGCAACGGACAAGCGGAAGCTACCAACAAAACCCTCGCCCTTATACTCAAAAAACAATTAGACGAGCATAAGGGAAGATGGTGCGAACAACTGCACAATGTGTTATGGGCATACAGGACAACACGAAGATCCGCCACCGGGGAATCCCCGTTTCTTCTAACTTATGGAGCTGAAGAAGTCATCCCTACGGAAATCCTCATGCCAACCACGAAGACCGAAGCTTGGGATAAAAACCTCACAACAGATATGATGTTAGAAAGGTTGGACGACTTGGAAGGAAGAAGGGAAGCAGCATTAAAAAAGATGGAAAATTATAAACGAAGACTAGCAAGGGAGTACAACAAAAAGGTAAAGCTTCGGAATTTTGTAGAGGGGTAGTATGTGTTGAGAACAATCCCACGGTATCAGCAGGAAAAAAAAATGGGGAAAATTAGCACCGACGTGGGGAGGACCTTTTATAATACACGACGTTGCGGGTAACGGTTCCTACTACCTTCTTAATCTAAAAGGCGAGGTCCTCCGGCATCCTTGGAATGCTAAGTGGCTCAAACCATACTTCCCATAGGAGCAATGCAGACTTGAATCTGCTTGGAGTGTACCAGAAGAAGAAGGGAGCCTGACCGCTCCACATGTTTCTATCTCTGGAAGAGGAATTGCAGGCCTCAACCTATCAATCAAACAAGCTTTCAAATTATCAAGTCAACGGAATCTATCGACAATATTGGGGAAAGTAGTTAATCTACAATCTCTCAGGGCTCCCCCATCAGTGTCCATAAGTGTAAGACCATGGGGAAGGCACCCAGCAGAAAGAGATACCCAACCAATCTTAAGGCAACGGGTCGACGGAATGGGTGTGTAAATATCTTAACCCCATATCCTAGAACGTTGCCTCGGCCCCCACCGTCTGGGAATCCTCTGGCCCAGGATTCGCCAGCGGGGTGACAGGTCTCAAGACGATCACGATGGTACCTTCCTTCAGTATCGCACCCAAACACTTAAAAAACTTTGTTTTGTTTTTTTTGCACAAATGCTTAAAATAAAAACAAACCAACATTGCAGGTATATCAAGAAAAGGATCCATTTCATAAAGGATGATTACAAAAAGTGAAAGGCCAATTCAAGGAAGGATACACATCAAAAAATATTCCTTTTACATGATATTAGCAAAAAATATTCTTGTTACATGAGTACAAAAAGGGGAGGATAATGATGCAGCGGTCTCTACAAAATACTGAGGTCTCTACCTAGATGATGCCGCCCCATCGGCAGGATTGTTCCGAAGACTTGAAGGGATGCTCCCACCAGAAGAGGGTCCCGAGGAGCCAGGCAAGGCAGAAGGAACTGGACGACGAGGATAGTTCTTCACGAGACCATGCTCGTTCTTTAGGCAAAGTTCTATCCTCTCCAGCATCTTATTCGTCTCCTCAGCCAATTGACAACGAGCCTTGTGGTTAATAACTGTTGTCCGCTGTTGGGCTTGGGATAATAACGAAGATAGTCGATTCACTTCTCTAGAAGCAGCACCAACGGCCTCCTCGCGGGTTGCCGCTAAATTATTGAAATGATTGGTCTGTTCTTCCTGCTGCACTAAGGAAGATTGAGCCTTTTCAAGTTTTTCATTTGTGACGCGAAGGTGTCCCTCGAGCTCTGAAAAAGACAACACCATGGAGTTAGCACAGAAAAACACGGATAATAGGGTTATACCTTCGACACAAGCCGAAGCCTCTTCATACTCATTAACAACCGCATCTCGCGCTTCATCAAGATGTTCATATTCCGCGGATAATTTCTTATAGTCTAGTTTAAGGTTGGTGAGAGTAAATTGACAGGCATCTAATTCTACCTGCTTCATCGAATCCATGTGACGAAGGTGGTCAACCTCTTTATTTATCTCTGATACCCCTTTGCTAAGTCTGTACATACACACTTCAAGATTCCTCTCATACTCAGCCTGACGAGCTACGTCGGCACGGGACGTGGCAAGAGCATTGCTGAGAGCGCAGACTTCGGCACGGGCATCATCTCTTTCTCTGACAAGACAGAGCATACTATCCTTAACTCCTGGAAGAGGAATGGATCGAGCCTTCTGTAATTCTTCTTCCAGCAGCTGAATCCAAGACTCCAGCAAGGAAGTACGCTCACGGGCTTCCCGCAGACTATCACGTGTCCACAGCAGTGTGCTATTAAATAAAGCACGATCATGGTTGTACATATTTTGCATGTCGACCATCTGAACATGCCTTGCGCGCCATACCTCAGCCCGAGCATCCCATTTCTTGGCTTCATTCTTAATTTTCTCAACAAGATCTTTAATACGAGATTTTTGCCGTGCTCTTTCGTTTCGAAGCCATATCAGCTCGGGGACGCCACCCACTGGAGATAGGGTGGGGAGACTCAGACAGAACAACTAAGAAATAGAGGAATGACGACACACTGCGAGGGAAAAAGAACCAAACCTGTGAAAGATGAAATTTGGCCGCGAGTTTGCTCTAAATCAGCGCGAACAGCAACAAGCTCTGAACGAAGACCGGCCTCTGCTTCACCCAGCTTTTCTTTCTCCTTGAGGCTTTTCTTCATCTCTTCTATTTCCACCTCAGCCGCAGATAATTCCTTTTCTCTATGACGAAGCTTAGCCTCGAGCTTCAGAGATTTCTCTTTGAAGAACTGATACAACACGTGGTTACAATGCTCACTCCTCATCATCTACACATAAAGACGACAAACATTATTTCACCGAAGAATTCTATCGTCACGAAGAAGTATGCACAAAAATTTACCTCCAAGACACGCTGCTGCGGAAAGCCATATTGATACCCGTCGGCTATGTCCATCATATCTGCAACGGAAGTAGGAGGCTCCGGCACAAGGGTACCTTCGGGAACACTCAAATTTTTTCCCCAGGCTTCAGACACCCGCGCCTTGGAAGACATCTCCATCATGCGACGGGTATACGCAGTAGATTCCTTTTCCACAGAAACAACAGGGGCGGGATGAGGGACAAATAGAAGATTCTTTTCCTTGAACCAATCCATTATGGCGTCCTCACCCTCAGACGTCGGCAACTGTGGAAGATTAACAGCAGGCGCATCAATGACCGACTTCCCCTTCTCTGACACGGCCCCTTCAGCACAAATGTCGGCACCTACATGCGCAGCATGCTCCTCCGCGCCACCATCTTCAACAGTAGCGTCTCCATTACCATCACCACCAAGAACATCCCAATTATCATTGGGGGAAAGTAAAGAGAAGTCCTCAGGAAAATCGAGGACATCGTCAGAGAACTCCCCTGTGGAGTACATCCGATCAAAAGAAAATTCTTGAGAGGTGGGAAGGGTATCCGCGATAACACCAGCAGGGACAGAAATGTCACCAATAACACCGTCATCATCCACCACGGCTTTGTTTCTCCCTTCATCACCATCATAACCCACGAAGACCTCTTCTTCGACATTGATAGGGGAAGTACCAGTACGTTCCTCCCCATCTGTAATCTCCTCATCCTCAGCAAACTCTTCGTTCACTGGACTAGTAACTTCTTCATGGGCCTCAGCCTCGCCCATCACAATGGTAGAAGACTGCTTCGGCTTAATCTTTTTCTTCTTCAACACCTGAAAACCAACACACCACAAAAAGAATTATTTTTCCCGAACAGTTGAATTTCTAAAAGAGGAGAAGCGCAGCTAGAATCCGCGTACCTGAGCAGTTGAGGTACTCTTAGGTGGAAGTATATCACCAGAACCTTCCTCCTCGTCTCCCTCTACGACGTCAAGGGCATAAGGAAAATTCATGCCCGCAAAGTTCAAACGCCAGGGACAGAAATCCCCATAACGAGAAGGAGGAGACTCACGTGGCTTGCTACTCTCGGTAGGCCACCAACCGCGGGGACCAGGAATCCAACCGTAAGCCCATGGACCAACTATTTCGATAACGGTAGCGTGCCACTCGTAGTCATGGTCGCGCTTGATCCTCTTGCGCGCTGGGAAAAGTTTCCGATGACTAGACCCCTCCGTGCCAGGAACATACTTCATCTTGGCATCGCTGACCTCATTTAACAGACGAATCTCGCCCCGAGGAGCAGCGAGATTCCGAAGGCTGACACTCCACGGCTTGCGGTTCCTACTATTGACGTAATCACCGAAGGAGTTATTGAAATTCTCAGGGGTATACCATTCCTTCTCCGCGGGATTGGGAACGTAGCAAGTCATTGACGTGCCCCCTTACTCCGCAGATAGCACTCCTTCAGGGCGCGGAGATAACTCCCCGATAGTTGGGATACGGAACGGCTGTGAGTATTGGTGGAAGAGCCTTCACGACTAGCAAGCACGTCATAGTAGAAGGAATCACCTGATTTGTACAACGGCAGCATAAGACCAGCTTCGAATGCTCCAACCGTCGTCAACAAATGAAATTCATCGAACTCATACTTTGAGATAAGCTCATAAGTAATATCATCCTCAGGGGCATAGAAACGAACCTCGAAGGCTTGAAGCTCATGCTTTTCCTTGAATATTTCGAGATCAATATGCTTGAAGGTTACTTTTTTATTACTAACCGAAACACTGCGTATCAAGGGGGCAGCCTCATCCTCCTCGGCGGGGCCGGATGAACTAATGAACGCTTCGGAAGCTTTTCTCTTCACAGTAGGATTCTTTGAAGATTCATCCCTCGGAACTACACCCTTCGTATTCTTCCCTTTAAAAGTTGGAGGGGACGGCAGATGATGCTCGGTCACTACAGAACGTAGAGGAGGAACATCAAAAGAAACAGCACGAGGCGGAGCCTGCGTACTCCTAATATCATCACGAGGACGAGACGCTGCGCGATCGAAGACTCTGCGGGACCCAGAAGGATTTTTCGAAGGAATCTCTTCCCTAGAAGACGAGGCCTTCGCTCCAGAAGAAACTCGACTTCGACGAACATCATCTTGAGACTCTCTACGCTGAGGAGATCTCGATAGGCCAGAACCAGGAGTCTGATAAGGAAGCCGCGGACGGTCAGACATGGCTGCGAAAAGATTAAAATCATGAAAAAGTTACACACAAATTCAAAAACATTACCAAAGATCAAAAAACCACATCAATAGCAATCCACACACGATAACGCAGAAACCCTAAAATTAGTATACATGCTCAAAATTCCATAAAATTCACACACTGAAAAACTCAAATACAAGCAAAACAGTGGCCCGAAACACCGAATAAACCCCGAAGAGTTACTTTATCTCATCCCCAAAAGAAGCTAAGATCAACGGTGGAGAGAAAGTTAGCTGACACGGACGTGACAGGGGCAGAAGACACTTGTCTGACACGAGAAGACCTCTCAACTACCCGCATTAAACACTCTGAGCAGTGTACGTGTCGATCAACCTGTGGAACGAGCGAGGATATATCTGCGGGATCAAGGGGCAAACGCAGACCTCTGCGTGATAGACGCAAGAACACGAGAAGATAAGGTTTCAACGGTCTTCAAAGATGGGTCCCACATTCTAACCTTATAAATACCCCTTCTCCACCAAGAGGAAGGGGGATCGGAAAAATCAGGAAGGGAAGGAGAGAGAGAGATTGCAAGTGTAAGTTAATCCTTTGGAAGAGAGAAACATGTAAACCCAAAAGTCATTCGACTACTCGTGTAACCGTGAAGAATATAGTAAAACAACAAACCCCGTGGACCTAGGCCTTAGTGATGAACCACGTAAACCTCGGTCTTGTTTACATTTCAGCACTTAATATTTGTCTAACCCCATGGATCTTTACTTATACGTTTTGCTTTCTTTATTTTTACCTATATCCCGTGCGCAAATGCCTCGCATGGAGTTGTTAGATGAGGCTATGATAAACCCGAAGGTTTTGAACCAAGGAAACCTCTTTAGATTACGATGATTGGTTGTGAGCATTCAGATGCCTTCGTGATTTGTGTGTTCACATTAAGATTAGACAAACAAGTAAGATTGAGCAGCGGTAGCATACATATAGTTAGACTAATGAACTCGTAATTGCAAATACAAGAATGATTGGTGAACTGACAAACTAGACATTCCTAAAACCGGCAAATTAGAATTCGTGTTTACCATTCCCCATAGAAGGTGTGGTAATCCTCCAAAGACATACAAAACAAGCGCAAGTCCAACAAGATGTAGTAGATGTGTTTTCCTCAGGAACCGGTAGTAGGCTTGCATTTTTAAATCCATCACATTGTTTGATTTTCCTACCTGCAAAACATGTATAACAAGATCATCAAATAATTAATTATAAATTGTCATTTTCAATGCCGTAAGAATACTGAAGTATTTAGGGGATAGAATGAGACCTTTTCCCGGAGATAGTTGTTGTGAAAAGCCCAGCCTACGTGGCTCAACCAAAATCCCTCAATAGGGCTATGCGGATCTCGGGCAGAATCTGTGAACTGATGGTGGTAACGATGATGGCTTACCCAAAACATAGGGTCTCCCTGATGAGCAAGTTCAACGACAATAACCATAAACATGCAGAGCAACTCACAAAGAAAAGGGTTAAAGTGAAATGTATTTAACTTACCTGTGCAGCATGAAGTTCAATATAAGCAAACAAGTATTCGAGTGGTTTTTTAAGCTTAAAACTCTTGTGGGTGAGGTTTCTATGATAAGAAACAATAATTCCTAGATTTAGCGTCACCAGATACAGTATCACTGTCACCCAGAAAGCATTCCAAGTGAAGTAGAAAGGAGCAAACAAACACGCTATGTGTTCCACTATGATTGTCCCTAAGTTCACACGATTCCAGAAATCTCCATTTCTCTTCAAATGAACTTGCTCTTTCGACTGCGCTATATCTTTTGGAGAATATACAATTTCCACGGCCATATTTAGATCCGCAATTTCTTTTTGCCCATAATGGTTCACTACGGTCCTGGTATATATACTAAAATCTGTGCAGACACATAGGTATCGTGGCAGCATTAACTCAAACTGCTCAGGTCTGCAACTTAGGCATGGTCCATTTCCATTTAAACGGGCATGGCGGACAACAACCAACATCATTTTGTGAAGATCCACAGAAAGTTACACCCACGTGGATGGTTGGGGTTCCATAATGTATTAATTCTCCGAGATAGAAACGGCTAAAGTCTAATTAATGGCCAAATTACCAACCTGTACCGAGATGGCTGTAATGGTGAAGTCCCAAAGTGGACCCTGAGGTAGCATGTGCCGTGGCATGAAAGAAAAAGAAAATAAGAAGAATACTGACCCTCAAACCCTTTCCCCCTTGACATTGTGGTTCCTCCATTCGCCCATGGCCATGGCGTTCAGTCCAAGATCTATCAGAGTTCCCAAAAGGTTCAAGGATACCAGTTTTGAATTTAGTAGTAGGGTTGTAAAAACACGTCCAGTTCCTCGTTTCAACCACGTCCACGTCTTGGATTAGTTTCGCCGAAATTGTTTTAACTACACTGGTCTAGACACTACTTTCTTCTTTCTCCTAACCGAAAAATGAGATAACGTAACATTTAAATTTTTTATGAACGCGTGCTGCCATTCTTACCATGCCACGGGATCATTCAATATCCTAAACATGCATGTATATCCTGTTCCGTTTGTTGGATGATTCAGGTGCATGTACGGTTCTTCTTTATGGAGCCTCAGAAAGAATTGAATGACATAAATAAGTGAAGTTGGTGGTTGGTCTTTACGTGGATATTAAAAGGAATAGGATAATATCGGACGGTTGTCTAGGGGAAGTACGTGGGTGGGTGTTCTGTTGAAGTACTCTCACCGTTCGAGTTGTATATAAGCAAGTTCAAGAAATTGCTTCTCCCTTTTGATTTGCCAGTCCCAATCTCAAGAGCGTTTTCCCCTAAATATTTTCCTTGGGCTAACCACTATGGTGTCTTGAATCTTGATTCAAGATGCAACGACCGTGACCTATTCGCATGATTCAACTTAGTGGTTAAGGGTTTGTTGGAGAGAGAAGTTTGTTGTGCCAAACCATTTGTCGCATGGAAAATCACTTTTTTGCGCCCAACCGGTGGACGCATCTAATATTAGCCTTTAGATTTAATTTAGTTAGTTAAAATCTAATGGCTCATTTATTTGCGTTTAGTTATTGGGCGCATCAATCTGAACCATCAAATTTAATTTTATGGGTTAAAATATAACGGCTTATCAATTTACCCCAAATTATAGGGCACAGCGCGCCTAACGGTTGGGCACAATACTTGAACCACCATAGTAGACAATACCTGATTCAATTTGACGTGGCAGTTAAGTTGAATCTTGCTTTAACTTTCTACAGTGGTTAGCCTTGTACATAGCAAATGCTTTAATATTAACTATGTAAAGGTCATTGACTTTGGTCGGTGGAATTTTAATAGAAAATAAAATATGACCCTTCAGTAGACATTCGGCTATTTGTAGTGGACACCTCTTATCCTTCAAGTAACTCGTTTCCTAATATAATCTAGTTTGGGAAACCAAACTCAACTAGAAAAGTCTAATCTAATTATGAAAACATCTGTAATTAGGAATCTATACTGAAACAGGAAACTACTGTAATTGCTAAATCTAGACATTTCTAATGAAGTTTTTCATTAAAAAATAATGACAACAGAAATAGTATTACCTTATGTGTTTGTTTCTGTTCACCACCGCAGTTCAAACCAAGATAAATTCGATCTTCCATTCATCGATTGTTTTACAAGTATTCATCATTTGTATTATCCGTAGAACAACTCAAGCATGAAATAAAACGAAAATAAGATGGAAAAGTTAAGAAACATACACTAATTACACAAGATCAATAGTAATTACTGGTTCGTATATAAATTTAGTTTCCAAATATATAATGAACATACAAATGGAAAAACTGAAGAAACAAATAACAGAGAGGAATAAAAACCTTCAAATTTGCAGCTAAATATCGTGGACATCGATCAACCCACTTAATTTATATAAAAATTGAATTTAAATGTAAGTTACGATGAGCTGTTAGCGAAGGAATTTCTTAAGCATAATCAATGTCTTCGTCAAATCGTTAAGATATAAAATCTTAACAAATCTCATGCAGTAGAGAATATAAAACTTACCTATTGAGAATAAATTCAGCAAAACGGGATAATATACTGTTGGAACTGCAACAATGAAATACTGAAAAATGATGTTAGAATTAAATTTCTGTAAATCAAACACTCAAGTATTTAACAGCACACTGAGGACAAAGAAACAATGGGTCTTGGGGTTGCTAGTGGTTGTGATATACAACTGGTTTATGAATTTGGTGATGGAAATGAGTTGCAATTAATACAGCTGAAGATGAAGCAACTTGAATGGGTTATGTATAGGGTTTGATGGAATTGATTTGTTGTTGTTTTTGGTGATTGAAAGAAAAGAAAAGATGAACTGAAGTTTTGTATTAGGGTTTGATGGAATTCAGGGACAAAGATAGTTGTTGTGTGGTGTTTGATGCAGAAACTGAGATGGTGGTGATGTGTAGGTGCAATTGCAGGAGATGGAGTTGAGGTCGAGGTGTGGACTGAAGTGATGAATGGAAGAGACAAAAGGACTTATGGGTTGGAGGAATTCAATTGCAACAATACAGTTGAAATGGCTTGATTGAATTGCTGGATATGTGTTGAGATTAACCAGGTAATAATGCTGATAGGTTTAGAGAAGGTGTTTGAGTATTCTGTGTGTGTGGGTGTGTGTATGCTGAGATGCAGATAAGCTGGGACTGGTGGTGTAGTGGTGGATATGAACTGAGAAGAACTGAAATTGGTTGAGTTAGTTGAGCTGAGAGGAGCTGCAGTTCTCTTGTGATTGCAGTTGTTGTTGATGGCTGGCTGTGTACTGCAGTGGTGATTGTGATGGAGTTGCAGCTTGAGTTTTAGATGTTCGTTGGTGGTACTGTGTTTGGTAGTGCAATGTCCAGGCAGTGGTGTTCCATTACATGGAAGGAAGTTTCAGGATGAAGGGCCATCACGGTGCAACATTAAGCATAGGCCGTGCAAATGGAAATCATATATTTCCAATGAACTCTATAATATACCCTTAAATTTTTCATACTCAGAAATTCATTTTTAATAGGACCCGATCTAAAATATTAAAGAAATTTGTATAATTAAGAAAATAAACATGTCATTTATAGCTTTTAAGAGAATATATATTTAGATCCAGAAAATAAATTTCTTATAATGTTTATACTCCATAAAATTGATATCTTTTAATTTTTCTTTTATATTTTGTATTTTTAATTCTCCAAACAATTTTAGGTAATTTCTATTGCTAGCATTTTTATTAAAATAAAATAGGTAAGTAAATAAGGGTAGTCAAGTAAAATAATACTACAGTCTCCTTAATATTTTGACAAAGTCAAAGCAAACAATCTTTTTGAAATGGAGGGAGTAATTTTCATATGTTAAATGTTAATCCAACTTATGTGTGTTATGTCGAGGTTCTGGCAAGCCGGCGTAAAATTCGGCTATATTCTTATGAGATATATCGTTAGCCTTTCTCGGGAAAAAATTATATTTTAATAATGCTTGTATAAACATATGTTAAATGAAAACCTTGATTAAATTAACTAAATGGTGTTTGCAAATCCTAAAATCACCGATTTATGATGGTGCTAGACAAAAATGTTCGAACATCAGGCGAGCAAAATATTTTTCAGCAACTCTAATTAGGCCGACCGACCGAAGAGCTCGAAGGGTCTGAAAAATTGGCAATTTGATAATGAAACCTAATGCAAATGTGCAATTTGATAAAAAAGATTGGAAATCTTTGGTGTCCATGGTTAGTCTTTTTCTCTAGAAAAAATTATCCCCCCTTTTAGTCCAGTTACTATAACTCTTTATGTATATTATTTTTTCAAGGATATAATTGGCAACAAAACTACAATATAACATATCTAAAAATACGTGCCTTGAAATTTTACAAAATTTATCTTGTTGAAAAGATTTTAAAGAGATCTACACAATGAGTACAGTAACAATATCAGTTTTAGAGTTTTTAGGAAGCATAACATGTTATGCAGCCATGTATTGGTTTATAGATCAACTAATTTTTCATTGAAACTAATAAAATGATATACTCTCTTTGTTTCAGGAAAAACGATACTTTCACCTTTTCAATCTGGATTATTTTTAGAAAATGTAGGGGATCACAAATTTTCTTTGACGGTCCCATTACAGCGGTATTTCGTTTTTCTTCGGTCGGGCCTCCCCACCATGGCAGCGGTGCTCTAGTATTTTGTTCTACACGATCGATAGCAACACCGAAAAATGTTCAATAGGGTCTTTATAACATATTTCCATGGTTTGATTCTTTTTTTCCTGTTAACTAACACGACTTGTTGAATGCCAAATACTATAAAATCAACAACATTAAGAGATTGTTAGTGGTGAATAGGGCAATGCTTATGAAGCTTTGGGTTACCATTCGTTACTCAGACAAGATATGAGCGAGATTTTTAATGGCAAAATACTCTAAAATCAACGGCAGGTTGATTGATTATAAGTTGGGTTCCACGTTTTCCCTGGAATTAGGTGGGTCTATTATTTTAGTCAACGTCATACGCGGTCTATTATTGGTAATGGTGCTAATGCTTTCCAATTCATTAATAATTGGTGCAGTGCTTTTCGATTGCAAAGGCTCGGCATTTCTTCTTTGGGCCCTAATGATATTAAAACCAAGGTAAGTGTATTATTGTTGATGGGAATAGGGTAATTTCATCTAAGAGTGACTTGATGTTTTTGTGTAATATTGATGTCGACAATTTACCAATTATCCCGGATGGTGAAGATTATAAAATTTGGGACTTGAATAGTAAAGGCATATTTTCTGTCAAGTCTGCGCATACTGCAATTAGAACTCTTTATGATGTTCAACCGGCTGCTGCACTTTTTACGCGATCGGTTGTACATCTTGCATTGGGTGTGCAATATTGGAAGATTCGTAGGATGGAATGTTGTGCAACTGAAGATAATGTGATCAAGAATACTGGTAGGAATATGCCTACTATGTGTAGTTTATGCAACAAGAGTTGCGAATCTATTAGCCTTATTACTTGGCGTTGCAGAATAGCTAAGCGGATTTGGGCATGGGCTGCTGCCATTTTTAATTTGCAGCCAACTGAAGATCTGGTGGCCTCTTATAAGGCTGCAAAATGGCGTAGAAGGATGGTGAAGGACTTGTGGTAGGTTGAAAATATTGCAATTGCCACAAAATTATGGAAATTGTGCAATAAAGCCTTTTTCGAAGGTGTGGCAGTCAATTATCTTGGATTCAAAGGACGGGTTTATTAGATTATTCTTGATAACACTATTATAATGAAGGGCCATATGTTTAATACTCTCGAAGACTTGCGCATCTTAAATTATTTTAAGGTGCAGCATATATCGTGCAAGAACTCAACACTTGTTGAGGTTAGTTGGTCACCTCCTATTCAAGGTGAAATTATGATTTACTGTGATAGTGCGTCTTTTGGAAACCCATGCCATGCCAGGCCGGTGTTGGTGTTATGTTCCATGATGCCAATGCAACAGTACTTGGTGCTCTTTTTGTTGACCTTGGTTGGCAAAAAAATTATTTATGGTTTGATGCTAGTCAAGACTTGGAATGTTAGGAAAATTTGCGTTCAATCAGAATCGAAGAGTTGCATTTAAGATTTTCAAAAAGGTGAGTTGCCTTGGCAACTAGTTCAGAGGTGGAAGTTAGCAAAGGCCTTCTATAGCAATACCCACTATGTTCATAGTTATAGAGAATCTAATTTTTCTGCGGACACCTTGGCCAAACAAGCATGTTTGTTGGCTGAGGATATTTATGAATTTTATGAGGGTAGGCCAAATTTCATTCTGTCTGTGGAATGGTCTGGTAAGGTTTACTACCGCTTCAAATAGGTTGCGCTTTTTTAGATGGCCTCTTTGGTTAGCTAAATGTGGAAAATACTATAACCCCTCTTCTATATGGGTTCAACATATAGAAGCCCCATTAAATGGATCATTCATTATCAACTCCATACTTTAGTAAAATGATATTGCTAGGCCCAAAAATCAAATTTTCTTCAGATCTGGCCCATAATTAATTATTACGAATATTAATAATGACAACACTACCCTTTTGTTATATACAAGAGGAATATCAGAAGATATTTTCATTTTTTTATTTTCTTTCTCTCTCTTATCTTTATCTCTCTCTCGGTTGTAGAAAATAGTTTCTAGGGTTTTCGAGATTTATTTTTCGTCGTCTTCATTCAAATCTCCGACTGCAACAACAAAGATTGATTGCATGTTCTCCTTCTATTCCTCTGTAATTTCAGTGCATATCGATGAAGAAAGTTAATGAAAATCGTCAAGAACAACCGGAAATGAGGATATAATCATCAAATCCTGATGGGAAAGGTAAGTTTAACATATCATAATCGTTTTATTTGACTTGAGATACTGACTTGTTGATTTCCAAGTCGATTTTGGAAAATAGTATTTTTGATTTATTTTTGGAAACCTAATCTATTCGACTTCATCTCGAATATAGATCTATATATATTTCATCTTCATCTCTCTTTTAAGTTTGAAATTTTTGAAAAACTTTGTCAACAAAATTTCTAGGGTTTCAAATTGAAGTTCGATCGAACTTTTAATTTGTATTTATGATCGATAATTTGATTTCATTTATGAAATCATAGCTACTTAATCTTTGTGACCTCTCAAATGATATTTGAGTTTCTTATACTTTCAAATTTTGATTTAGTTTGAACTCGTAAATGTTTCTCATCTGTTGTTCTTAATCATTTCAAAAATATCTTAGTTGATTATATGAGATATGAAACGAGCATTATATGTTAAACAACTGGGTAGAAGGTACCGTTACTGTAATATAGTTTAAGGCGTCAACTGTCTTACATGTGATAATTCTACAGATTGTTGTCCGGTTAAGATTCATGAGTTATTCTTTTCTATGTTACATACTATCTTATACGGCTTAGTTCAAAGCAAGCTCTGAAAGATGAAGAAAACATGAGTTACATCAATTTTAGCATCATTCATAGATCCTTCAAGTTCAGGAGCTATAATTGTCCTAAGAAAAATCCCTATAATGAAGAAAGGATATCATTAAATGGATGTGTAACTTCGGGTTACACATGATAGTTGGATGTGTAACTAGAATAATTGAATCTGTAAAAGTTTGAGTAAACCTGGTATATATGATGCATAGTTCAATTTACTAGTTTGTGTATATGCCTGAATTAGACCTGGGTATTAAACATTGCATCAGTTAGTTTTTGATCTAAAACCTAATGGTTGTTGGACCTTTTAATTTTTTTGAGTTGATTTCTTTTTTCTTTTTTTAAGTTTCCACATTGAATTGCGTCAGTTTGCTGCTTACTAGTAGTTGTTTTCTTGCTTATTGATTTTTGCAGGTTAGTTGTCGTGTGCTTGCTGCTGCGCGCACAAGCTAAATTGCTGGTACACAAGCTAAATTTCATGTGTAATTGTTGGATACATTTAGAGTAATTTCTTAGAAATGAGTGGATATATGATGGTGACTAAGACGTAAATGCAGGCTAGTATTGGATGTGAATATCTATGTTATTGTGATTTATAGATGGATATATGGTTGTGTTATTGTGAATTGGAAGTCATGTTGCAGGTGAGGAGGAAAAAGCTGCAGCTGAGTTTTTGAGTTAATGATTGTAGTTGATTAAATGGATGCCTGAACCTAAAATCATACATGAAGTATTGCAGCAAAGCCTTTTTTTCCCTCATATTTCAGGTTTAGGTTTAAGTTCTCATACTTCATCTAAGCTTTTTTTTGTTTAATTTTGTTGTTCAGGTAACTTTTCATGCTAAAATTGGTAAAGCAAATAGGAATGCAGGGTGTTAGGTATTCAATATACTGCAGGACAACAATGGGAGGTGAAAACTAAACTGCAACAACTTTGATTCTCTTCTGTGAGCATTTATAACTCTGAGTTACATTAGGAATATGCATGTGTAACTCTTAATTACACTAGAAAAATGCATGTGTAACTACCAATTACACTAGGAAGATGTTGATGATATTAGATTAATGTGAAATATAATGAGATTGTGGTTGAAAAGGAAGAAGAAGTTGAACCAGAACCAGAAACTATTTTGGTTCATGATAACTGACAGTTACACAAGTCAGATGCATGTGTATCTCCTAATTACACATGTTATATGCATGTGTAACTGAGAGTTACACAAGTCAGCTGGTGCGTAAATAAATATGAAGTTTCTGTACGAATCTGATTTTCAGTGTTTGTAGAGTTCAATGAAAAGTGTATTTCACTTTAGTTGCTTGATTGTTCTTGTAATGTTATTGATTGATTCTTTTTAATTGATTTGTTCTTTGATCTGATTCTTTAAATAGTTTTGTCAATGAAAACCATAAGAATGTATTCTAAGATGATGAAAGAAAACTTGAACTACATTTTCCGATGAATAAAGTGTTTGAGTGGTTGAATTCTCAACAGTTGCGAATAAACCATTTATTGACGAATAGTGTACATTAGCACCTTTTTACTTGCAAATACTGTCGTAGATAAATTTCAAATGTACAAAATCGAAAATCAGACCAAGTATTTGTCACAACAGTTCATCTAATTGCATCATAGATGGTTAGTATTGAGAATGAATGTGAAATACCTAGCAGTTCATCTAGTACACATGTCGTATATGGATGTGTAAGTCTCAGTTACATTAGAGTCTAAATCTAATTTACTTACAGGGGTGTATTGGATCATGATTTTTCTAGATAAAATTGGATACTAGTTTTACCCAAATCTAGTGGATTTATAATGATCCTTAAAGAATCTTTAAGATTCTTATAGATATATGATTCTGGATCATAATGGATTTCCTTAGGAGTGGTTACATTTTTAAAAATTAAAATATAATACCAATTAGTAATATGTTTGAAAAAACCAAGGTCATGATGATTCCCTTAAAAAAAAGATCCAAAAGTTGAGGTGGTGGTTGGTGTGTATGGTGTGGTGGTGGCGTTGATGGTTGATGGTGGCGGCGGTGATGGGCGCGGTGGTAGTGGTTTGTGTGTGGCGGTGATGGTGGCGGTGGTGATGGTTGGTTGTGGCGGCAGTGGTCGATGGTGGTGGTTGTGTTGGTGGTGTGTGGTGGTGGTTTGTAGTGGTGGTGGTGGAAAAACATAGCATGTTGTGATAAAACAAAATTTATCCATAAGAATTCATGAAACTCTTGTAGTTTGGGTTAAGATTGATATGAGATAATAACATACATATTTTGCCCACAAGTATCCATAAGAATCCATATATATCTTGTCCCTTAACTATCCTAAGAGATCTTAAATAAATTGAATACCTATGATATTTGTGGAATCTAAAACAATCCTAATTGAATACCATGGATATTTAATGATTCCTTACATATCCTAATTGAATACCTAGGAGTTTTTAGGAATGTTAAATATCCAGGTAAATCTTAATCCAATACACCGCTGTTAGACCATAACATCCATCTGTTGTTGTTTGAATTGGAGGCTTGAACACTAAGGTGGGTAGTAGCACTAAAAAGTCTTTCGAGATCAATATTACCATATTCTTTCTAAAATAAAAGTTCATTCAGTCTACTAGGAAATATATCTCGATGCACATGAGTGTTTTAAATATGTTAGCCAGCTATAAGTTCAGATATTCTGTGATTTTTATAACCATATCACTAGTTCCGAAGGGGCTATAAACAATGGATGAAGTCTATTATAAAACATGATTTATCACGATTTTCATCTATAATTCGAACCGTTATTTATTTGGTGTGACTCTTTATAGATAACAAACAGAATACATTATGAAATATGACGACTCAAATTTGTGACTCAAAGTCACACAAAAAACCTGTTATTAAGAATCACGGTTATTATATGTAAAATATAATAACGGTCGATGGATGTCATAAATAAATAACTGGTATTATATGCAAAATATAATCACGGTCATTTTCCAGCTACTGAATCCTGGTTGGCCGTTCAAATCCATATTATCAAGTATCTGAAACTGATTTTGGAATGTGGTCGTGACACAAATTAAAATTTCAAAATGAATACTTTATTAATTATTTTATTCAAGAAAATAGAGTATTTGAATACAAACTGAAAGATAAAATACTACAAAGCCCAACTTAAATACTGAAAATTAATATCGTAATCAATCCGCTGTCACCTTTCCACGTTTCCAACTCCCAGAATTCTTTAACAGATGGATCTCCATTAGAACAATTAACATTGTATGTGCTACTTTCACAGTATTCTGGTGGACCTTTGGTTGGAAATACTTCTTCAGTGATAAGAAAAACTTATGTCCAGAACTATGATGCCGCTTCAAATTACCAAACCTTGTAGGAAGATGCCCACATAAGTAGACTGATAAAGAATGTTTCAGTAATACCTCTTTCAATGTCTTCCCAGAATCTGTGGCAGCTGAGAATGAGAGCAGAAAGTGACCAAAGGAAACTTTAGCAACTTGTGTAGCAGGCTCCTACAGAAATTACATGCCACTTAATCATATCACCTCATGAAACAAATATGGAAATGGAATGAGTAAATCAGAAAGAAAATTGATGAACAAGAGAAGAACATCCGACTAGGCAATCTAAGACCAAGTGTAGAAGAGTTGAACAACTGAAGCAATGAGAGATTGGAACGGTTACTGAAATGTAAAGGGTATACGATAAATTAAATTTGAAAAAATAAAAAAAATTAAATAGATTTTTTCTTAAAACTTAAATAGCAAAAAATGGAAATTAAGGCCACAATTACGACTTGAGCAATAAAAACAGACATATACGAGCGTACACACTAACGAGGAATGCATTTCAGCTGAAAACATTTCCAAGCCCCTAAACATGAGATTGGAAGAAGCATTACTGAAAAGTGAACCACACTTAGATTTCCGTAGGATCCAACATACATCCAACATTCCAATTACTGTCATTTACAAAGCTAAACATCAAAGCGAAAACAGTTGCGAAAGCTTATAAAGGAACTCAAAAGGTTTAAACGACAATGAAATGCAAGTAATATACTGACAGACCTCAAAATTTGAACCTCTATCTAAATCACAATAACCTCATAAGGTTTGAAGAAAACTCACTTCTGATGTTGTTCATGCACAATCTAAGATGCATATTAAGCAACCACTTCTTGCTTTGGCTTCAATAAATTGCAGTATCTTGAACTTTAGGATCAGTTGCAATCTCGCATTCCAGCACAGGGAAACAACTTCACATTTTAAAACAGTTGAAGTGTTTTAAAATGTAATATAGATGAGAACAAGGATGAGGCCAAGGTTTTGGAATTCCCACGAATTGGCATCAGATGACATATAGGATGGAAGCATTGCCTTGAGCTTCATCTTTCCACCCCTAGCTGTGAATATGAAAATCATCAATTTAAAAATTATAAATTTCTAGATAAAACCACGTAGATTAAAACTCCAGATTCTAAATCTTCTCAGATTGAAGACTAAAATAGAACAATCACTACAGACCCAGAAATACTAAAATCCTAACAAAGATGGAAAAAGATAGATGTATCAAATGGATTAAAATCAAAGAACATCTCAAGAATACCATACCATAGAAACCCCTAAAAGGGAAAGCTTTAACAATAATAATTCTATGTTAACAGTTTAAAAGGGTAAAAAAATATATAAAAATCGATTTTACAATACTAAGACCTTCTACATTACTGAAATTACGAAGAATTCCGGTCATTTCTTGGTATAAAAGCTGCAATAACAAATATGAAGAAATCAAAATCCCTAACAAATTCTAGATTCAAAAAGAATTCCCAATTTCAATTAAACCCTAGACTCTTTACAATAATCTACCCAAAATTGGATTTTTTTTATGAAAACCCTAGAAACTTACTGTAGATGGGGAAAAACGATTTGCTGGTTTTTACGGAATTGAGGATATGACCATGTGGAGACTCCTTGAATTGATCAAATGCTCAACCTCACACAGATACACTGCAAGAAGGGAGTTCTTTAAATTCGAGAGATCATTCTGTAGGACTCCGGCCTAAACCAGGACAATGGCCGTTACAGAGTCAATTCGGTCACAAGAGAAGATGGGCTGATCTATAGGAGGGAAGCTGAGAAATGTGTGAGATCAACGGGGATAGAGATTGTAGGTATGTTGTGTATTCTGCGTAAGAAGGTTCTGAATGATTGAATTTACTCAGTTGAGAGTGATTGCTCAGAAGATGAGTTCGTGTAGACGAAAGATTGTCTGTGTGAACTTGTCGAGAAATTCTTGTCTGTTTCAATCATGATTTAGAGGCCTTTTATATTGATGAATTGAAAACACCATGATCCCATGAAGTGTGACAGTTACTGGAGTCAAAGAGTGGGGAAGTGAAAAATCGTGTTGAAACTAGTTGTTGATCGTGCAGAGACTTGGTTAACTTTCCACCCACTACTTTGCTAACTCCTCCAACTGATTGCACGACTTGCTCACATTCTCATCGTGTGTATAAACACACATGCCGTAGACCGCCAGACCAAAACCCTAGTTAATATCCTCCCATGTGACACGATTTATATCTCATGAATGTGGAGTCTGAAAGACAGACGTGTATTTAGTTAGTCAGTTGATGACTTTATGGGACTATGACTACTTGTAGTGCTGAGTTGAATATAATTTGCAAATGTTCTGAGACTCATGAATCGAACATGTCTGTCGAGACAGAAAATATCATTGTCGAATAAATGTTGATAACCTGAGCAAAATGTGCTGCTGAATCGTTGAATATTGATAGTCGAACCAATATTCCTTAGTCTGAGCAAATATTGCTAGTCTGAGAAAATATTGCTCATCTGAGCAAATGTTGCTCATCTGATGAATTATTGAATATTGGTAGTTGAACCAACATTCTTCAGCGTGAACAAATATTGTACATTTGATCGAATGTTGCTCATTTAATGAATTGTTGAATATTAATAATTGAACCATTATTCTTTGGTGTGAGCAGATGTTGCTCATTTGAACAAATGTTGCTCGTCTGAGCAAATGTTGATTTAAGATGCTGGCATCTGAGCCGAGCATAATTATTAAAATGTTGACCACGGGATCAACGTAAAATTGTTAATGTTTGAATCTGCTCAGAATTATGTTTTTTGCAGAGCTCTGGATTCGAAACCCTAATTTTGATCAATTGCTGAATTGATGATTTATTGAAAACCGTTCATGATATGAAAGAGGGACCGGCTACATGAGATGATGAATCGACAATGTATCTCCCAGATGCTCAAGTGAGCAAAAATACCAAAGTCTCTGAACACCAGTTGGTGAAAGGATGATTAAATTCTGGTTTAATCATTTATTAAAATAATGCTCGTGTGAGCGTTAGGTAGTAAAACCTAGTTATGAAAAGATGAGGACCGATCAAGAGAGCATGAGACCGACCCTTGGTGGTCGCGAGACCAGCTGATGATCATTTGAGAAAACTCCAAGTTATTTGACAAGAGTTTGGACCTAATATGAGCAATCGATAAAATTAGGTCGAAATTATTAAAACATGCAGGACCGGCTATTTGCAAGCCTTATGACCATCCTTGGTCGGTCAAGGGGATGCCCGTGTTACCATAATGTCTGTGTTTCAGTTCTGAGAGTTTCGATATTTTCCGGTGCGCGTTTGAGCAACATTTTGAGAAAATATGAAGGATCCAGGGTTTTGCTGAAACTAGGAAAAATTCATGAGATGATGAAAATAATTAATAAAATATGAGATCACAAGGTGTGGGACCGGCCACGGCTAGGGCATGGCGGCCAGCTAGCAAGCTCGGTCCCGCATCACTTTTTCTAGTTTTATGTAATTTTTCATGATTTTAGGGAAATATCATAAAATCAAAAAGGTTTGTTGAAACCAGGGAATTTTGTTGAAATCAGAGAGTTTCCATAAGATGAGGAAACATAAAATAATAATAATAAAGTAAGGGACGTGCGGGACCGTCTAGGGCATGACCGGCCAGCTAGGGCCCGGTCCCACGAGTTTCACTAATTTTATATTATTTTTCATGGGTTTAGGGAAATTTCATGAATTCAAGGAATTTTCATGGGATGAGGGAAATAATAATAAAATAACAAGGAATCATGAGGTGTGGGACCGGCCACGGCTAGGGCATGGCCGACCGGATAGTGAGCCCGGTCCCACAATATCTTTCCTAATTTATTATTATTTCTTTGATACGAGGAAACACCATGAGACTGGAGAGTTTCCTTGAGACGAAGGAGATTTGCTTAAATGAAGGGATTTTCATGAGATCAGGGAAAATAATAAAAATATGATAAAAAATAACATTAGACGTGGGATTGGCCACGTCACGACTGGCCGGCCGGTGGGACCAGTCTCCCAGCGTGTTGATTAATATTTTATTATTTATTATTTTCTTCCTACTTTGCATAGTTTCATCGTTACTTCGTGTTTTAGAATGCTCGTTTGTGCATTCAGGTGCTCGTTTGTGCGTTATTGCTTAGTACACTTGCACCATCTTGGTCGGGGCTTACTCGAGAGCTTCTCAGATGCCCGTGCGTCAAATATTTATCACTAACCCATGGAATTCTGCTGGGAAGAACCACAAATTGAAGTAACGAAATATTACGAAGGATCGTAGAATATTGTTAAATATTCAATTAACGATTAGAGATAATTAATTGATGGCTCTATACTAGCAGGCATGCTGTCTAGAAGCATTAATTATCTGATAATTGAGAAATATGAGCTTGTTGAAACGTTATATCTCCTTTATATAGTCAGGGAAAACCTTGTTGCATCCTGAAGACGTTATTTCTCTATACTAGCAGGCAAGTTGTCTAGGAGCCGTCCAATCTTTCGATTCCATATAGAAGTAGTTACCGAAATTGCTCAGTATTCATGAGATGTGTCGTTGCCTCAGCTGAGAGACTACACATCTACATATACTCCGAGAGACAGCATTCTCAGTCAGAGATTTTGTGGCATGTGCTTTCATGCTTTCGACGAGAGACATGAGTCTCAATACTCATCTGATCGCTGGATCAGGAGTACTACAATTATGGTTTTACGATTTTAGTCTTTGTCGAAAATCCACCATCTACATTAAGTCCCCTGCTTAGTGAGGGACATTCATGTTCCTCAGTCAGCATTAAATGGTGATTTTCCAGTTATGAACGAAATAAGTAATTGAACTTAGCCGTAAGATAAGACGTTTCAATTGCACGAGGGGACCACGGCTTGAACGAATATCCCAGTGACATGATGAGCATAAATTGGTGTTAAATCGCTGGTTTGGTTAAGGAACCTTGGTCGATTTAGGATTCATGGGCCGTGCCCGAAAAGGAAATCCTTGTCTTAGGAACAGACGCTCGTTCGTTTCTTAGTTTAAGGAACAAACAAAATAGACCTCAGTCTGATGATATAAAATTTTGTCTATGAGCTTTCACGAAAACCAATTTTTTTTTATTTATTTTAAATATGTGAGATTTCATAAAGTGGAATAAACTCTCGTTTCAAAGGTGGATGCTCGTATGAGAGAAAAGTTTTTTTTTATTAATAGACGTGCATCTGTTAGTAATAAAATTTTGTTTATGAGCTTTCATGAAAAAAAAATTTATATTCGAGCTTTCAGAAATCTTTGAAAATGTACTCTCCCTTCAAAGACAGATGCTCGTGCGAGGGAGAAAACATATATAGATATATTTTTCAAATTTATGTGAGTTTCACGTTAAATATTTATATATTTTGTAAAATCATGTTTTGATTTTGAACAACTGTTGAAAGTAGACCATTATACATGGTGAAATAATGTCTGCATGTGAATTTTCATAATTGTAGAATGGACGTCTGTCTAGTTTTTGAAAAAACAGTGGATGTTAAAATTCACTTGGATTGTTCACGGTTTTATGAAAATCAAGTCATGATTTTGAATAATGAATTTTTCTCGTCTTTGCAGGTTTGAGGGAACGAGCAAGTTTTCGAAATTCTGACGTATAATCACTACAGCTAGTGAAATTGTAAATAGGTAAGAGTTGGATTGTTACCATTTTGTTACGCGTTTATTATTGGTATATCCATGACTCCATGTCTTTCGCCTCAGATAGTGGTGACTTCTGGTTACAACCACTCTTCTGGCCCTTCCGGGGAACGCTCCAGAAATATCAAGTCAAAGATGAAGACTTTTCTAGATGTTCATGTCGAGGTGAATCAACCTTCCAGAGACGCTGGAAAGCTGATGCATTGTATGTTTCTCGATCATACGGGAGTCATCCGTGGTGGAATCAACGCTTTCTTAGCCTTAGCGGATGCAGAAGAGAAGCAAGGACGAGATGAGTTATTACTGAAAAGGAAAGATGAAGATGAAAGGCTTGCAGCTTATCAGAAAAACGCCGCCGACTTCAGCAAATGAGACTAGCGGCTGAAGATGAAGTCAGATCTCGCGCGGAAGGCGTAGTTTCTGATTCAGATGTAGATGAATGAAGAATTTCGTCGTAATTCGTCATCTGAAAATTTAGAAGTCAGGTCTTCATTGAAAATGTTGTAGAATCTTCGTCCGATGTAGGATTTTCCTGATCTACCCGTGTTTCTTCATCCTCAGAAAATTTCCAAGCTTTACCTAAGAAGATTTTCGGCGTTTGAGCACGTTTAAGGGCCGAAATTGACGAAACAGTAAACTTCCGGGAGGTTTTCAGAAAATTTTCAGCTGTCATGTAGTCCAAAATTTTGGCCACATCTTTTTGCTCGTTTCTCCAATTTCTGTGAATTTTGGATATGTTTTAGAGAACATCAGTACGAAGAGAATGGTATATGACCCATCCCTAGATTCTTCACCAATTTCTCCCATATTTATACTTTGTGCGGGACCGTGTAAAATCATCTTAGACAAGCTTGTTGTAAAACACTCCTGTTGTGTCTTTAGAACACTCGCTTGTTTCTTGAACGGTTAGTGAAGGATTTTAATGTTATTGAGTAATTTGAGATCAAGAATCCTTGATTGATACATGAGCATGGTGCTTGCAGTGCCATCTTGCTTCTGTCAGTCGTAGAAACATCACTTCTGAAACCCTGGTCACGGGACCATAGCTGAGGTTGCTCTCAAGAGGGGATGATATAATGACCATGGTTGCATGTCCTGGTCTTAGCATTACTTTTATGATGAATGATTAGCACATGAGAGTCTGGTGCCACCGGTCTTGGACTGTGAAACTGATCATCATGATCAGTGGACCGTCAGTCCCCAGTATTTTGTTAAATATCTCCCTTTCGTTTTCCCTTCTTCCGGCAAGACCTAGATAGAGGAGCCGGGTAGAAAAATTGATGCAAAGACCTAGGTGTTCGAAGTTGGAGGTACCTTGATGAAGGACTTGATGGATAGACATGGTGGACACCGATCGACTGTGGAAGTTATGAATCTCATCCAAGAATTGCTGCCCGCATGTTGTATGTTCTGGAAGCTGTAAGAACCTCATACGATGTCGGAATTCGATGCTTGACCCCAACTTTTGAATATAAGAGACTGAGTTATCATATGATAAAACAATCACTCAATTTGGAGTTGTAGAGGTCATCCAACGAAGCATGCACATTTGTAATTTATAATCCCGTACAAATTTTTCAGATTTCGTAGACCTGACGGTAAAGGCCATATCTTTCAGCTCGTATGTCCGGTTGATGCGCCCTTTTGGTATGTTGTAAAAGATACATAAAAAACATCTTTCGTTGAGGAAGTATTGTCCTATTTCTCACTCAATTGTACGTTTTTGTAAACCCATGGGCTGAAGTATGTTGTATGTCATTTGTAGAGGTGATGAGAACTTCTTTTAGTAGACTTGGGATTGTGCTCGCCTGTTGTGCAAGCTTCGGAAAGACTTTCATGTGAACATATTTCATGTCTACATACCTTGATATGAATCATTAGTGATTGGAGAAGTCTGATCCATCAAGTAACACTTCAGAGAAGGGATAGTTGATGAAGCTGGTCATGAGGATGCTTCCCCTGAGACCGTTGTTGATGCTGGATCACGATATAATTTTCTACAGAAATGCTTGTTGATGCCAATACTATGGTCGGAGTTGCTCCAGAGACCGAAAAAGTTATATCCACGATTATCGACTTAGTCTTTACTCCTTCATCCAGTGAACCTTTACATTCACGAACTAATTAATGAGTTGAGCGTCCCTAAGATGAGGTTGTAGGGTTTAACCCAAATTATCCCGAACCTTTACTGTGAATTGCCTTGTCAGGGAATCTTTGTTGTTGTGGTAGATAGAAGCGGAAGTTTTTATTCTGGATGTGATCGGTGAAGAGAGGAAGTTCCTCAGTCGTGCAGGGGCTTGCGATGTAGAGAGAACCGTTGATGAAGTTTGATGGAATCACGTCAGGTCGGAATAACTTGTTATGTGGATAACATTTATTGAAATAAAATTGATTTATCCAATAAGATCAAGTCCCCGGTGTATGTTGAAGGAGTTTGTGTCATCGATGGATGAATGATGTTGCATCTGTTTCAGAAGTCTTATCATGGGATAATGAAGAATTAGCGATTGTAATTTAGTTACACTTTGATTGTGCTGGTGTTGAATCAGTATGTTATCTTCGAGATATTTGTGCTGAAGCTAGATGCGCCTTTATAGGAGGTGTACTCTTTGATTGGGAGTACAATTTGAAGGCTTCTTGAGCGTTGAAGCGTCATATCCTTTGAGCATGTCTTAGGTTTGATCGTTTGGGTCCTAACTATCTTATGTTGATTCAGCATTCCTTTAGTCGCGGTAGTGGGATTCAACACTTGTGTAAACATCATAGCTTTCTGATTTTGTGGCACACATGAACACTCCTGCAAGGCTATGGAGAAATGACCAAACTGTTCTTTGTCGTGCTTGACCATCATCTCAGTAATGAATGTCTCAGTGAGATACTCGACACGGAAAAATGTCAGATTCAACCACTTGGTAAAATATTGCTGAAGTCAGATTACCCACTTGACATAGACATGGGAGGAATGAGACTTGCTTGAGTGCAGGACCTTTTGATGAATGTATATGCATTTTTTGCAGGTTCTCGTTTCAACCTCGTCAAAGATCGAAATTCCTCCAAGTGCTCTGATGATGGAATATCCGCCAAGTCTTCTGGATCAGAACTTTCTTCGTTGGAGAGATGTGTAACCAAAGGCTTTTTATAAGTACCCATCTGTTTAGCGTGGGTCCACGCTCGTATGAAGGACATGTCATATCCTGGATCTTCCTAATTATGTGAAACTTGGTTTCTGTCCAGGTTGAACTTATGTTCACTTTGAGAGTGATGTAGCCATAAGTATTTCCGAGCGTTCCTTCAAGGTCTCTGATTGAGATGGGAGCATGAGTAGCTTCTTGTTGAGTGATTCCTGTGGATTCGATGGTACTCAGTGGAATGTTGTTGATGCTGGTGCCAGCATCGATCAACATTCTTCCAAGTTCCTTTCTTCTGAGATTGTCTGTGGTAAGCAGTCCCCAGTCGTACATATATTGGTCTGTGGCTGGAGGCTCAAGAAGTATTTCCGGAATGGACTTCTTGACACGATGTGGTTCAGTGTTGTTAACATGTCTCTCCTTTGCGCCTTCGACAGATAGAGCAATTCACGGTCGACCAAGGATTGAACTTGCTCTTTGATAGGTTGTTCAGAGAGTGTAAAGGTTCTGATTGGGAGAGGATTCTTGTGTACTCCTTCAGTACCCAGTTGAAGATATTGTGGATCAACCTTCTCCTTGAAGATGTGCTTCAAAATATTGCAGTTACTTGTTGGATGATTGATGAATCTATGAAGATGACAGTACCTGGGATTATAAATTTTTTCTTCAGTTGGCTCTCTCTGGTGAATAGTAGATTGCATCATCTTGAACCCTTAATTCCAGTAACTCGATCACTCCTTCATGAGAAGAGAGAAGTTTGAGTCTGTCCGATCATTTCCCCGTTCGTTGATGTCGGGTCAAGGTTTGTACATTTCAAGATTGGTTATCTTTCTTTGGTGCTTTCAGAGGAGATGGAGAAGCGTGCTTGCGTTGTGACTCAGCTTTCAAATTACTCCCTTCTGCAACAAAATTTGTGGAAGGTTAGAGGTTGTGTTGTTTGTTGATCAAACATATGTTACCTCGAGTTTCTCGTGGTTCCTCAGTTTTTGTAGCTTGATATTTCTAGTAAAGCAGGTGCGGTAGTTGCTGATCACTTAGATGCTTCATGAAGTTGTGAAAAAGTCTGGAACCAGAGATTTTCCAGTAAAGCTCTGTAGAACGGGATCGTTCCGTTGATGCATAAGTATACAAGTTGTTTCTCTGTGATAACTGGGTCGTGGCAATCCAAGGCTTGAACTCTGAATCTTTTCACATAGTCATTGGGATGTTCATTGCTCCTTTGAAATATTCTCCCCAGATCAGAGAGAGTAATTTTCTCTGACACGAAGAAGTACTTTCTGTAGAAGGCGTTAATCATTTCTCCCCAACTAGTGATGCTTCCTGGCGCGATGTTGTTGTACCAGTTATATGCCCTGCCTTTCAGGGACTTTGAAAATTCCTTCATACAGACAACATGATTGTTCTCATGTTCTCCCAATTCTTCCAGAAACCGAGAGACATGCTCTTGAGCATTGGCTGTTCCATCATACAAAGTGAAGGTTGGAGAGCTATAACCTTTTGGAAGAGGAATTTTTTGCGTAGAAACAGGGTATGGAGGATGGTAATGATGGACATGTGGTGTCTTGTCTTCTCCACGGTCCTCCAAGAGGCGTTCCAAATCTTCCCGAGTAATGAAATTTGGTGATTCTTTCGCTGATGGATCGCCTGCATCTTTGCGGACTTCATTGTCATCCACCGTATGAACTGGAATGACTTCAGGATCAGCATCCGAAGATGTTTCTTTATCTTTTCCCTTTTATTGAGTTTTCTCTGACATCTTGTCAGTGAGCATTTTGAGATAATTGCACAACTCCTTCTGTGTTGCTGCCATGTCCGTCTGATTCTTGGAAAGAGTATGTTGCACCTTCATGGGATCTCCTATGGTAGGTGGATTTTATATGACTTCTTCGGGATGCCGACCGAAGAGAGGATGACTTCCAGTGTTGGGCTGAGGAGGCGTAATGATCACCACCATTGTTGGGATCAAGAATGGTTTCTGGGATACCATTATTGTCATTGTTGCTAGTGCTAGCGTCGTTTGTATTCGTAACTGACCCAGACCTAAGATCAACCATTTTGTGAAAGTTGAGATTGCAACTGAGAGATTAATCTCCTATTGTGGTCGCCAATCTGTAGATGGGGAAAAATGATTTGCTGTTTTTTACGGAATTGAGAAGATGACCGTGTGGAGACTCCTTGAACCGAGCAGATGCTCAACCTCAGACGGATGCACTGCAAGAAGGGACTGCTTTAAGTTCGAGAGATCAATCTGTAGGACTCCGTCCTAAACCAAGACAATGGTCGTTCCAGAGTTAATTCGGTCACAAGAGAGGATAAGCTGATCTGTAGGAGGGAAGCTGAGAAATGTGTGAGATCAATGGTGATAAATTTTGTAGGTGTGTTGTGTATTCTGCGTAAGAAGGTTTTGAATGATTGAATTTACTCAGTTGAGAGTGATTTCTCAGACGATGAGTTCGTGTAGACGAAAGATTGTCTGTATGAACTTGTCGAGAAATTCTTGTCTGTTTCAATAATGATTCAGAGGCCTTTTATATTGCTGAATTGAAAACACCATGATCCCATGAAGTGTGACAGTTTCTGGAGTCAAAGAGTGGGGAAGTGGAAAATCGTGTTGAAACCAGTTGCTCGTCGTGCAGATACTTGGTTAACTTTCCATCCACTACTTTGCTAACACCTCCAAATGATTGCACAACTTGCTCACATTCTCATCATGTGTATGAACACACGTGCCGTAGACCGCCAGACCAAGACCCTAGTTAATATCCCCCCATGTGACACGATTGATATCTCATGAATGTGGAGTCTGCAAGACAGACGTGTATTTAGTTAGTCAGTTGCTGACTTTATAGGACTATGACTACTTGTATTGCTGAGTTGAACATAATTTGCAAATGTACTGAGACTCATGAATCGAACATGGCTGTTGAGATAGAAAATATCATTGTCGAATAAATATTGATAACTTGAGAAAACTGTGTTGTTGAATCATTGAATATTGATAGTTGAACCAATATTCCTTAGTCTAAGCAAATATTGCTCATATGACCAAATATTGCTCATTTGATGAATTATTGAATATTCATAGTTGAACCAACATTCTTCAGCGTGAACAAATATTGTACATTTGAGCGAATGTTGCTCATTTGATGAATTGTTGAATATTAATAATTGAACCAATATTCTTTGGTGTGAGCAGCCGTTGTTCATTTGAACAAATGTTGCTCGTCTGAGCAAATGTTGATTTAACATGATGGCATCTGAGCCGATCATAATTATTAAAATGTTTACCACGGGATCAACGTAAAGTTGTTAATGTTTGAATCTGCTCAGAATTATGTTTTTTGCAGAGCTCTGGATTCGAAACCCTAATTTTGATCAATTGTTGAATTGATGATTTATTGAAAATCGTTCATGATATGAAGGAGGGACCGGCTACATGGGATGATGAATCGACCATGTAGCTCCCAGATGCTCAAGTGAGCAAAAATACCAAAGTCTCTGAAGACCAGTTGGTGAAAGGATGATTAAATGCTGGTTTAATCATTTATTAAAATAATGCTCGTGTGAGCGTTAGGTAGTAAAACCTAGTTATGAAAAGATGAGGGACCAATCAAGAGAGCATGAGACCGGCCCTTGGTGGTCGCGGGACCAGCTGATGATCATTTGAGAAAACACCAAGTTGTTTGAAAAGAGTTTGGACCTAATATGAGCAATTGATCAAATTAGGTCAAAATTATTAAAACATGCGGGACCGGCTATTTGCAAGCCTTAGGGACAGCCTTGGTCGGTCAAGGGGATATGCCCGTGTTACCATAATGTCCGTGTCTCAGTTCTGAGAGTTTCAATATTTTCCGGCGCGCGTTTGAGCAACATTTTGAGAAAATATGAAGGATCCGGGGTTTTGCTGAAACTAGGAAAAATTCATAAGATGATGAAAATAATTAATAAAACATGAGATCGCAAGGTGTGCGACCGGCCACGTCTAGGGCATGGCTGGCCAGCTAGCAAGCTTCGGTCCCCCAACACTTTTCCCAGTTTTATCTTCATGATTTTAGGGAAATAGCATAAAATCCAAAAGGTTTGTTGAAACCAGGGAATTTTGTTGAAATCAGGGAGTTTCCATAAGATGAGGAAACATAAAAAAATAATAATAACAAAGAAAGGGACCTGTGGGACCGGCTAGAGCATGACCGGCCGGCTAGAGCCCGGTCCCACGAGTTTCCCTAATTTTATATTATTTTTCATGGGTTTAGGGAAATTTCATGAATTCAAGTAATTTTCATGGGATGAGGAAAATAATAATAAAATAACAAGGAGTCATGAGGTGTGGGACCAGCCACGGCTAGGTCATGGCCGGTCGGCTAGTGAGCCCGGTTCCACGACATCTTTTCTAATTTATTATTATTTCTTTGATACGAGGAAACACCATGAGACTGGGGAGTTCCCTTGAGACGAAGGAGATTTGCTCAAATGAAGGGATTTTCATGAGATCAGGAAAAATAATAAAAATATGATAAAATATAAAATTGGACGTGGGACTGGCCACGACAGGACTGGCCGACCAGTGGGCCCAGTCCCCCATCACCTCGATTAATATTTTATTATTTTCTTCCTACTTTGCATCGGTCCATCGTTCCTTCGTGTTTTAGAATGATCGTTTGTGCATTCTGGTGCTCGTATGTGCATTATTACTGAGTACACTTGCACCATTTTGGTCGGGGCTTACTCGAGAGCTGCTCAGATTCCCGTATATCAAATATTTATCATTAACCCATAGAATTCTGCCGGGAAGAACCACAAATTGAAGTGAAGGATCATAAAATATTGTTGAATATTCAATTAACGATTAGAGATAATTAACTGATGGCTCTAGACTAGCAGGCATAAGCGTGCACACGGTACGGTTCGGCTGGTTCTTGTCGAGGCCGTACCCGTACCTCCCTAACCTCGGTTCCAAAATTTTGGACCGGTACCTGTATCCTGTACCTCGGTTCCGGTACCATTCGGTACACTTGCGGTACCAGGTATGGTTCCGGTACTAGTCTCGGTTCCAGACCCAAAAAAAATCCCATTATAGAGGAAAAATAGAGATTACTGTAACATATGTTGTAATCGATAGAGATCCAAATACAGAGATTCTACACTGGTTAACTGTGTTAAGTTAGCTCGGAATTGTTATGATGTTGTTGCTCCTAATGTCCAGTGAAGGTTACTCATTTGTCGGGAACACAAGTTAGGGTTTGAATGAGTAAATGTATGACTAATAACTATTTTCTAACACTCTTAACAGAATCTAATACATATTTTCATTTTGTTACTTGTCTACCAAATTGACAGGAGGGTTTTCACTTTTGAGTTGTTCTAAAACGTTTTTAGAATGTGTGAATGAGTAATGATCAGTTCATTAAGTTGATAAGTATTTGTTCATGCCGATGAGGGTATTTTTTAACTTCTGGATCCAAACTCAACGTCACATAATCGAAATTCTTGATAGATTGATTTTTCTATTAACTTTTTTTCAGCATCTCCTATCTGCAACTCAAGTTTAAAACTCTCATAACATCAACGCATCCTTAAGATTCCGGTACATTCAGTCCAGGACGGTACGGGACTATAGAAGGACCGTGTACATGTACTTGCTTAGTCCTAGTTTCTATTTTTTGGACCAGTACCTGTACCTCCTTCCTCGGTTCAGTACAAAAACAGGTACGGTTCAACCGGTTCCGGGACGGTCCATCGGTCCGGCTCGGTTCTTGTGCACCCTTAAGAAGTCATGCTGTCTAGGAGCTTTGATTATCTGAGAATTGAGAAATATGAACTTGTTGAAACGTCATATCTCATTTATATAGTCATGGAAAACCTTTTTGCATCCTGAAGATGTTATTGCTCTATAGTCGCAGGAAAGTTGTCTAGGAGCCGTCTAATCTTTCGATTCCATATAGAAGTAATTACCGAAATTGCTCAGTATTCATGAGATGTGCCGTTGCCTCAGCTGAGAGACTACACATCTACATATACTCTGAGAGACATCATTCTCAGTCAGAGATTTTGTGGCATGAGCTTTCATGCTTTCGACGAGAGACATGAGTCTCAATAATCATCTGATCGCTGGATCAGGAGTACTAAAATTACGGTTTTACGATTTTAGCCTTTGTCGAAAATCCACCATCTACACTTACAAGAACATTAAATCTAATTAAATCCAAATTCAACAAGAGAAAACGAACAAGAAGAATCATACGTGAAATAAAGGTTTTGTTTAATGAGAAATAAACTGTTTTTGTTATCTTTGGGTTTGTTTGAGAATTTGGGTTTTTGTCGAGAAGATAAAAAAGACAGAGAAAGGGGTTTGAGTTTGGGTTTATTTTCTCTTAAAGTTTCAGTTTTTGGTTCTTTGGAGATGGAGAAAACGGAGAAGAGGCGCACAAAGGTTAGGGCTAGAAGGAAAAGAAATGGAGAATGAACAAAAATTGGGCTTGTACTAGTGACCAATAGGTCCAATACCGAAGCAGGTGAAAGCTCGCGGCAAATTAGGGGTGTGCGGTTAACCATTTTCAGACTTACAGTAATGTGGCATTACATGTGGCTAGCCACCTCTGGGTATGCAACAGAAGGCTAGTACTGAGCGTATAAATACTAAAAATATTTGTCGGATTTATTGCGTGATATAATGGTTTCTCGTTGAATCACGCACCTAGTGAATTATCACGTTCGAGAATGACATCTTTTTTGCGTTAAATGATGGGCCTTACTATTTTAATTTTATATGAAGGATTTTGTTTGTGAAACTCTATTCACGTAATTAACCCATCATATAAAAACGTGATTAATATCCCTTTCTGGACTAGTGTATGTTTTCCTATCAGTTTGCGTCCATGTGTACTCTACATGACAGTCTGCACGTTTAACTAGCATTGGTAGACTATGTATGTGTAACTAGTAGTTACACATGCTAATTAAATATGTAACTTCTAGGTACACAAGATAAATGGATGTGTATCTACTAGTTACACATGCTAATTAGATGTGTAACTTATAATTACACATGCTAATTTGATGGGATATGCATATGCAGTTCTTAGAGGCATACTTGCTGATCTAATTGAAACTCGTATGCTAATCTAGTAGTTTTGTGTTTTTTTGTGCAGGGAAACACATTAGCAAGTTGGTTAAGATGGATTCATCAGCTGCAAACCAACACAAATTCACTCTCGATCTCATAAGAACAATTGGGTTGGCTGCAAATATTTCTGAGAACCTTTCAGACTATTGGTAAATCGCCTACTCTTAATCTTTTCTAGTATGTATATCAATATATGTATTTTTATAGAAGTAATTTCTAAATGATTTTAACCTTTTATAGATCAATTGATGTCTATGCAGGTCTCAATGTGGTTTGCACGCATTAACATGACACTCTAGCAATTTATGCCTGTCAAGGTAAGCAGTGATGATCCTTTTCTCATGGATGATATCGTTGACTATGTCAAGTACTTACAGCTTCAGATTAAGGTACTTCTCCCTCTTATATTCATATGTTTCATTTGGACATGGATAAATTGTACAAAAATGATGCAATAGTAGCATCTTGAAGTACTAGGCGAAGTTTTTAAATTTTGCTAATGAACATGCCTTATAACCAAAAAGTATGCCTGGATCTCATCCCATATGCACGTGTAACTAACTGATATACATCCCATATGCATATAAACTGCTGAGTGCACGTCTCATATTCTTGTTTCACCAAGTCTAGACACTACTTGTATTTAGACTTAAAAATGATTTTTCACATTTTGTACATGTTATCTTGCTCGTTTTTTTTTATTTACTTTTCCTTGTATTGGACTAGACTACTTTATCTCTTAGTTTCATTCGGTTATATGGTTCCTAGTAGACCTTTTAGATATTTCCTAGTCTTTTGATATACATAAGTAACATGGATGTGTAATTCCTAGTTACACATGCATATCACATGTATAATCCCAGTTACACTAGTCAGATATATGTGTAATTTCTAATTATACTGGATAGATGCATATGTAACTCCTAATTACACATGTTAAGATAAATTATCAAGTTTTTTTATGTTATTCGCATTGCAATTTGTTCTATAATTCTGTTTTTTCCTTTCTGTTCATCCAACCTAATCCCATGGATGTTTATTTTGTTATAGATATGTAAGCATTTTGATATCGAGGAAGACAAAAAAGGAGCGGATCATGATTTCACATTTTTAACTCGTTTATTGTGTTCAATAATAACCATTTACTATGATTGATAAACGAAGAAATTATTGGAAATGAACATTAAATTAATACATGTATATTCTGTATGTGTATATTTGTGTAACTGCTGAGTACACATCCATATTCATGTATAACTTCTCACTACACATGTCATATGGATGTGTAACCTTTGGATACAAATATTATGTGGATATTTAACTTCTTGATACACATGCCATACTCATGTGTAACTTCTCCGTACACATGTGTAACTACTGAGTACACATCTATATACAAGTGTCACTTTGCATTACACATGTCATATGAATATGTAACTTATGGATACACATGCCATATACATGTGTAACTTCTGTGTACACATCCATATGTTGGTGGGTGGCGACGGCGGTTGTCAGTGACAATGGTGGTCAGAGGTAGTTGGTGGCGGTGGCGGTCGACGATGGCGATGATGGTCGGAGGTGGTTCAGGGTGGGTGGCGGGAGGTGGTGGTGGTCGGAGGTAGTTGGCGGTGGTGGTGGTCGGAGGTGGTTAGTGGTGTTGACGGTCGGCGGTGGTGGTCGGAGGTGTTGTTGGTGGTGGTCGGAGGTGTCTTTGGTGGTCGGAGGTGGTGGGAACATCACACTATATTTTAATAATTTTGGGCTTAGATTTAAATTTTATTTAATTATGGGCTTGACAATATGTATCAAGGTCTTTTAACATTTGGGGGCCTAGATTTAAACTTTTTTTAAGAAACCTATTGTAGGGGCTCCAAGAAAAGAGTTTTGAGGGCTCCTACGGATTCAAATATCCTACAATGAAGATAAGGGCACCTAATTCATAAGAAAAATACTAAAATACCCTTAACATATTAAATATATTGAAACCTAAAACTAATTTGTTTTCATTCCTCTCCTTTTAACTCTTCCATTTTCTTCTTTCCCATCACCTCCATCGTCTATTTCTTCGATTAATCATCAATTCTCAAAATAATTATTTATCGGTTAACACCACTTAATCCACCCGGAATGACTTTAATAAGGTAAAAATCAAAAAAGCTTCATTAGTTTTTATGCATAGATAGGTCGGAATCGATAGAATTAGGTTTTTGAAAAAACAGTATCAGAACTGTCTACGGTGTGGAGTTAAGAACTCCAAACCGTATATTCTGGGTTCAAAAATCCTACGCTTTGAAAAAATCATACTTCCATACCGTAACTTGTACGTACGGTTGGGAAGTATGAATTTTCCCGACCGTAGGTTAACTTATAGTTCGAATTTGGGGGTTTTCAAAAGCAAAAATAAATGATGAGTTTTCTTAGTTTTTTTTTCTTTTTGTGGTCGTGTTCTTCATCGCGACGGAGAATAAGAAGAGGGATAGAAGAATAATAGGGTATTTTTATGATCCTCATCTTCATCATGATTTATGAATGAAAAGAGAAGGAGAAGATAAATAAATTTAGTTTTTTTGTATATGATCATCATCTTCGTCATGATGAAATTATAGTCATCATCTTCATCATGATTTATGAATGAAAAGAGAAGGAGAAGGTAATAAATTTAAATGTATAATTCATGGAGGATAGTTTAGCCACTACGAAAAATAGTTGGATATGGGATTTTGTTGATTATTATTTTATAACCTGATTTTGTCATTTTGTGAGCCTTCAAAATCCAATATTTAGAACCTTATAATAGATTTCTTTTTTAATCAAGGGCTTGATATTATGGATAACCTGTGGATCACGCCTTAGTTCTTATACGGTTTTTTGCTTTTCTATTGAAATTTATGGACCGAGTAAAAAAATGAATGCCAAATCCTAGTAGTCTAGTGCCATTCTTGACTCTTCTAGTCAGTCTCGTGGTGACCACCACTATCAGTACTTGGTAGTCTTGTCTCGTGGAACTCAATTTTATTTTGGAACCCCTAGATATTATCTCTGAAGTGAAAAGCATCCAAAATTCCTGAATCCATTTCGTAAAATCTTTCTAATGACCACCACTACCAGAACTCAATTTTCTTTTCGATCCAAACCCTAATATTATCTCCGACTCTGAAGTGAAAACCATTCCAAATTCCTGAATCAATTTCGTAATTTTTTTCTAGTTTCTTTAAAATTTCTTTGCAATTTCAATTTTTAATGTATGAGATTCGAGCACGATTGGTTCATCATGAGCAGGAAAGTTATGTAATGATTTGGACATTCGGTTTGGGCGGAATCGGAAAAGGATACTGTTTACCAAAGGACAGCTACGGGATCATTCACTTATTCTGTTGATGGTGGATCGTTCATCCGTAGTATCTTGGCCTGTTCTATGGCATAAACATACCCGATCTACTATTCTTTTTGCGTCAGGAATATTATTTTTTTTCAATTTCCAAGGTTTGCTTTCTTTTCTATTTCGAATTTCTCCCTTTTAGGTTGATTTTGGTATTTGTGGATCTAGATTCATTTTGTTGCTGTTTTAGAGAGATTCATGTGTTGTGTATTGCCTGGGGGTGAAGCATTTAGGGATTTTTGCTTATTTCTATTTTAAATTACCCTTTTTCAATTTTGTTGTTAATGTCCATAATTCATAGTTGGTAGCTTTGGTGTATTCATGTCATTTTGATTTTTATTGTATCTGTGTGCATATCAATGGATTCCTTCTGAATTTGTAATTTTGAGTTATTATAGATCTATTAAGTTTTTACATTAATAGATTTTTAGTTAATAGAGCTAAGATTGGGTCTTCTTCCCGGTGGTTTCCTTAAATCATCATAGATTAACAAGAAGAGGGCATTTTCCGAAACGGTTCACATACCTTACCTATATATACAGGAAGGAGTTACAGTGGTAAATGCAGCTTCAAAAATTACAGGAGAGTTACTTTCTGTGTCAAAAATTTAAATGGACTTTCTAACTTGTACTTTCAAATTGGTGTTGCTCCATTGCAGGATCTTGAGGAAGAAAAAGTGCAGTAATGTTGATAAAATTATTCCATTTTCTTTTGGATACTTGGCATGCCTCTACGGGTCTATGAATGCAGATGGATCCGTGTCATGCAAGCTTTTCTTATTTGAAAAATGACAGAAAGAATCAAATAATAGATCTTATCAGTTGCGGATTCCAGTGTCCTATGTGTGACAGACATGACAAATTGGAGAAATGTTCAAATATACTGTTGCCCAACAAGCAAAGCTTAGAGAATTGCTCCGACCATCACTTAGATATTCTATTGTCTCTATTTCCTGAACTTCTTTATGATGATTCATCTGAAGAGGCTCAGGCTGCATGTATGAGAGTTATTCCGCGGATCCTCATGCACACGCCTCAAGACTTTCTTAAGACAAAGCATAAGTTCACTAAGGAAACTGATATGGCGTCACTACTTTCTATGCTACCAGGAGTCTTTGCTCTTGCACTTCTCCAAGGTAATAGGACAGCCTAGACCTCATGTTGCAGTTTTATCACATACGAACTGGATTTACCAAGCGGGATATTTTTGAAGCTATATTACCATTACTGGTCCAGAAACTTGTGGCAGAGCACCAGTATATTCACACAGAAAAAAATTTATAATATAGCCATTCAACATACTCTAGTAAAAATTATTTTCAGTAAATTTTATTATGGTAAGATTTCTTTATCATCTCCTTTGCATTAATCCATTGTAGTGTCTATGTTGCAGATAATAAAGGGCAGCAAGACTACAGCAGTATACACCATCTCCTAAGAAACAAACTCAAAACGAACAAAAACAGGTTGGAGCAACCTGAAAGTGCTGGACCTATGGGTCAAAATATCTCATTGCGATCTGACAAACCAGTACTACCTCAAACTGCAGTCTAAGAGAGTTGCTGATAATGCTAAACCGGCACGAAAGGGAGTAAAGCAGAAATTGGGATCAGGCCATGTCCCAATGTTCGAATCAGGGATGTGGATGATACTTTTTTAGATATGGAGGCAGGATTTGAAGATTTACAGTCCGACATAGCTACAGAAGAGGAAAAGATGGGGTTGGAAAGTGATATAATGATGTGGTAGAAGAAGACATGGGAATGGAGAATGATGTCGGTGTTACTGCTGATAAGGATACGGTCAGGCAACACCATGATAAATTCCGAGGCAAGGAAGGTGCAATCATTAAATTCAAGGCACCGAGATAAGGGACGGGACTATTAAATCTCCGGTCGTAGTAGCAGCTGTTGACATGGCTGTGCTCAAGGACGCTGTTGCTTTTGGAAAACAAGAAAACAGGCTAGAAGAGCATCCCGTGTTTGTCGGACTGGTTTTCCTCGGGTTTTACGGCTATGACAGTGACATATCTGTTGTTACCACAGAGTACATGTTGTTTTGCAAATACCAGATGTGGACGAGTCCATTTCCAGTGGTAGCTGGTATTACCTCAAGCCTTGTCTGACGTCTTAAGCCCGTAATGAGTATAATTGCAAGTTTCTATTGTCATGGTTAGATTGGATTATGGCAAACTTTGGAGTGTTTTTGCCATGTGGCCTGCACATCTTCATCATTCTCATTTAAAGTCCATTTCCAGTGGTAGCTGGCATTACCTCAAGCCTTGTCTGACGTCTTAAGCCCGTAATGTGTATAATTGCAAGTTTCTATTGTCATGGTTAGATTGGATTATGGCAAAACTTTTGGAGTGTTTTTGCCATGTGGCCTGCACATCTTCATCATTCTCATTTAAAGTCAAACACTCCTACATCTCCTGCATCAACAAGAGGATCCTGACTTGGAAAGGTACCTTCTCCACGTACTCTTGAATTGCTGCTGTTGCTTCCATTTCTCTCTTACTCGCAAGTAGTTTCTTTCTTCCTTCCTTTTTAAAATTTTTTGTTCTTTGTTTTTGTTTTTGTTTTTGTTTTTGTTTTTGTTTTTGTTTCTTTTTTTTTTTTTTTGCTTGTGTTTCTATGCATATTAATGATGTGATATATGTACATGAACCAAGATAAAATCCCAGTTGAGGTTCCGTGTAGCATTCATCACATCTCTGAATTATCCGAAAATCACAAAATCTACTTGCAATTAGTGTTAAGAATTCTAATATCACTGTAAGATAAAATTTATTGCCTTTTCGAAACTCATATATTTCTTCCAAAAACTTGTTATCATCGTTGTTGATTCTATTATCTTGTACATCTGTTGAGGTCCAAGCTCAATTGGTTATTCACGAGTTGTTAATCATAGTAGTGATAAAGATCCAGATTACGAACAGATATTCTGTTGATGGTGGTTAAAAGGAGTTCTCTTTATTCTGTTTTTCAGAAATATTTTAATTACTTGAAAAGGAAGTACAAATGGGTTCTATATTGATTTTGACATTTGGCATGAGCGGAATCGGAAATGGAGATTTTGTATCAGGTAATTTTTCATGTTCTTCAAAAGATGTGGCAATTGTGAGTGTTATGTTTTTTGGTAAAAGAGATTTTCTTATTTTTAATGTTTTATGTGAAAACAGATTATGTTGTTGGGTTTATGAGGTCCAAGGTCTGTAAACCTAAGGAAAATGGTGGGTTAGGCATTCACAGCTTGAAATTGGTGACAGTCTTGTGAGTAAGATTTAATGTCCTGCTGCATCAGCAGTACATTTATCAGTAACAATTTTGACCAGCTGAGTAAGTTATATGGTCGACATCTTCGATGAAGGTTTCGCATAAGATCCATTAGATAATAGGATAATACCGATTGTTGTAATTAAACAATGTTGTACTAGGTAGAGATGATTGAACACACTAGAACCTCCACACTCTGTTTCTTCTTTAATTCCTTCATGATAACCTTACAGAAAAGATCACAACAATACGAAGAAACCCTAAAATGAAAGCAACTAACACACCACAAATTCAACAATTAAGTTAGATCAAAGAACTGTTTAACTAAAAATAATAACTCTCTTAGTTTATTACTTTCAGCATCCTATCCTCAGATACAAGCAGCCACCAGCAGGTACACACGACCAAATGCTACTGATAATAATCCCCACTCCCCTAGTTAAATGACTACTTGTGCTTCATGTTTTATCTTTTCTAATTCATATAGGGATGTATAATACAGCAAGTAACTTGTTTGTACCAGAACAGGGACGAACACAAAAATCTTGTATGGGTAGGGCTGGAATACCGGCAGTTGGCAATGCGGCCGAAGGGCGCAATTATTTTTCGAACGAATCGAATAATAACTCATATTTACAATTGAAATACTAGACAGATAGACAAATGATCAAAAGGTAAGCAAGATGTATGGCGAACGCGATTGGACAAAGAAATTTCTGAATTAGGGAAAAAAACGAAAAAATAATTATGTTTTAAAGAAGATTTTTGTCTTAGTTTTCTCATAACATCGGGTAAATACTCCAAAAAAGAACAAAAACATGGGCTAAAGCTAATTAGGCAAAGAAAATACATTAGCTAAGTTCAATTAGGGGAGGGCTAACCACTAATTTTTAAAAATTTAACATAACAAATTTTTCGTTAACAATTATAGTGACGGGCAATAGCCCGGGTTAGCCCCTTGCTAGGCCCGTCCCTGTGCCAGAACATTCGCCTCAATTTCTTTTTTTTTGCACCGACTTACTTAGACTAGTATATCAACCGATCCTCAATGTCTCTCTTGCACATCTGGTAGAAGTGTACATTTGAAATTTTGAACGCTGAAGTAATCGATTTAAGTTTTTAAAAGTCTCGCGCTTCATGTTATCTTGAATTTTGATTTTCAGATGTTGCTCTTGTTGATGTTGTGATCTCCTAGTTATTGTTAAGAAACATTGTGTTGACAACATGGAGGAGTAGAGACCTTGCATATCTCACTATCTTTATAATGAAGATATTGGCGTATATATTTTCTACATGTTACGCATATATATTATTTTGCATGCAAGATATATATTATTATGTATTATTGTTATTTACTTTCTAAGTCTCTGTAACTTGTATAAGAGAAGCATTGCTTCATTGTAATCTTTACACCGATTAATATATCAATCTTGATTCCATGACATTTCTTGTCATGGGATCAGAGCCACAATCTTCCGCTGCAAACCTTCAATAATCAGATTCCTTTCAAACTCTGAAATCGTGTTTACTCTATTTATTTTCTTTATCTCAATACCTACTTTCTCATCATGTCTCGAGAAGACTATTCACCAATTACAGCCAAGTTCGATGGAACTAACTATAATCATTGGTCCTTTCTCATGAGAAGTTTCCTCAAAGGAAAAGGACTATGGAAATACATAGATGGTACAGAAAAGCGTCCTGCAACAACTGTTCTAGAGAAAAAAGACAAAAAGGAACCCTCAGCCAGTGACAGTCTCAATGACTGGGAGATCAACAATCACAAAATTCTTACATGGATCAGAAACACTGTTATTACATCCATCAGTATGCAGCTTACCAACTTCGAGGTCGCCAAAGAAGCATGGGACTTTCTCTCCAAAAGGTATACTCAAATCAATTTTACTCAACGTTATAAACTTGAACAAGATATCCGATCCTTAAAGCAACATAATGACCATACAATATCGGATTCTCACTCAGAGATGTCTGTAATATGGAATCAATTAGCATTATGGAACCCAGATGGACTACTGATGCACAACATTGGTAAAAATATCGAGAAGAATCGCGGTTAGTCCGACTTCTTATGGCTTTAAGAGACGAGTTTGAGTCTGTTAGAGCTTCAATCCTACAAAGAACACCTCTACCAAAAGTAGAAGCTGCATTGTCAGAACTCATCACTGAAGAAACAAGGAAGAGAATTAAACCAGAAATCTCAGCTGTCTTTGCTACATCTTCAAGGCCAAACTATAATACTCAAAATAATCCATCAAGCCGTGACATATCTCAAGTTCAATATCACAACTGCAAGCAACTTTGACATCTAGCCAGAAACTGTACCCAACCATCTGTTCAATCATCAACAACGTCTCAAGCTTTATCTCCATATCAATGTAACTACTGCAAGGAATTTGGACATACGGTGAACAACTGTACATCAATAAATATGCGTGAGAGAAGGAGGAACCTGAATTCAAATACATCAACAAGATTCACTGCAACACCAGTTTCAGCTGAACCAGAAAAGAAGCATGAACCATATCTACCTGATATTCAAGAGATGATCAAACAGATCATGTCAATTGATAATAATTCTTCATTGGCTTCTGCACTGGCAATTCCCACAGGTATATTCTCAACTGAGTGGTTTCTCGACTCAGGTGCTTCCAGCCATATGACCTTTAATCCGCACTTCTTTGAGAGTCTGAATCCAATAATAACTTCTAAAATTCATACTGCTGATGGATTTCTATTAACTGCAAGTCATATTAGATTGGTTAAAACGTCCAACAATTTGTGTATACCTGATGTACTTCTTGTTCCTAAGATTACCATGAATCTTATCTCTATTGGACAACTATGTGATCAAGGATTTAAAATTCACTTCTTTTCTTCTGGTTGTGTTATACTGGATCCAAAGACGGAGAAGCTAATTGGGATAGGCTGTAGAGTGGGTCGACTTTACCTTGTAGAGATGCTCATTGTCCCTATACAATCCAAAGATCAAGTTGCTGCTATTTCAACCTCTACACCGTCTTCCATATCTCCATTCATGTCTTGGAACTCTAGGTTAGGCCATATATCATTTCCTCGTCTTAGATATATGATTAACAAAGGTTTGTTAGGTTCTGCTCAACTAGATAAAGAACCTTGCTGCATTACTTGTAAGATGGCTAAACAACCAACTTTACCTTTTAATAACAGTACAACTTTTTCTAATGCTCCATTTGATCTTATTTATTCCGACGTTTGGGGAGAATCACCTATTGTTTCAAAGGGAGGGGCTTTATACTATGTGATTTTTATCGATGATTATACAAGATATACTTGGATATATCTTTTTAGTTCAAGGTCAAATTTCTTAAAAATCTATATTGAGTTTTCTACCATGATCAAAACTCAATTTTCAAAAACCATTAAAACCTTCCGTGCTGATCAGGGGGGGGGGGAATATATATCAATTCCTTTTAGAAATCATCTTAAATATGAGGGTACACTTCTCCAATTATCTTGCACAGAAACTCCTGAACAAAACGGTGTTGCAGAACGCAAACATCGTCACATAGTAGAAACAGCTAGGACTCATTTACTTTCTGCTTCAGTTCCATCTAATTTTTGGGGGGAATCTGTTCTTACTGCGGTTTACACAATAAATCGTATTCCAACATCTGTCATAGGTGGAATATCTCCATATGAACGTCTCTATGGAGAAATACCCAATTATTCAGAACTCCGTGTATTTGGATAAACATGTTTCGTTCTTTTCCCAGAACGAGAGCGTAACAAACTCAGTAAAAAGAATTCAATATGTATTTTCCTAGGGTATGGGATATAACAGAAAGGGCATCGTTGTTACGATCCAACAAGTCAAAAACTTCGTGTGTCTCGACATGTCACCTTTTGGGAGAAAATACCATATTTTTCTCTTCCTAGAAGTAAGCTCTCTGAAAGTTTCACATATAAAGATCCTTTTGATATAGGTACTCTTCCATTAGAACCTATTTCCGAGACAAGCATATCACCAGAAAATTCTCAATCCTCCATTCCTGATACTCAAGATATGCCTGAATTCTTCATTCCTCCTGAACAAGAAGTGCCTGAATTATCCATTTATGATGCTCAAGATGTACCTGAATTATTGTCGAATCACTCTATTCATCATCCCGACAATGCTTCTCCTGAACATGATCCTACACCTTAAGAGATACCTTTGGATCCCCGTGAAAGACGTCCACCAGCTAAGTTATCTGATTATCATTGTTATTTTGTCAACCATTTTTCCATCATATGAACTCTAAATCTTACAGAGAAGCGTCTGCCATTCCGGAATGACAACACTCAATGAAGACAAAATTGGGTGCACTAGATAAAGCTGGAACTTTTGAAATGATAGATCTTCCACCTGGGAAATCTGTGGTTGGATGCAGATGGGTTTACAAGATAGAAACAAGGGCTGATGGTTCTATAGAACGATACAAGTCTCGTCTTGTTTCTCAGGGACATACACAGGAATATGAAATTGATTACGAGGAAAATTTTGCACTTGTTGCTCGTATGACAACAGTTCGCACTATTTTTGTTGTTGCTGCATCTCGTGAATGGGATCTTCATCAAATGGACGTTACAAATTCCTTCCTTCACGGAGAACTTCAAGAGGAAGTGTACATGAAGCCACCTCCAGAATTGTCTCACTCTCCAAACCAAGTTTGCAAGCTTCGTAAAGCCCTGTATGGTCTCAAACAAGCACCTCGTGCTTGGTTTGAAAAATTCAGCACTTATTCTTCAATATGAATTCAAACAAAGCCCTTACGACTCAGCTATGTTCTTTAGGAGATCAAGCAAAGGTATTGTGATTCTTCTTCTTTATGTTGACGATATGGTGATTGCAGGCAGTGATTTAGACGGTATTGATACTCTAAAATCACAACTGAGTTCATCCTTTTAGATGAAGGACCTTGGTCATTTATAATATTTCCTTGGCATTGAAGTAGATCGATCATCTTCTGGGCTTTTCATCTCTCAAGTAAAGTATGCTTCTTAGATTCTAAGTCGTGCAGGGTTATCTGATAACAAGACAGCTGATACTCCATTAGAAGTGAATGTTAAATATAACCCTATGGATGGAGAAGTTTTATCTAATCCTACATTATATCGTCAATTAGTTGGTAGTTTAAATTAATTAACTGTCACTCGACCTGATATTAGTCATGCAGTTCACATCGTGAGTCAGTTTATGTCAGCTCCACGTTCAACACACTATGCAACTGTTTTTAGAATATTGCGCTATATCAAAGGTACGTTATATCAAGGATTGCATTTTTCTTGAACTTCTGATCTTAAACTCATAACGTATTCCGACTCTGACTGGGCTGGTGATCTTACTGATCGTCGTTCAACCACTGGGTATTGTTTTTTTATGGGAAACTCTCTAATTTGCTGGCATAGTAAGAAGCAAACTGTTGTCTCTCGATCTAGTGCAGAAGCTGAATATCGAGCACTTGCTCCTACTACTGCTGAAATTGTCTGGATGAGATGGCTTCTTAGATATGGGAATTTCATCTTTCAAGACCTACTTCATTGTTCTGTGACAACAAAGCTGCTATACATATTGCTCACAACGATGTTTTTCATGAACGCACAAAGCACATTGAGATTGATTGTCACTTTGTGCGACATCTTTTTAAGAAGCGAACCATTGATCTGCAATTTGCCAAATCTGAACTTCAGATAGCATATTTATTGACAAAATCACACCCCTCTAATCTTCTCCGCTTTCTGATATCCAAACTCAAATATGTGCTCTAGGCCATCTTGAGTTTGGGGGGGGTGGGGGTGGGGGGGGGGGGGGGGGGTGTTAAGAAACATTGTGTTGACAACCTGGAGGAGCAGAGATCTTGCATATCTCACTATCTTTACAATGAAGATACTGGCGTATATATTTTCTACATGTTACGCATATATTATTCTGCATGCAAGATATGTATTATTATGTATTATTGTTATTTCCTTTCTAAGTCTCTGTAACTTGTATAAGAGAAGCATTGCTTCATTGTAATCTTTACACCGATTAACATATCAATCTTGATTCCATGACATCTCTTGTCAGTTATCATGACTCTTGGTTTGTGTATCTTTGTTTGTTGTTTCAGATATGTTGTATGTTAGGGTCATAGCCTAAGAAATTAAGGGAATGGAGTCTTTCTTGGTCTTACGGCTGCTACATCTTGGCTGAACCCAAGATCAACGTGCAGCCATCAGAAACGAAAGAGATTTGAGCAACATGACAGTCTGTGGAGCAAAATATATAACTAACCGTCTATTTGCAGCCGTATAGATTAGAGCCCGAATAGCATACAACACGGACACAAATTTAATTAGTAATCCTCACCGTAGAATTTAAATATTTTTTTGATAACATACCGTTGGTAGAGTTTAATATGCATCGGAACTCTACAAAACTAGTGAATATCAAACTCTATAATCATCTAAAATAAACTAAAACTCACCGATATATGTAATTTGTGCCGGTATTTAATCTTCAGACGACGTTCTCTTTTCTTTTATCATAGTAAGACTCTGATTATTCTTCCCTTCTCTCGGTTAAGGTAATACTGGTTTTCTTTTGTCATTGTTGATATCTTAACCTTCTCTTTACTTTGATAATCCTTAGTATTTTCCTTGTAAATTTATTGATTTTTTGATTGTTTTAACATAAGAAGAAGACGATGGGTGACCAAAACTTTGTTGCAAAGTCAGAGTTATCTCCATCGGAAAAATATTGCATGGCTGGTGATCAATGTTACTTAAAAACTTTCAATGGCTACCCAGATGATCATGAGTGTTACATACAAAGGATACCAGTTGGTTTTAGATTTAAACCAACTGATGCTGAGCTAATATCTCATCACCTCACTAACAAAATCACACACAAACCATTAGATCCTCACCATATCCAAGAAGTAAACATCCGCGATTATGCACCTTGGGAGCTTACAGGTATACATGCACATATTTATGATTCTCGCAAATACTTCATCATACACTACCTCCGTTTATGGAAAAGAAGTATTTTTACTTTTTCAATTTTGGAGTATATATTTAATTTATAATTATGTTTTTTTTTTCTTTTTCGTGATCAAATAATAGATATGTATAAGGATCATGCTGTGGATGGATTAGAATGGTATTTCTTTACCAAGAGAGAACGGAAATATCCCAACGGGAACCGGCCTAAACGTGATGCTGGTGGGCGTCAAGGATATTGGAAAGCTACTGGGACTACTCGGCTGATTAACGACGAAAATGGGAAAGAAATTGGGTCTAAAAGGACTTTGGTTTACTATAGATGGAAGAATAAGGATTTCCCGATCAAAGGAACCGAAATTAAGACTGACTACAAAAAGCACGAGTACGTTATGGCTGCCCCAGCAAAATCTGCTGAAGATCCTGGCACTGCTGATATTGAATATCCGACCGAGCAAGACAGTAAAGTGAAGGCGGTAAGTACACATATAATCTGGTGCAGTTTATGAATTTTGATTTATTATCTTTGATTTTGCTTTTATAAATTTTGATTTAGTATGTTTGATATTGTTGCAGTTTACAGATTTTTCCTTGTGTAAAATATATTTGAAACCTCCTAAAACGACAGGAAACTCCGGACCTGACAATGAGGGCTATACTCCAGCTGATTCTGATGATAATGAAGAGGAATTCGTCGATCCGTTTCCATATCTTGGAACGAGTCTAAGTCCAGAGGAGGAAAATGAACTCTTTCAGAGGGAACTTATAGAAGAAAATCAAACGAACGAGTACTTTAATAATCTACCAGATACGGATCCAAACCAACCAGATTTCTATGATTTTGATGGTCAAGAGATTCTCACTGATGAGCAACTCTCCTTTATCAGTTGTAACCGGACTCATTGTGCAGTTCCCACGCTACAGAAGTCACGTCAACCGCGGAAGCAGCGCAAATAGCTTGAGATAATGTTTCACATCTATGAGTGCAGTAGTGCATGCAGCTTAGATGTTATAAGCTTAGTTGAGTACTATTTTTAATTATAATCAAGCATCGAGTTCTTGTTCTTTCTTTAGAGGCATCGGACATGGGTTCTTAATTTACTACATAACTAGTTTCATCATTGTTAATTTGCGTTTTTTTCTTATATTTATTTTCGCCTGATCCAACAAACGATGAAGGAGATTTGGAGTGTGGTAGTTGGTATGAAATTCTAAACAAGTGTTCATATGACTTACTTTCATATATTTGTGAACTTTCATATATTTGTGAGCTCTATTTTGTTGCTTATTTTTATCGATATGAGGTTGCTTTTGTCTCAGTTGTGCCAAAACTATCTTTATCTGTTTTTCGGGTCCACTTAGACAGCTATTCCTACTTGCTAAGTTAGCTGGGGAACAATTTGTAGGGGTTAAATAACGTATCCACAGGTGTCATGCGAAGGGATTCTATTATAAGGGGGCGAACGTACTCGCATGTAGTGTATTTCAGATGACGAGGCTGATAACGTCATAAGGTCACGAGTAAAATGTGAAGTCAGTGCGAGGATTCAAGAGTATGTGCGACAAGATCAAAATGAAAGCGTGAGAGAACATCGCACGTTAGATCCGAAAATAGGGACTTTATTAGCTGTCATCCAATATGTAAAAACCCTATATATAGGACCAACCATCACTATGTAAGGAGAGAGATCTTTTGGAGAGTCGAGTTAGAACTTTAAGAGAGAGAAATTTATTTGCTCCCCAAGTTAAGGGTTTTACTTTACTTCTTTGTATTGATTTCAGAACTTAATAAAATTCTTATAAGTGTTCTTCACGATGATTTCTTAGTTGATTGTATAGATTATCTAAGGGTTGTAGTAGTAGAAGAATTTTATGTTACTACATGCAGTATATATTGCATCTATGATATTGTAGTTGCTAAGTTTTGTAACAATTAAGAGTTCAATGCATCGGTCACGCATACGGTGGTGCCTAAAGTAAGAAATGACTATATAATGCCCTAACTAGTAACTATCATTTTATGATTATTGTTATATCTTTTTTTTGGGTTGTTAGCATTTGCCTTATGTTTGTGTTTGTTTAGTGGTTGTACTAAACAAAGTCTTATGGCCACTGGGATTGTATATTTTTGCTGATATCTGATAAGCATGTCCTTACGATATATAATTACATTTGCCGAGGGAAAAAAACGAGAGACTAGCTAATAATCTGTCTATTTAGTCACACACAAAACATAAGATCAACATTGTCAATTCAAAACATATATATTCACACATTAAATGGGTCTATTGAAGCAAATTATCTAGTGATGGTGATGAGTTTAGGAGTGTTAGGGGGAAAAAAAATGGAAAATTCAGGACAACTCATGTCAATGTGTCTAATGAAACATCAAAAACAACTCTTGTTGATCCCTTCTGTCTTCTTCATAGTATCTTGGTTTATTTTTCAACAAATTTGAATAAAAAAGAAAATGTAACAAGGCAAAGTGCCCCCATTTTGATGTCCTTTTAACTGAGTACATTCTATCTATCATGATCTTCCAGTGAGAAATTAAATCTCTAAAAATATAATGTCCAAACCATTTTTGATTTGAACCCCAGATGTATATTAACAGTTTGACTTCATTGATGATTTTTGGTGAGCTTTTGGGGCGTTTGTGTGCCATGACACTCCTGTTCCTCTCAGTCCATAAAGCCCAAACAATTGCAAAAGGAATTAAGGGCCGAATTTTCCTGCCTCTGTGTCTTCTCCTTGTAAAAACTTTTTACTTCGTGGTCACTTAGTCACGCTTTTTTTGAATTGTGTATTTTTGGATGCTGAATCTTATTTGAATTTAAAACTCTAGCGGACACAATTGACTAGACTCCCATCATATTTGTTGGAAATCAATAAGCATCACCCATGGATAACTCACTTTTCGGAGGTGAATGCCGGAAATGACAAAGGAAACCTAAGAACCGGAAACTGGATAAACGCTGAAACATATATGTTTTCCAACAAGTTCGGCCTTTTCCGATCAGAAAAGAGAAGTTCCGCTCTGCAGCTATCAGAGTCATGCATGCAAAAAAAAAAAAAAAAAGCCATGCATGCACCTACTCTAGTACTTCTTTTGTCGTGTGAATTAATTAAAATATCGGAAAATGGGTCATTTATCCAAATATTTTTAAATCACAGTTCAAATGGACGAGTAAAAAATAGTTTGGATGAAATGGCCAAAAAAAAAAATAGCAAGGATGAAACTGGATTCATCCTAGCTTAAATTTAAAAAATAGCAAGGATGAAACTGGATACATCCTGTGTAAATTAAAAATAAGAAAAAATATTTGAAAATGGGCACGATGAAACTGGTTACATCCTGCCTATTTTTATATTTTTGTCCATTTAAACAGTATCAAAATCTAACTGTCCATTTCACCCAGAAATTGTTGATTTTGGTCTTTTTAATCAATTTTGTGTTAAAACATATAGTACCACTAGAAAGAGCAAAGCAATCATGAGTGGGAGTTGGTTTGACAAAGAAAATTTCACCTCTTAGCGGAAGTGGCAGACATATATACAGCGTCAGTAAAGAGCTACTTCTTTCTTTTTTTTCCCGAAAGTAGCCAAGATATTACATGGATTTGATCACCAAAATTTCTCGCCAACCCTCACTAATTTCATCCTCAAATGCGGAAGTCAAAAAGTTTTACTGATGTTTATAAGATTTTTTCTTTTTTTGATGTAATCTTTATAAGAATTTATATCTTAGTACCAGCTTACTAGCAAATTAACTTTAGCCGCGATGTCGGTTTGCCTCGTCATAATTTGCTAATTTGGATTATTAGGACTGCTAATCAAATCTACCCTACACTTTACTTTATGGACGAAGAAATTCAATCCCTTTTATTGTCATGAAAAAGCAGTGGATACGTGTATAATAATACCAACTAAAATAATAAAACAATAGTGATTACTGATTAGAAAACTGTTGATATTAACCATAATGAATGGACGATTAGTCAAGTGTCTGGTGAACTTTGCAGATTCGGCCATATATATGTTTTGCACATACAGTTGGTGCCGTGGGTCCAATAGAATGCACAAAAGTCTACCTTACATATGCTCTCTCTCTCACTCATTGGTTCTCCAGTCTAAAGCATGCATGCATGCAAGGCGGATCAGGTGCCCTCTCCAGACTCTATAAATACCAGGATCAGTAACCTTGCAGTGTCATCAGTTTCTCATATACATTCTCATAGTGTTGGTTAAAATGGCTACTCATAAAAGAGCTATTGTTAGTGTTATTTTCAGTGTCTTATTAGGTTTAAGCATTTGTTCATCAGCTAGAAATCTGCTCAATGACGAAGAAGGTGGTGTCGGTGTAGCACATGCTGGTGGTGAAGGGGGTTATGGCGGTGGAGGAGCCTATGGTGCTGGTGGAGGAAGTGGTGGAGGATATGGTGCAGGTGGAGGAAGTGGTGCAGGGTATGGTTCTGGTCATGGTGCTGGAGGTGGACATGGTGGTGGCGTTGTTGGTGGAGGATCTCAAGGTGGAGGTTACGGTGCCGGAAATGGTGGAGGAGCTCGTGGTGGGGTTGTTGGTGGTGGAGGTAGTGGAATAGGTGCTGGTGGGGCTCATGGTGGTGGTTATGGTGGCGGAGGTGGCGGGGGAGCTGGAGGATCTCATAATGGTGGTGGTGGAGCTCATGGTGGTGGTTATGGTGTCGGAGGTGGTGGAGCTCAAGGAGGAGGTTACGGTGCTGGAGGTGGTGGAGGAGCTGGTGGAGCGCATGGTGGTGGTTACGGTGTTGTAGGTGGTGGAGGATCTGGTGGAGCTCATGGTGGTGGTTATGGTGCCGGAGGTGGTGGAGCACATGGTGGTGGTTATGGTGCCGGAGGTGGTGGCGGAGCTGGTGGAGCTCAAGGTGGTGGTTACGGTGCTGGAGGTGCTGGCGGAGCTGGTGGAGCTCATGGTGCTGGAGCTGGTGGAGCACATGGTGGTGGTTATGGTGCCGGAGGTGGTGGCGGAGCTGGTGGATCTCAAGGTGGTGGTTACGGCGCTGGAAGTGGTGGAGCTCACGAAGGTGGTTACGGTGCTGGAGGTGGTGGCGGAGCTGGTGGAGCTCATGGTGGTGGCTATGGTGCGGGAGGTGGTGGCGCTTACGGTGGTGGTAACGGTGCTGGAGGTGGTGGAGCTCACGGTGCTGGTGGTTACGGTGCTGGAGGTGGTGGAGCACATGGTGGTGGTTATGGTGCCGGAAGTGGAGGAGCTGGTCACGGTGGAGGTGATGGTGGTTACTAAACATATTGCTGTTACCGGAGAATATATATTATGAATAAGAGTTTGAATTGGAAGGAGGAGTTCTAAGAAGTTCTGAAAGATACATCATTAGTATAATGTATGTTTTATAACTTATATTCAAAAAGTGTATCATGAAGTTATTTATCTAGTTTGGAGAAATCGCTGTGTGCTTCTGTGACACTGTTATTAATTCTGAACGTACCACCTATTCAATCAATATTCTACAGTTACGATCGAGTTCATAGTTTTTTTGTGTTTGTTGTGCGTGTTTATTTTCAGTATTGTTTAGTTCTGAGACCAGCCTGGCAGCCTTAATAAAAAAAAAAAATTGGTTCTCTCAAAACTATTTAGCTATTCAGTCGAGAAAAATTTCACATTGGTTATCTAATAAAAAACATAATGATTCTACTTCTAAACAATTAGGTTGTTTCAGTATTGAATCACTATATAAGATACCATGTAAAGTCAAGGAACGGCTTTCGTATATGGAGCTCTAGATTGCAGTGCTAGGAGTAAAACAGTGAGATTACATCAGCGTCGGTCTCTTCTTCCCCACCAATATATTTTTTTTTCGGTAAATAAAATTATATCAGAAATGTAACGTACATAAATTGTTGTAGGAAACCCATATACAAGTTACAACCCCACATTGAAATGCCTATAAGAACGCAAAATGGAGAATCCAGACCAAGGCAGATGAATGCCTAGCCAAAATTCGTATCCCAAGAATACTCGATCGAGCGCAGAGAAATACATGTGAAAAGCCCAAATATCCCGCGGACATAAGTCCGCAAATAAACCCAGTTAAGAAGTCCACAATAGAAAACCCTAACAAACAACCCTAATAAACATTAGATCTCCGAATCTTCTATCACAGTTATCCGTCAATCCCACTGTCACCGCTGCCTCTTTTTCCGATCATCGCCACCTGCCTCCGATCCATCTTCACTTTCACCTCTACTACCACAATCATCACCCCAAAATATCTCCCACCAATATTTCCCCCACCAATCTCCCCTAACCAACCTAATCCTCATCCCAATATTTCCCCCCACCAATATCTCCCCTAACCAACCTAATCCTCATCTGCATGTCAGCATCAATCATTGAATTTGACAACTAAGTTACCGGAATATATATACTAGTACACTAGATGGTCACCATGGATTCTTTGAAGCAGTTTTTGGCCTATCAATCTCACCCCTCTTGCTCCACTTTTCCCCTCTTTACCTCCTATAATTCCAAATACAATTATCCAACTGTTTTCATACAAACTCTATTACCTTTTTGTGGAAAATGAACTATTGTCTTTCCTTCTGATGTGCCTTCACAAATATCCGTAACAGACTTTACAAATATCCCTGATGGAATAATTGAAATTTTCAGTAAAAACAAATTTTTTATAATTCTATTGTTGACCTTCTACTTCTTCTTCTTCTTCCTGTGTTTCTTTCTTCTACGAATCGATACGTAGTTAAGAGAGAAAGAAAACCCCTCACCGTCGCCTGCACCAATACCAACACCTTCACCAGCTCCGCCACCTCTATCAAATTTGTCATCAGCAGCACCTGATTCGTATCGATTGAATCAGGAATCAGAGATAAACAAAAACCCCTCACCGTCGCCTGCACCACTACCAACACCTTCACCAGCTCCGCCACATCCATCAAATTTATCATCAGATCCGGCAGCATCTGATTTGTATCGATTGAATCAGGAATCGGTAAGAACCTAATCTCCAAATCTCAAACTTGATCATCAGAAATATTAGATTCATTTTGATTTCAATATTGAATTCAGTTTTAAGAACCTAAAATCGATAATAACGGTGTTTGTTCAGGAAGATTTGGATGTATCAATGGGGAAGAAACGATGAAAATCGTCATTGGTTAGTGGATCTGAAGATTCAATCATCACAAATGAATCAAGGATAAGTCGATCTCGTACTGTCATTTTAAGTAGTAACCTAAATTGGATCCTGATTTCAACATGATTTATTGGCTTATTTTTATTTTAATTGAGCTCTTAATTGTTAATTCGTCTCTGAAATAGGAAAATTATTATAGGATCAACTCATGTTGTTGACGCCATTTTTAAGTTTGGTGGTAATGACATTATTATAATTGTATTTGTATTTGATGTTTTTGATGGTGGTGGAAGGTATAGTTGTAGTGGTGGTTGTTTTGTGTTTTGCGGCAGTGGTGGTGGATGTTCCAACATAGTGTTGGTGCTTGTTACTATGGTAACCGCATTTCCTTAGATTAATATAATTATGATGTCATGGGATTTCTAGCGAAATGGATGGATATGCATTGGTGTTGATAATGAACGACTCGAGTTAATGGTGTTTGTAGAATGCATTACAAGGAAATGAAGTGTAGAGAAAGAAATTGCAGGTGCAGGTGGTTCGAGTGACTGAAATGTGCATTATAGAAGTAGAAATGGAGTTGTTGGTGTTTGTTTTATGTTTAACTTCAGATGGAGAGCTTGGTCTTGAAGCTATTGTTCTTTATGAAGCTACAGGTGATGATCAATTGTTGTTGTTTATTTTTTTTTATGGGATCAATTGTTGTTGTTGATCCATTTTATGGGATCAACTCCTGTTGTTGACCCAATTTTTTATGGGATCAAGTATAGTTGTTAATCCCATTTATTGGATCAACTCCTGTTATTGACCCAATTTTTTATGGGATCAACTATTGTTGTTGATCCTATCAACTCCTATTGTTGACAACATTTCCTTGGATTAGTATAATCATGCTTGTAGTTTAAATCATGTAATTTCTTCAAATGTCGAACTTGTGGTGCAATGGTAGCATGACTGATTTCATGTCAGATGATGCGTGTTCGACTCACGCCAAGTTCATTTCATTTACCTGGATCAACTTTCATTGCTGATCCCCTAAATTGGATCAACTTTTACTGTTAGTTCTATTTTTATTTCAATCAACTATTGTTATTGATACAAAAACCAGTGGTGGCGGCGACAGCGATGGCGGACTCGTGGTGGTGGAATATTAGTGGTGGTAGCGATTGGTAGGTGGTGATCGTTGAACGGTGGTGGCGGAATGGTAGTTGAATGTTGGTGGTGGTGGTGCTGGTGGTGGTGGTGGTGGTGAAGTGGTAGAGGAAGAAAATTATCTATTTTGAAATAAAAAAAAATATTATATGAGTGAGGGTATTAAGGTAATCTAATATTAAATGGATAAGATTATTAAAAAGTAGGGACATATCTTTGAGTCCACGATATCTCCTCCAAATCTGAAGATGCAAGCCATCAAACACAAATAAATCATCGATTGAGCTTAGAAAGGAATTAAGATTCTAGCTTAGAATGTTGAAGGCTTTGGAAAAGAGATAATATTAACACTCATGATCCAGACATAATTTTCTTACTGGAAGCTAAAGTGGATTCAGATAAGGCCGTAAGCTTCATTCATGCTTATAACTATCCTCATTGGACTATTGCTAGCTCGGATCAATGGTTTTACAGGGGTCTAATTCTCATGTTGATGGGTGGATTTCCCCGTGAAATTGCATTTGCATGCACCATAATTAGATAACATCCTGGTCATTACCAATCCCTCAAAACAAGAATGGTTGTTATCTTGCGTTAATGGGAGCACATATAACCATGGTAAAATCGAACAATGGAAGTATATTAATGTGGGAATTGAATAAATACGCTTGCTATCCACGAGTCTTCACAAATATCCCTACACATTATAATTATAACCTCCACTTTCTAAGAGAGTCTGTATAATCACTAGTACCATATTTGTCGTTCCATATCTTCTATTACTTCATCCATTGGTGAACTCATCCAAAACAAAATTATGTTTGTCTCCACCACTTCCATCTTCGTCACCACCATCGCCGTCTGCATCTCCACGAAAAAGTGATAAAACAAAACTCCCCCACCATCACCTCCAGCACCACCTCATCGCCCACTGTCTCTACATATTCATTATCATCCATCACTACCTCTTATATTCCACCAAATCCACCACCTACAGCACCACCTCTTCCTCCCAAACAATCGATTCAGATTCAAAACCTAAATCTGGTGATGATTCAACGAAAAAATAATCTTCAAAGCCTAATTTGGAGAATCGATTGTAAAATAATGATGATAATAGTCACCAACAATATTCAAAAGAGATTCAATATTCAAAAGAGAATTAAAAGATAAGTTTTATCTCTTATTTTTATTCTAATTAGTGGCGATTATTAATGGATAATCCTTGAATCTCAAAATGTAAAGAAAGTGAATTAAATAAGTAATTTTAAGATGTATACATGACAAATGTTTTGGTTAATTCGATGTTTAGGCATAGATTTCTGCAACTGATTAACAATCTCTATGTATGAAACGGTGGTGGTGGTGGTGGTCGGGAGATGGTGGTAGTGGTGAATTCTTCCTGCTTCCTAATAAAAAGGGTACACAAATGATGGTGGTGGTGATGATTTCGTGGGTTTGGTATGTCGCAACATTTTATTGGTCTGTTACTAGTCACTACTCTCAATTCTATATTGTTTGGTATGGTGATTTACTTCCAGTCTACACCAGGAATGATATTTGACATATTTTATATGGTTTTACATGGTTTTTCTTGGGTTTAAAAATGCTATTTTTACTTGATTCTGTTAAGCATCGGCAAGAATACAAGGGGTCAAGTCACGGATAACACACTTTTTTCATATTAGCTTGGTTCTTTTTTAAGAAATTGCGTCACTGTTTGACTATTAGTGGGTCTAGATCAAGTAAGGTGTGAAATGTGAATAACATGGATTTGCCAAGTCTGTAGATTGAATGCTACATTTAATTGAAAGAAAATGTAGGTTCTTTACTTACTTATTATAAAGCAAGATGCTGATGCTAGTGTTTTGTAATTCCACAATTAGGTGATATAATTCCGTATTTATTGAATTGAGAATCGTTGATGGTGCTGATGTTAGTGAGTATAGAAGACAAAGTGGAGAGTACCCTTTTATATCCTTCCTATTTTTAGCTGCAAGACACTAGTCCAGAAGGGGTTATAAATAACGTTTTTAAATAACAGATTAGTTATGTGAATATGATTTCACAAACAAATTTCGTCATATACCACAGTAATAGTTGGATCCATCACTTAACTAAAAAAACCCGTCATTCTCTAGTGTGGTAATTTACTAGGTGTATGATTTAACGATGAACCATTAAATTACGGAATAAATCCGACACACATTTATAGGTTTTTTATGCCCAATACTATTTTTCTACTGTGCGCCCAAAAGTGGCTAGCCACGTATCCAGCGGAATGAAAATGGTTAGCCATAGGTCTTCTACATAGTGCAATATAGGTTCCACTAGTAATTGGGCCGGTATAATTAGGCCTAAGCTTGAATTTCCCCCTACAATCCAATCGAAGGTAGTAAGGCTACGAGTATGTTTCCATCTCGATCTAAACTGACAACCCTTCCTGCACTCTCTTTCCATGTTTCCATCTCGTTCTTTTTTTCTCTTTGAACAAAAAAGGTTTTTCTCCCCTTATTATTTTTCTGAGTTGAAACCGCACTCTTACCAATGGAACTTAATCATCACCCTCATCTCAAAATCAAAACCTTGTATCACCAGAAATAAAAAACAAAGTCTTTTTTGTAACCCTAAATCTAGTTGTTTTTCTCCTGAAATCCTAGGGTTTGAGTAATGGAAAGAAGAAGATATGGAACTGAGTCAACTCATTTTCAACTATGATTTAGTTTTTACTTATTGTTATTTGATTAGATTTGATTGGTATTGTTTAAATCGATCTCAAGGTATGGATTCATCACCAACGACATCAAGTTCAGCATCAGTAGCAAAACTTTGGTATAATTTCTTTCCACCTTAAGTTGATTTGATTTTTGTTAGCTAGGAATATTATTGGTATCGGTTAGGACTTACGAGTTTCCTGAAAATCTGTTTCCGTGTAGGGTTTTGTATTTTTTATTTTCTGAAATAATGTTGATTTAGGTTATGTCAATGATTCTGGTATTGATGCTGGGTTTTTGATATCATGATCAAAGTTATTAAGATCTCTTACTGATCAGGAAGGATATGCTAAATATTGAATTAAATTTATCTTTTGTGTCCAGGACATCTATGAGAAGTATAATTTTTTTTAAAAAGAAGTGAGTATGTGATCTTCATTTCTCGGAAGTGGTGGAAGATTTCATTTCTAAAGTAGAAAGGCTTGAAAGTGATTTGTATAGGTATAAGTTGTGGTATCAACTGTAATAGTGTTGCAAAATGCTAGATGGATTTTTTTAATCTTTTCTTGATTTTTTTAATCTTTTCAGGTGGTGTATACTGTGTACAAAGTGGACAAAAGGGATTTGGACTCGAGTTTGGCTCTTCTCAAGTTCATTCAGTCTTTTAGCTTGTATGTATAAACTTCCATACTGTAATATAACTTATACAATTAATATTACCAGGTTTGGTTAATTATTTGTGGTCAGACCTATGGGAGGTCACACTAACAAACTGCTGTGCATGTCCCTATATCTTTTGTGGCAGTTGTAGGTTGAACTTCCAATTGTAGATAGTTTGGTGAAGGGGTAGTACAACGTGCTCTGAATGGTTATGATTCATTTCAATCTAAGTCAAGGTAAGCTCTCATTTTCATTCTCGTTTGCTGGAAGTGATCAGGGAGTTTTTACATGTGCCGATTGGTTCGTTTTTGGGTAGGCATAAGTCACAACATACAAATGATCTTGTATCTTTAACTTACACAAGTTCAGCAAGCAGCTGCCTGCTCACAAATATTCTTCCAGGTCTTGCATCCTCATTTTCTTATCACTTTAGATTGGTTCCTACTTGTTTGTACATTTCTACATCCAGATGGTGATGCTGTAATTTGTTTTCTTACAGGTTCAAAAGATTCAGTCTTTAACAACAAATATTGGAGTAGTATACAGGTTTGTTTCTTCCTTTTTCTGATGCATCTTAGTTTCAGTACAATACTTCTTTTCTTTGTTACCGATAAAAAAAACTTCTTTTCTTTGTTTGTCTTTATCCATTTCTTATAGTATAATAATTATAGTTGGCTAATTAAAGTTAGTCTGCGCACCATTCGTTTCCACGAGCAGCAGGGAATGAATTTGCAAATAATACCTTTACCCTGTAACAAAGAGACCTCAGCTCCTTTCCTCTAACTCTATTATCTTAAATCCCATACCCTTGTATTATTGTTTGATATCGGCTTACTTAATGCTCAATCTCCAGACCTATTGTTTTCAATTTTCACCACTTCTTGTAGAGGCTTAGATATGTTTGTTGTCCTTGGTGCACCACATCTCCGTTATTGCAAATATCTCCCCTGATAATTATAGTGTCAGAATGCATAAATTTATTAATTAGAGTTCGCTAGGATCCTTGAACTCTTCACAAGTTTTAGGGGTTTGGAATGTCTCCGGACATTTAAATATATCACCTAATGAATGCAGAACATGTCGTATTTTGTCTCTTAAGTTGAATTTTACCTGAAATTGTGTTTTTCTTTAGATATTAAATCACCTTCTTGTTGTGGTTCCTATTACCACCCCTGCTTCAATATTAGTCATGGGGGGTCAGAATTAGTCTTGTCCCCTTACAAATGATGATTCTTTCAAAGTGAGATTACTTGGTTCCTTCGAATTGGTTCATATCAGGAAGTAGTTATACTAACTTGGTATTTGGTTATACAGGAGAGTAGGTTCCCCGCACATTCCTATTTCTATTGCAGTTTGAAGAACTTCAGGAAAAGAGCAGTTGCAAAGGAATTGCTGATAGCACAAAGCCTCCAAACGATGACGATTTTGACTGCCAGGTTGATGAAACTGTGGATGCAAGTGCAATTTTAATCTATAGAGATGGCATACTTGGATATGTTTCAGTAGGTTAGGTAGCTAAAAACTTGTGTAAATCTTATAGAAGAGCTATCAAATTAGAGTGGTAAATCTAGGTAACAATTTAGTAATTTGAATTCAGTGAAAAAAGGTCAGTTTAATATTTGGATGTGATTTCAATTTACTTATGTTGTATGATGAATATACATTTTATCTGTATTCGAATATTTGATGTAATTTTTAGTAATTAATATAAAGTTAAATTTGTCTTAAAAATGCATTTGTATATTCAGTGTCAAAACGTAGTAAGTTTTCAGATTTACCTGAATCAAAATATACTTCTGATTCACCAAATCTGAATACCAAATCTGAATCAGTTTCTAAGGTATCACAGAACCCAATCGTTATTATATTTAACAAACAGAGAACGTGATTCTATATCACAGACTTTATTCGTCACCATAAATGGCGAATTTTGGTCATCATACTTAATGACGTTTTCTGGTTGTGATTTAGAAAGAATCACACCAAATAAATAACAGATCGAATAACGGATGAAAATCGTGATAAATCACGTTTTATAACGGATTCCTTTCGTCATTTACAAGCCTTTCTGGACTAGTGAGAAATGCTGGTGTTATGCAAGACAAAGTGGAGAGTACCCTTTTCATTTTTTGACCTTCACTCTTACAAGAACCTTACGTGTTAGAATATTAATCCTGGTCATCCCAATGTTTTCTTTTTAATCAATATGCTTTTCAGGTCCATATATGAGGCTCATTACATCATATCCGGTTGCCACCTTCCCCGCCTCTTGCAAGTGATCTTAGTTTCCCAAGGTTTGTATATTTTCAAGCACAATTAGATTTTTTTTTTCTTCGGGTTAACTAATTGCTTTTTGTTCTCGTTGGTATTGAATTTATTTGAAGAAGCATACATTTGTACTTGAAGCATACATAGATAGAGTCAATTGGATTGGTTGGGATTTGTTGCACCATACATCATGGCAATGGTTCATATAGCATCAGCACTACGAGTATATTTCAGAGGTTAGTCGTTTTTGGTGGTATCAAATTATAACTTTATTCAAGTGGGTTTAATGAGAAAGGTAATGAGCTAATCCTTCTTTTTTGCTTCTTCGATAGTAGTTTTGTTGGAAGCATGTGGAATGTGTTTCATTACTTATAACCACATCATTGTTATCGTTTTTACGTGTTATTTGGAAATTGATTAGGATACGTTGATTATCTTCATTTCATTTATATCGGAGCCAATATTATTCTAGATCCATTTTACATGTTTGGTTCTTAGGTATTAACTTCCATGGTCGAACTTTGGACTTCAGTTTTTATGGGATCAACTACTTTTGTTGATTTATTTTTGTGGGATCAACTATTGTTGTTGACGCCATTTTTTATGGATCAACTACTATTCAACTCCTGTTGTTGACAGCATTTTCTATGGGATCAACTACTGATTCCAATTGTCGACAACGTTTACTTGGATTAGTATAGTCATGTTTGTAGTTTAAATCACGTTTGTTAAAGCTTAATTTCTTATTGGTCTGTGTTTGTGTTTTGTTGTTCGACTGATGGTTGTGGTGGTGTTGTTGGATTTTATAGGTGTAAAGTTCTTCAAATGTTGAATTTGTGGTGCAATGGTAGCATGACTAACTCTACGTCAGATGATGCGTGTCCGACTCACGTCAAATTCACTCATTCATATATGTCAATTTTTGTTTTTTGTGTCAAACTTTGGTTGTTGATTCCATCTACTGGGATCAACTTCCATTGTTGACACAACTGGACTACAATATTTTTCGATTATTTGTGCAAACTTAAATTGTTGATTCCATTCATTGGGATTAACTTCCATTGTTGATATAAAAATGCTGGAGTATTTTTTTCAGTTATTGCGTCAACTTTGGCTGTTGACCCCATTCAGTGGGATCAACTTCCATTGTTGACACAACTGAACTGGAATGTTTTTTTGTTATTTGTATTAAATTTGGTTGTCGACTTCATTCACTGGGATCAACTTAGTTTTTTGACTCAAAAAAATTGAAATATTTTTTAGTAAAGTTTTTTTTTGAATTTTTGGATCAACTTCGGTTGTTTACACCAAATTTTGGTAGCGGTGGCGGCGGTGGTGGTGGCGGCGACAGTGATGGCGGCGGCGGTGGCGACAACGGCGTTGATAACGTCGACAGTGGTGGTGGTGGAATATTTGTGGTGGTGGTAGAATATTAATTGTGGTTGTAGTTAGTAAGTGCTGGTGGTGGTGGCGGCGACGATGGTGATGGTGGTGGTGTAATGGTGGTGTAATGGTGGTGGTGGTGGCGGCTGTGAAGAAATAGAGAAATAAATTTATTAATGGATAAGGTTCGTAAATGAAAAATGATCATAAGTGAGGTATTAAGGTAATAGATTAAGGTTTGTAATCTATTTTTTAATGGATAAAATTTTTAAATGATATGGGTATTTTTATTGTTGCATAAGGATATATTTATTAGGGATCAAAATTAAGAATATTTAGTTAACGTACCCTATATTAATTAAGGTGCTCAGTTGCTTTTATGCCGTGGGTAGTAATAGCACTCGCGCATTAGTTTTTTTCCTTTTCTAATGGGAGACTACTGGAGTTGGTCACAAACGCTTTATGGTGGGCACTTCCTGGGCATTTAGTTTCATCGAAACTTTACCTCGAAAGCAAATCAATGTACACGTTTCTTCCGCATTTCCTAAGCAGACTGTTGGCCCCGGTTACTTCTTCTATTTAAACTTTCGCAATTTCTTCCCAGTGGTATGGAATCTGGTTTTGAAATTACTATTTAATTCTAGTTAAACGGCGACAATCCTACCTTCCAGATTCAAAGAACAATTGCAGAGTGCAGACCTCAAAGGTTTTGAAATTAATCATACAAGTGTGCTTAAAGCTCATCATATATGTACGGTTACACAACTTCATTCGATATTCCAGTGCCATGTGGCTTTATGCGCATCCCTTGAACGGGAAATATGTACCTAGTGGCGTTTCTTTGCAATTACTGTCACTTGCGGCTGTGGACTTGTAAATAAAGTTAGGTGGTTGCTCCCACCAAAGTCATTTAGGTCACCATTTTGCCAGCGATATATAACCAGAAATCATAACTCCGAGTCCGATGCCTAGCCTTATTTAATGAAACATACATAGAATAGTCCTTGAAACTCTTAAGCAAAATATTTATTAGTAATAAAATAAAAGAAAAACAGAAACAGAAAGTGAAAAAGTAGAAAAAGAAATTAAAAAAAATGATTGAAAAAACGAAATACAGATCAACGAGCTCATGCAAATAACACACAAACAAATAAACAAGTACTGACGTACATATGGGACACCAAACGTTCAAGACATATTTTACTCAGAAGCGCAGATGTGAGCACTCAGATCTATTATGCTCTGATGGACGCTTTTTAGCATATCAAATGGAGTTGGAGAATCCTCTTTCATTTTCTCATACAATATAGATATAGATACAATGCTTCCATGTCCATCAGGCTTTGGTGTAGCTACAACGATCTCATCGAACTTCTTGTAATCCTTCATCACATCTCCTTCAACTATGTGGTGCAATACGGTCCTTGTTTCATCGTCACATGTTGATTCCTCCTTAGCGGTCATTGTCTTACCATCTGTGTGCACAAATTAACAATATATGTAAAGTTGCATTACTACAAAATGTAAACAATTTTTTTTCGGGTTATAACTATTTAAAAAGGATAGAGTGAAATAATACTGTCATACCAACAACATAGCACCATTCTTTGAGGCAAGCTGGACGGAGTTCATCTCCTTCTACTACTTTAACACCAGTGTAAACATTAGAAACAGCCTTATTTGGGGCTTCTAGATGCTTCCTATAGGTTTTATAGTATATGTCAGCATCACAATTGACCTCCAATTCAGTTACAAGTTTCCCAACTAGACCTGAAACACCATGACGAGCCATCGACTATTGAGGATTGTTGGGTTATAGAATTTTGAGGCTATTGAAGGCTGGACCTGTTGATAATGACTATCAATCCGAAGTTGATGGGGTTTATATAGAGAAACAAGCATTTGATTAGGATGACTAAAGTAGCCTTCGATATGGCTAAACTGCCGGTCAAAAGGATAACTGAGGTCATTTGGTATGTGAGATATGTAGTTAAGGAGGGGGGCACGAGGGATGACATACTTTTCCCTTTTTGGGGCTTCTTTTTGCGATGGATCATGGATTTTGATAAAGAAAAGGAAAAAAAAAAAGGACCCTCCCCTGTGGGCGTTGGGTAGGACCATGGGAGTTGAACTGAAACATTCCGAATGTATTCCATGCCGTAGGCCCTAATGTTTGTCACAGGCCGGCCTGTACTGTGAGTTCGGGTTTCGGTTTTAATTTTGAGCCATCTTTTGAGGATCATGATTTTTTTTTTGAGTGGATCATGATTTTATTTTTGGTAACATATTTGTAAGTAAATTTAAAAGCCATCCCATATCCAAATATTTATATTAATACATAAATTATCCTTCCTAATTAAGTTTGTGTAATTGTTAAATGTAACGATTAGTTAAATGATTACATTAAGCTAATTAATAATTACTTTAAGATTAAATCAACACAAGAGTTTGGAATTATTTTCTTCTTTTTTTTTAATCCGAACCTTCAAACTACCCAGGTATACTTCAAACTCAGTTTTTTGTTGGTTTATTTGGCCAAAATTTTCTAAAAATGAGAAATTTTATAGCTTGATTTTGGCTAAGTCAAACACGTTCGACTACAAGATCTGAAGAGCTGGTAATCGAACTTATATGCAAATGTAATTCGGCTAATGTTTATGAGGGCATATGTAGCTGAACTTAATTGTAATGGAGTTTTTGATTTCAGAGAAAAGTTCGGTTAGGAGAAAAAAATTGCGACTCAATAAATAGGTTTTGAGAGAAGATTCAAGTTAGGAGAAAAAAATGTGAAGTAACTGGACTCAATATATAGGATTTCAGAGAAAATTTCGGTTAGGAGGAAATTTTTTGCGACGTAAACGAACTTTTATCTGAAAATTAGGCTAAGAAATCAGAAAGTTCATCTAGGAAATAAAAAGTTCGGCTAGGAAATTTAAAAGTTCGGCTAGCAGATAAAAAGTTCGTCTGGGAAATTGAAAATTTCGGCTAGGAATACTTTTTTGCGAAACAACCTAACTGTTCTTCATCATGTTCTTCGTTTTTAGCAGGTTCGGCTAGTTCCACAAAGTTTTTTCACAAAATTCTTAGCCGAACTTCTCTCTGCAACTTCTATTTTTACGATTACTAGTCCCTCAATTTTCCAATTGCAAATGTATAAAAAAGACATGGGTTAGTTGGAAAGTACCTCTAATATATAAATTTATAAAATCTGGATTAAAAATGATTATGAAAATAGAAGAGAAAACAAAAGGATGAGAGAAGAGTTCAAAATAAAATTTGTGCTTTTGTTTTTATGAATTAGAGTTTTAATTAAGTTGGTAGGTTTAGGAGGGAGGTTATTAGATTAGTCATAATTTAAACAAGGATAAAGGATAATTTAGTCATTTCCTAACTTTAGGACACCCCTTATAAGTGTATGGAAGGTGGCCTAAGTATATCATCCCCCTCCAGAAAAAGCATGGTCCCCGATAAATCGTTCTTAATTTTATTTCCCGGCTTGATATCCTTCTAAAAGCCTCTTATTTATGCCCTCTAATAGGCCCATTTGTTAAAAAAATCATTTATTAATGCTCTTTTTGTTTATTTTTATAAGTCCGCTTTGACAAAGTCAAGATATAAGGAGACCGGAGAAAATTTCATATCTACCCTTATTCGGTGCTATATTTTTATTAAAAATAAAAATAAACATGAATATTTGGTGATTTTATTATTTTTGGAGTGGAAGGAAGATAAATACAAAAGAAAGCGGATTCGTTTCTTATTTATGAAGATTCTCATTAAGATTTTAGATTGTGTTATATTAAAAATATACTTTCAAAATTATAAAAAAAATTGAAGGGCATATTGAGGATTTAATAGGAAAGTACAACTTTAAACAGATGTAGGCCAATATTTTAGTACAGATGAAAATAGGATAGAGGACGAAAAAAAGGACGAGTATGATTTATAAATTTAGTTATATATTTTTAATTTAACAATTTCAATAAAGCTCCTACATTTATACAAAAATTTCTATTTCTATTTCTATTTCTAAGCTAACAAAATGGACCAGATACAATCAAGTAAAACTAAATTCATGAAATAATTTGATCATTAGAAAACATCATTGTCATATGTAAAGGTCGTATTTTTAAATGCGTCATTGTTAATTATAGTTCAAATTTCCTTATATATAGATTCCGTGCTCCAGAATTTAGAATAAATTTCCATTGGGAAGAACCATTTCTGTCAAGATGACAAACCTATTCTCTATAATGTTAATACGATCAATTATAACAAGTAACATTCTTATATTCGGAAATACAAAAACAAATAAGTTTCACGGTCGAGCTACTAGAATGCTCTATAAATAAAAATCCTAAGTAATTTCTTTTTTATTGAAAATCTAGGACTTCGTGGTTCTTATGAAGCTAACTCATTGAAATTTCGTCCAGTAAAATAGAAGAATTATCAATCTTTGAAATTAGTATATAAGAATACTGCAAATAAAGCGATTAGGACATCCATAAATATAAATGTTTTAGCTATAATCAATACTTACAAAATATGAACGACAATACATTTTTCATTTTTAGAATTTTCTTTTTGTATCCTTATTAATTGCTTAGCATAAGGAAAAACATAAGAATTTCACTGTACAGTCAAAATTTAAATATAAAATGTTTTAATCACAATATTAGTTAAAATAGTATTACGCACAATATGTTAAGCTTCGAAAAAACCCGATACTCTATAAAAAGAAATAATAAAGTTTGGGAGCTGTATTTGAAATTGAATGTCTAAAAAATTCCAATTTACGAGATAGTGGCGTGTCTTGCCTAACCTAGCACTCCTGCATAGGAAAGAGGGCTTTGGGAGTTAAACTATTTAATTTTGTATATGTTAACGAGAGACTTAATGAAAATAACTATTTATTCAATTATTGTTATTTTGTTAGAACATTGCTCGGTTGAATCCACCAAGCGTTGGTATGTAAAGTTTGGTTGTCATATTTTAGTGAACCAAAACTCATTTAAAGAGTCGCTTGATTATATACTAGAGTTAACTTCGTATAGGTTAACTAGAAAATTATTAGGATATGAGACATACAAGTATTACACGAAGACTTGAAGAATGTGAAGAAGTAAAGTGCTACATCGACGACATCATCCTTCCTCTTGAGGTTAATAATATTTTGACTTGAACTGTTTCATTCCTAACGTATCTTTCAATTCGTGTTATATTGAGAACATAACTGCGATGATTTGAATGATTATACTCTAGTTAGACATATTATTAAGGAATTATAATACAAAGTATAAAGCCTATCTTTTGAACTTCGTATACAAGATATCGATATAATCGTATGAATGCTATTGTGATTATGTATGGGTAAAGGTGAAGATTTTATCCTAGGAAACAATGTTTACATTTTTTTAAAGGAAGTACTTTCATAAACTTGTTTTGTGAATCGAAAGGGAAATCGCTAGGCTTACTGGTATTGTTATTCGTTGAAAATCTTTGGATTACCAATATGGGTGATTGAGTAGAAACGATCATAACTTGCTGATGTATCTTGGTAAAACTAATCATAATGCCTGACTTATGTATTGGTATGACTTTTATTAGTGCAACCGATCCTAAGTAATCACCTGAGATGGTATGATCGATATTTGTATTTGGTGTGACCGATCCTAGTCATTGGTTAACCGATCCTAGAAGTTGGTGTGACCAATCACAAGAGATTGAGTAACCGATCCTTGTAAGAGGTGTAACAAGTCCTAGTAGTTGGTGTAACCTATCCTATGACTTGTGTAACTGATCACAAGTAATACCATGAGATTTTGGTAACCGGTCCTGGTACTAATGTAACCAATTTTTGGAAACTGATGTAACCAATTCAACAAAGGTGTACACGTTTAGGTACGGTTACTCATATCTAAATGAAGTCACTTTTCATTTGTGTGTAACAAGCTAAGTTCGATCTAACGGTCGAAAGATATTAGCTTGAGTTTAATCAGGTTTTTATCTAACTGTGAATATTGAATGCTTTGTTACCAAGGTAACATTGATTGCAAACCCTGATTTGAAGACTATATAAAGGAGAGCTCTAACAATTGGGAAACCTAATCCACACACCTCCTGTGTGATACTAGTTGCGACTAGAGTCGATTCTCCTTTAACCTTAGGTTTTTCCAAAACCCTATAGGTTAACGACTTGAAGACTTCATTGGGATTGTGAAGCCAGACATAACTATTTTCTCTGTAGTTGCGTGTTCTGATCTTGCTGTTTTCTATCGTGATTGGGTACTATCTTCTCTAAGATTTGCTCGAGATTTATCTCCGATAGACAAGATAAAAAGTAGTCACAAACATCTTTGTCTCATCGTTTGTGATTCTATAATATCTTATTTTTCTACCATACGGTTAAGATTATTTAGAGATGATTGATATTTCTAGGCTGTTCCTCGGGAATATAGGTCTGGTGTATCAATTGGTTCATGTTCACCTTGATTTATCAAAAGACTGAACAAAACTCATAGGTATATCTGTGGGATACATATATATCTATTCAATATACTTTTGTTTGTGACATGGATTGGTTTATCAAGTCTTCGACTTTGGGTCGTAGCAACTCTTAGTTGTGGGTGAGATCAGCTAAGCCAATCAAGTGCATAGAGTCCTGTTGGGATTCAGAGAGGTAAGGAGCACAATTGTATCTTGATCGGTGTGAGATTGGTTAGGGCTCAACTACATTCCAGTCCGAAGTTAACTTGGAGTAGGACAGTGTCTATAGCGGCTTAATACAGTGTGGTGTTTAAATCTGGACTAGGTCCCGGGATTTTTGTGCATTTGCGGTTTCCTCGTTAACAAAACTTCTGGTGTTTGTGTTATTTATTTTCCGCATTATATTTGTTTATTTAATTGAAATATCACAGGTTGTGCGTAAGTTTAATCAATTTTGAATCCAACCTTTGGTTGTTGATTAAATTGATTGACACTCCGATATTGGTTTTTGATACCGTCCAAGTTATTTCTTATATTCAATCGGGCTCGCAAATTCCTATTTATTTGATTGCAGATTGAATTAGAAGTTGAGATATAATTCTTTGATATACTTTTCTTAAGATTGAGTCTGACTGTCTAGTTGATTCTATTAAAAGTATATTGGATTTAGTCCATACATATTGTTAAGCGAACTATTGGGTGTGGTTGTTAGACCCCCGCTTTTTCAATTGGTATCAGAGTAGGAAAATACGTTAAAGACCTCATAAGTCTGTGTTTGTAGCAATCTGATTTTTATGGACGAGCATATCTAATAACGTACCAGTTTAGAAATTACCAGATGTTTTTTCAAAGCTTAAATTCACTTGAGAGAACTGTCACATCTAGGTCAATATCTAAATATCATGATATCTTGTAAACACACCTAGAAGAAAAGTTTGATGAACTTTCTGATGAAGGTGATTCAGATATTGATAGAGATGTTGATGAGAAAGTCTCAGAGTATGTGAAGGTGTTGAATTCGTCGGAAAAGAAGAGGATGACAACTTCTCATGTCACTCAACTTCTGACTCCTCTCCGTGGTGAAAACAAGAAATTGAGAAGATGTTACGCAGGTGTTTATATTTCGAATCGTTCTAACGAATCGATCCTCAAGGATTTTGAGGAAAACCTACGTATGAAGTCACTTGAATGTGATAATCTTTATCAAAAGTACTTTTCGTTGGAAGAGAAACTTGCAGAATCTGAAGAAAGTATTAACTCCCAGCAAACAAGTTTTGATGACAGAAAAGCGCTTATCTTGCTCGAGAAAAAGTCCTTGAGGCTGATTTAACTGCTGCTCTTGAGAAAATCAAGATGTTGGAAGATAACTTGAAAAAGTTCAATACTAGTTCAAGAAAATTAACCACTATGCTAGGAGCAAGTAAAAATCGTCGTGATACACGAGGATTGGTCTATAAGGGAATAGATGCTCCAAGTATTATCAAAGAGGTAAAATTTGTCAAGGCTAGTGATTCTTCTCAACAAAAGGTTTCCACTGATGGAAAAAGTGAAATACCTTCTGAAATACGAGGGTACCCATATATAACTCAATCTAAAACTTTTCCACCTATAAGTCCTTTCTCTGAAAGTGATTATCAATGGACTGAGTCGGGACAATACAACTAATCGGTTCACACTTCGTGTGATTGTCTATGGATACGAGATCGAGAAAATACAACAACGAAGTATGATTACTTGATAATAGGTTCGGACTTAACCAAACACAACAGGGTTGCTATCAGGTAATTAGGAATTAAAGTTTGTGTATTTTACTTCTAATTATAATAAAAACAATTATAATTGCGGAAATAGAAAAGTAAAAGACACAGCAAGATTTTGTTAACGAGGAAACCGCAAATGCAGAAAAACCCCGGGACCTTGTCCATAATTGGATACTCTCAAGATTAAGCCGCTATACAAAATCTAAACCAACTTCGTATAGTTAAGACCAAGCAATTAAATCTTTAGTTCACCTAGTTCCCTCTGTATCCATGCGCCTCCAACTTGCAATAAGTCACGCACTTGGAACAATTCCTTTGGTTCGTATTCCAAACAGTAAAGGAACAACAAATATGTTCGGTAAAAACTCTTTTCAAACAACGTGATATGAGTTTGACAACATGCTCTTCCTTTTATCCCAATAAACTCCTTTATCGGGTTCTTAGATCAATCTATTCAACAACAACCAAAGTAATTGTTTAGATTATGCAATCAATACTATGAATCACAAAGAAATGTATTGACGTCGATCTACACAACTAATCAATCCAAACTACCAAAAGATAAACTGATTATAGTTGAATCCCCAGTCGATCAAGTTTTGTGCACACCAAAGATTATGAACTCAAATAAGAAATCTTCTTTGTCTTTAAATCTTCTTATATATTCAATGAACATCTGCACACAATCAACTTGAATCTCTTGTGATCAATCACACATAATAATTGATTATCACAAGACGTCTTTAGATCTATAAACATTCTAAAGATCCCCGTCGATACTTCGGTCTAGTTTGAGTGAATCTTATATCAGAAGAGAAGATTCTCAAGCATAAACAAACTAGGTGCAATCAAAGTTCAACAACCGTTAGTCAATCAAATCAATCGAAAACTAATAATAAACTGCAATTATCTAGTTTCCCACCAATAGTAATCGTAGAGATTCCCAATCCCAAAGAAGTCTTTAAAACGAGCGGTCGTAAGAGATTTCTCCTAATTAGGGTACTTTATTCTCCGAATAGACGGCTCCACCAGTAACAACAACAAGGTAGTTTTGCTGGCTCTGAGGATTAGTTTGCTCGAAATGAAAACTTCAATATTTATATGCCAAGGAAGTTTGGACACCAAGGAATTTACAAAACCGAATATTCTCAAAGATATGCAATAAACGCCAAATCGGTTTTCATAATTCCCGAAAATGCTCTGTCCAAATATTGACCGAAATCTCAGTAGAAAATCTCTAATTAGTAAATAGACATTACCAATTTCTATTTTCTAAAAATATGCATTTAATTGCTGGAAATTAAAAGAATATAAAACTAAAAACTTTAATTAAAAGATTCTCAATTTATTTCGATCCGGGGTTCTCTTTTAGTTATTAAGGAATATCTTTGAACAATAATAGATAAGAATTATTGCACGTGTTCAAAGTATGTAGACATATTTACTTTGTATATCCTATTTCATATTTATAATCTTGGAACCGATTTGCCACACTTCCAAACGAGTTTAAAATTGGTTCATCTGATTTCCAAGAATTATGTGATTGATCAAAAACATTCAATCACCATTCATGGGTTTAACGGTTCTACCAAAACAAGTTTTGGTTCTACCTCCAAGTGGCTAACTAAGTACCACTACACCAAATTCACGGATTCGTAACAGGCATTCGTAACGGCTTTGTGGCCGTTACAAAAATCCCATTACAAATAGTCGTTACAATAAATTCGTAACAGGATGAAACCATTACTAATTTTTTAAGAATTCGTAACAAAGGTAAGCCGTTACGAATTTTCTTATAGGCGTGCGAGTCACATGCTTGGTAACACCTGGGTCGTAACACCTTGGGTTTGTGCACGTGCCATTCACATGCGCGGAATTATATTTCCACCCACGATAAGTAAAGCTAGAGGATTTTTCCTCTCATGCGTGTGCCAGTCTCATGCGTGATTTTGATGATATCCTGTGAATCGACCAGATCGAATTTCATTTTCATTCTTCTTTTTTCTCTCTTCTCCTCCTGCCTCTTTTCTTTCCTCTCAGGCGATGAAAACAGGGTTTCATCACAAAATTCGTATTAGCATAGAAACCATCTCAGATATCTCTTCAATCTTTTCAATAACCTTGAATCATTGATCTGTGCAAGTGTTAATCATCTTAAGCTTTTCGATTTTTAGGGTTTCATCTGTTTACAATAGATTTATTTTTTAGGGTTTCATTTCATCTATTTTTTAGTTTTTCCATTTGTTAATCTGTGAATCTAATTCGATTTGCTTCATCTTAATTTCGATTTTTTAATCTTCTTCATATAAATCTAATTCGATTTTTTTTTTTTTTTCTGATTTCATTTCATGATTTGAAGTACCGGAGAAGTTAGAAGAATTTTGAAGAAGTTTGAAGAATATGAAGGTAAAAGTTTCAATAATTTCTCTATATAAAAATAGAGTTTTTTCGAGGGTTGTGATTAACCGGAGCTTCTGGTTGATTATGATCCCACCATTTATATTTTTTTAGTAATTTTTTGATATATCCGGTAAAAAAAATCTACAAAAATATTTTCAAATCTAAGAAAATTTTACAAAATATTAAAAATCACCAAAAATTGGCTAAAATATATTTAATCACAATCAAACAAAAAAAATCACAGCGAGATATATATTTTTCATCATGATTTCATCATAAAATTAAATTAATAATAAAATTTAAAATTAAAAAGTCCAATGTCCAAATACACTTCTAAAAAATCAAATTAGCCCCAATTACAATCCCAATCAACTAATTTAACCTGGATTATAATTTCAATTTCATCAAATTTAGATCAATGTTTAAAATTTGAGAAATACCCGGAGTTATCGATTATTACACGTTGATTTACTTCTTCCTCCCCGAAAATATTGATCCTTCAACCTGTCAAACGGATGAAATACAAAATCATCAAAAGAACATATTAAACAAATAGAAAACAAAAACAAAAAAATTGAAAAGATAAAAGAAAACGTTTGTGCGAAAAACAAAACAAAAACCCCCAGGAGTATTTCATGTGCAATTATTTTATCATTCATTTCATAACAACACTAAATAAAATAATTTCTATTATTATTAGATGTGTAAAAGATATTCAATGTTTTTCTGGAAAAAGAAAATATCCCAACAATAAATGCAGTATCTTAACATATCGTTGGAAATCTCTTATTATGGAAATTATACAAATTTTAAGATATTATTGTTAAAAGAAAAACTATTTTTGTATAGAAGTTATGAGTTTGACGATTCACTATAAAAAGCACTCGAGCAACAACCAAATTTCACTGTTTCCACATTTTCTTTTTACTTCTAGGGGTTTACTTTTTTTTTTTTCTTTTGCTCTTACAATGCAAGGTTTGTCGGTTTAAAGTCTTATATATTTTTGTGATTTGTTTTGCACGTACCATCGGAAGTGTAATAGCTGCGGCAATGGGAGCTCGTGAATGCTAATATCAGATGTAATGGAACTAATCATGATGTTTTTGTTTATGTTTACATGGGTTTTCTTTGATTTTAAACTTCCTATTTTACTTTTGTTGTAGATTGGTTTACGATCTACGAAACCAAAAAAAAATGTAGCATGAAGAATCCAAGGTCGTGATATTTGTTCTCCCAGTCGAATGACGACTTAGGTAAATATATTTGTCAACCAGAGGTTTTCTTTTTTCAAGTGCCTTTGCATGGTTTTGTGCTTTGTCCTAAGAACACACCGGCGATCTCTTCTCTTTCCTTCAGTTTTCCTTTAACTATATAGGTCCCATGTTAAGTGTTGTCTTGATTAAGGGTACGCTGAATAATTGGAAGAGGACGTGGGTGAGTTTTCGCTAACGGCTCGAGTCAAGTGGTCCACAGCACAGCCATGGATATGAGTCGTTTCAAACAAAATGAATCCTTTAAATACCGTGAGAGAAGAAGGTAACGGCTATCAACACACTTTTTATTTTCATTACTATTTTTTTTTGCTCTGTTTTGTGTTGCAAGATAGTTGGATTTCATGACACATTGTATATTAGCTTAGAGCAACCACAGCCGCGATTAAATTTGGGGACTATACCCAAATTTAGTCTGAAAACGTAGCGCAGTGGGACGGACCATAGGTATATTTAGTCTGGAAAACTAGGGTTTGAGACTAAATGTAGTCGTCAACCCAGACCAAATCAACATATAGTGTGGCGTAAGTATTGAGAGCGTGTGATGTTAGGCGTGAGTATAATGAGCGTCTGGGACTAGGCGTTACTATAGTGAGCGTTTGATTGTGGAGCGTAAATAGAATTTGCGTCTGAATGATGCGCGCTTATAAACACCGCCTGGAAAAACGGTTACTATATGTACGCCTCGCACCAAGCGTTGTTATAATCTCCGCCCCAGTTATATGGTACTTTATGAAAAATAGAAAAACTCATATCAGGCGAGAGTAATATGTGCGCCCCACGCCAGGCGAGAGTAATATGTGCGCCCCACGTCAGACGAGAGTAATATGTGCGCCCCACGAAAGGCGAGAGTAATACTTGCGCCCCACGCCAGACGAGAGTAATATGTGCGCTCCACGGCAGGCGTGGATAATACGTCCGCCGGATCAAATTTTAATCTTTCACCATTGTGCTTCACCTCCACTAAACTCATTTTTTTTTAGCTTTTAGTCTGGTTTATAGTATTTAATCCCGTCCATGACTGTGGTTGCTCTCAGTGTGCTAAAAAAAATACCAAACTTGGGTCTTGCCGCCAGTACTGAACCTGTTAAGAAGGTAATAAAAAAATATCATGTTTGAGTTGGTATTACTTTTGCAATTTATCTCATCGGTTTATTTTTGATTGGTTATTTTTTGTTTTTTGTTTTTTTTTTTTAGAAAAAAAATATTTTATATGATCTGAAAATATAGTAAGTAGTTGTACATGCTCCCAAAAGAGTTGTGAAGGCTCCCTGTAACAGCCAAGAAAAATTTAGTAAGTTTCAGCTTTTCAAAAATCAAGATCGAACCAGGAAACCTTCTATTGGCATATGGTCTTCAATACATATGGTAATTTACTCTTTTTGTATGATTAAGCAGTTGAATTGATGCTAATTGATAGTAGTACCTTTATGGTAATTGGAGACGGTGTTCTTAGCTCTTATGGTAATTGGAGACGGTGTTCTTAGCTATTACTCCAGTAATTTCAATTATTTTTCGTGATCCATGGTATCTTTCCTTCACAGGTGGAAAGAAACCTTAAACTGAATACAGAAACATCATGTTTTTGTAAATTGAAATTATCATTGCTGGCATTTTTGAATAATCCTGATAATCAATCTTGCCTTTTTGGTTAAAAGTGGAAAAATATTGGGGGTGATTTAATCTCTTTTTATGGCTACATATATACGCGCGTATTTGATTGATTTTTTGTGTTAGATCGTCTTTCATTTTTCCTTAATTCCTTAATTAATGAGCTATTAAACAAACATTCTGTCAGTTTGTTTCATGTTAGATATGTAGGTCCTTATAGTTGATCCACTGATAAAATTATTTGCAAACGAATCCAGATTATTCATGATTTCAAACTTGCGGACTCACGTTAGACCTTCATTTTGGTTTTAATAATCGTACTTAGGTCATATATGTAGTTTCTGTTGATGCTCTGGGTCTTTTTAAGTTTCTCTTTGTACTACCCTCTCATAGGGTAGTACTTAAGATCGATTTTTCCTTGGCCTTTTGTTTTTTTTATTAGTTTTTGTCTGCTGTCAACTACTGAACTTCATTAGTGGTTGTTTTTGCCTTGGCTTTTTTTTGTTTTTATGTATGGTTTAGTGGTGCAGGTGTATTGATTGTTTTACATCATAATGGTTTGCATTGGTTTGGTTGTTTTTGTGGGATAGCAATGTTGTCGGATAGTCGTTGCCGGATAGTCCAATTTGTTAAACGAACACGAACACCCTTTGTATCTAAAAATGTATATTAGTTGGTGATGACGCACATGCTTTGATTGACTAATTAATTTTTTCCATGTTATGATTATCTTATACTGTGTTGTAAACCAAATTGGTGCATTTTTAAGAGTTCTTTTAAAAGGTACTGTGACGGCGACAAAAATGGATACCAACCTATGGAAATTTATATGGTGATCCCTATCCCATCATGATACTGGCGTTCTTCATGGAATAATCGAGAGACCCAGGGCTGCATAGCCGGATAGCTTATTTCCAAGGTTAACTCTACGACTTGCATCGTTTTCCTTCTCCTAGCGAATTCACATCATGTGTTTAAATTGTGGGTTTCGGCCTTCTGGATCATACCTGCGAGGAGATTCTCTTCCCTAAGAAGGTTGACAGTGTACGTACGTATACGTAATTAGTTAATTCATTTTCACGTTTATTTGTCAATGGGTGGCTAAATATGGATGTACAAGGTTTCTTTGTTTTTTTTGTTTTTTTTTTTTTTGTTTTGGAACTAGCTCACTCGATACTTTACTGATAGAAGTGTAAGCAGAATATTTCCTTAAATCCGCACCCACTCACTCATAGCTCACCCCTAACAAATATATATATATATATATATATATATATATATATATATATATATATATTGTCCACCTATGTCCAATACATTAAAATGACGGATATGGAAATGTAACCGTGTCCAGTCCATTACCTACCGGGTAAAATATCCACGAGTGAATGGATGAACGTGGGGTGGATGCCGGTGGATTGGCGGAATTCAAAACATAATTATAAAATATTAATTTTTGTAGTGTGTCCAATAAACACACACAAACAAAAGATTAATGATCATGCCTATTGGGTCCATACTATCCTTAACTTTGTCTCATTTTGATCATGGTTATTTCTATGGTTTCTAAATGTTAGTATCTTGCTCACGCTCTAATATTTCCCTCCGGATTGGGTGTCCTACGGATGGGTAATGTCTCACCCACGTCCAACCGTTAAAATGACCGGTTTCAAAAATTCACTCGGACCCAATCCAACCGAGAGACGGATTGGTTTCATGAGTGTGGATATTTTTGGTCACCCCTAATATAGATTGCCCCAACAAGAGATTGGTTACTTGGGTTATTTCTCAATCGACATTCATTGCCGCATCAAATTCACATCATGTGTTTGCAGACTTCACTAGGAGTTCTTCGACATCTGAACTTCCAGTCCCCTTTCCTGTTGCAGATTTCTGTTTCAGCTGATAATGGGCTTAGTCAAACTCAGTACTTCCCACAAATCTAACTTTAAACAAAAGATGGAGACCACCTAATTTATCAGTACAAGATAAATTTTGTTGCATCTTGGCTTGATGAAGTTTCACCTGCAGGATATGAATTAATCCTTCATTCTGATTAAGGTACAGCTGTCCAAGATGGACTCGTGACCAACAATTCCTCCAGCCATGAAGAGGCATAAGACCGACTCTGCTAGAAGCAACACAATTGGTTGCAAGCATGGACACTCAACATTTTTTGATTGAAGGAAATTGCAATGGGGTAATGGAGTTTGTCATAGGGTAAAACAAACACAATCCAGTAGAGAAACCAGACCATAATCTCTAAACCAGAAGCTCTCAAGATTTTTCTTTCAACCATAGGAGTAGTAATAAAATGGTAGATACTTTAGCTAAGAAGTCATGGAAACAAGGACATAATATCTCATAAACAACAATGAAGACTAATGCCTAGATTTCCTTTCTATAATTTACATCATGATTTTCGGTATTTAATTTCAAATGTAAATCCATTTCAATCTTATGAGGATAACTTTCTGTTGAAAGATACCCATATTTCAAAATACTCGCTTACCATGCAAGAATACTTAAAATTTTTCTAGAGAAACAAATTGGTATTATATATTACATGGATTTCAAAGTGTGTTGTCCCAAAGTAAAGGGTGAAAGTAAAAGTTACTGGCGTATTAGATGCAATTCAATCGTACTTCCAAATCACAGTAATTTAGGAAACACATAATTCTGGACTCTTGAAACAATTATACTTCCCAAATCACAGTAATTAAGGAAACACATAATTTTTGATTCTCGAAACAATTAAGTAGCATATTCTTATAAGTCAGATACATACACTGCAAGTTAAACAATAGGAGACGGAACTGCAACAACAATCGATATAGTAATAGGAAGGTCAGCTAAACAATTGCTGATCAAACAATACAATCTAGGTATAATTGCTGATCAGACGATGCAATCTAACGAATCTATCCAACAATGAATTCTCAATACTGAAGATTATCATAACACTTGAAGACAAATCTATCCAACAATGAATTCTCAATATTTATTTAGTGTTGACATTCTGGAAATTGATATTAATGTTCTTTTCATCGTTCTTATACAACATCTATTGGCTGACTCTGCTAAAGTATTTGGTGTAACCATCTGAACACTTGAAGACAAATGTGGCCCATGTGATTATATCTACTGATTAGAGAGGTGCTTGCCACCGCAATTCTGATGTAGTGCAAGATATGGCAGAATCTTATTTGAAAGGAAGAGATCAGCGAAAGAATATTCGTTAACCATGCAAGAATATCTGCATGTTTGTTATTTTTGTTAAGAAATAAGAGATATCTTGCATGATATCGTATTTGGGTAGATTTCCTTTTATTTGCATTAATCTTAGAAGATATTGTCATTAAGCCTAATAAGGCCTATATATGTCCTCGTCTAAAGAAAAAGAGGACAGACTTTGAATAATCATATTCTTCATTTGAGAAGTTTTATCTATGTGTGGTTTCTTCCGTTTCCAGTACTAACATCCTACACCATTTGGTATTCAGAATCTGGGTATCGATCCTTCCAACATGGTTCGTGGTAGAGGTCAGGGTGGTCCTCGCGAAGCTCTAGTTGATGAGGTGATGGAGAGGACTAGATACGATGAATTGTCACGCACGGTTGAGCAGCTCGCCGGTCAAGTAGCAACATTGTTACAACGACATGAGCGTCGTCGTCCTCCTACGGATGAATCCAATTCGGATGGAACAGATGACGATAATGATACTGAAAACCCCATTGCTGGGCGTGAGCGTGATTCTAGGAGTTGGGAATCGTCATTCCGCATAGAGATTTCTGAGTTTCATGGTAGTGGTTTATCACCGGAAGATTGTATCGACTGGTTCTCTACTGTGGAGGAAGTTCTGGAATTTAAGAGGGTTCCTGATGATCGAGTGGTTCCGCTTGTGGATATGCGCTTTCGCGGAAGGGCTGCTGTTTGGTGGCGTCAGTTGAAAGCGTCTCGAAATCAAAAAGGTAAAACTCCTATTTCGTCCTGGATTAGGCTTGAAAAGTGCATGCGTTCGGCCTTTTTACCGTTTAACTATACGAGGGAACTCTATATTCGTTTACAAAATCTTCGTCAGGGTTTTCGGTCAATTGATGATTATACGAAACAGTTCTATGATTTGGTCACACGTTCAGGTATTACAGACACCGAAGAACAACTTGTCTATCGATACTTAGGGGGCATGCGTGAGACTTTTCAAGATACCCTTAATCTGTTTGACTATTATTCTGTGTCTGAGGTTCATCAGCGTGCTTTGCGATTGGAGAAACAACTATCTCGTAAGTCGATTCGGGCAGCAAATGGTCGTCCTCCGACTTAGTCTTCTCATACTGCTTCCGCTCAACAGGTTGTTAGTACGCCTACAAAGTCTGGTCCTAAGTGCTATCGTTGTGGAGATCCGAATCACTTGGCAAACGAGTGTCGCAAGATTGGAATACCGGGTAAGGCTTTGCTTGCAGAAGTGGATACTACTGCTGATGTCTTTGCTGATTCGGAAGAGTCCGCAGCTGAGTTCGATGAGGTGCTCCTGCCAGGTGACCAAGGTGAATGTTTGATGATCTACCGACGTTCGTTTCTTACTCCTAAAGCTGACGCTGACGAGTCATGGCTAAGAAAGAACATCTTCCAGACAACGTGTACCATTGCAGGCAAGGTGTGCCGTTTGATCGTGGATTCTGGCAGCTGTGAAAACGTGGTTTCGGACGAGGCTGTTCGGAAACTCAAGCTTCCCACGGAAAAACATCCTAGCCCATATTCCCTTCACTGGCTTAGTAAGGGATCCGAGGTAACTATTTCCAGACGTTGTCTTGTGAAATTTTCCATTGGTGCTGTCTATGAAGATGCCGTGTGGTGTGATGTTGTGGTGATGGATGCCTGTCATCTGCTGTTGGGTCGACCATGGCAATACGATAGGGCAGTGACTCATGATGGTAAGCTGAACACATACTCTTTCATTTTTAAGCATACTCGTGTTACGTTGGTTCCTGCCAATATGACAGTACACGAACCTGTTTCTCCCGTGGCTTCCAATTTTCTTTCTTGGCGTCTGTTTGAGAACGAGATGCTCACTGAGGGGATGGTGTTCCTCTTGTGTGGTCTCTCTCGTGAGGCTACATCTGCTATGGAAGTTCCTACATGTGTGCAGGAGCTATTATCGGACTTTGAGGATATCTTCCCAGTTAATCTTCCAGAGGGTTTGCCTCCTTCTCGAGCTATTCAACACCGAATAGACTTGGTGCCTGGTTCAGTGCTTCCTAATCGACCTCATTATCGCATGAGTCCAAAAGAATATATGGAACTACAACGTCATGTGGGGGAGTTATTAGTCAAAGGCCTTATCAGGGAGAGTCTCAGCCCTTGCGCAGTTCCGGCGTTGCTCATTCCTAAGAAGGATGGTACCTGGCGCATGTGCGTGGATAGTCGTGCTATTAATAAGATTACGGTAAAGTATCGTTTTCCTATTCCTCGATTAGACGATATACTTGACCATCTTCATGGTGCTACGGTTTTTAGCAAATTGGATTTGCGTAGTGGCTACCATCAGATTCGTATACGGCCAGGAGATGAATGGAAGACCGCTTTTAAAACGAGGGAAGGACTTTATGAATGGTTGGTAATGCCGTTTGGTCTCTCCAATGCTCCTAGTACATTTATGCGCGTAATGAACGAAGTATTAAAACCATTTATGGGTAAGTTTGTTGTCGTTTATTTCGACGACATATTGGTTTATAGTACTAACTTGGATTGTCACTTATGTCATCTTCGTGAGGTCTTAGTAGTTTTACGCCAACAACATTTTTTTGCTTCTCCAAAGAAGTGTGTTTTTTGTACGGATCGTATTCTGTTTCTCGGATACGTCATATCCAAGGATGGCATCTCGGTGGATGAGTCTAAGGTTGATGCTGTACGTACTTGGAATTTCCCCCAAACAATCCATGAGGCTCGGAGTTTTCACGGGTTTGCGTCTTTTTATAGAAGATTTATTCCCCATTTTAGCACGATAGCAGCGGCAATCACCGACTGCATGAAGAATGGTAAATTTGCATGGACAGAAGAGGCGACAGCAAGCTTCATTTTGCTTAAAGAGAAGCTTTGTTCGGCTCCTATATTAGCTTTACCCAATTTTTCTTTGCCGTTCGAAGTTCACACATACGCCTCTAATGTTGGTATTGGTGCCGTCTTAAGCCAAACAGGTAAGCCGGTCGCCTTTTTTAGTGAAAAGTTGAATGGAGCCAAACGTAATTATAGCACGTACGAATTGGAATTTTATGCCATCATACAGACTCTCAAGCACTGGCGTCATTATTTGATTCATTCCGACTTTGTTTTGTTTACTGACCACGACGCTCTCAAGCACATAGGTAATCAAGACAAGATGAATGCACGACAGGTTAAGTGGGCTAGCTATCTGCAGGATTTCACGTTCGTCCTCAAACACAAAGCTGGTACTCTAAACCGTGTGGCTGATGGTCTGAGTCGTCGTCGAAACCTCTTAACATCCCTGCGGACTGAAGTATTGGGGTTTGACTCGTTTGCGACATTATACCAATCAGACCCATATTTTTCTGTCATATTGGAAGCTTTACGTGCAGGCAAGAGTACACAATTCTCCTTGCTGGAAGGATTTATCTTCAAAGGTACTCGACTGTGCATCCCGTCCTGTAGCTTGCGGTTGAAGATCATCCAGGAGATACATAACGAAGGTCACTTTGGTCGTGACAAAACATTCCAACTGATCTCTTTCTCCTATTTTTGGCCGCGTCTGTTTAAGGAGGTACAACGATTTGTCTCCCGTTGTCACGTCTGTCAGATCTCTAAAGGGTCAGCTACGAATGCGGGTCTTTATATGCCGTTACCGATTCCTTCGAAGCCATGGACTGATATTAGTATGGACTTTGTCGTCGGTTTGCCGCGCACTCAACAGGGAATGGATTCTGTTTTTGTTATAGTTGACAGATTTTCCAAGATGTCACATTTTGTAGCATGCAAGAAGACTACGGACGCGGTTAATGTGGCGCTATTATTTTTCATACATGTATACCGTCTGCATGGTCTTCCGGAATCCATCGTTTCCGACCGTGATTCTAAATTTCTTAGTCATTTTTGGAGATGTCTTTGGAAATTGTTACGTACGGAGCTAAAATTCAGCAGCGCTTATCATCCACAAACGGATGGGCAGACAGAGGTAGTGAACCGTTGTCTTGGGAATTTACTTCGTAGCTTGGTTGGGTCTCACACTAAGCAATGGGATCAACATCTGTTTCAAGATGAATTCGCTTTCAATAGAGCAATTCATAGAAGCACAGGGTTTAGTCCTTTTCAAGTGGTCTGTGGGTTTAACCCTCGTTCCTCACTCGACCTAGCACCGGTTCCAGACCTACAACGTGTGCATACCACTGCGGATGCGTTAGTGGAGAATCTTCACCACATTCATGAGATTGCTGCTCAAAATTTGGTAGCTTCTTCTACCAAATATAAAACGGCCGCTGATAAGCATCGTCGTCATGTTGAATTTGAGGTAGGTGATTTCGTTTGGGCTGTGCTTATTAAGGAACGTTTTTCGGCGGGTACATACAACAAGTTGGGTCCTCGCAAGATTGGTCCATTTGAAATAATTGAAAAACTCAACCCCAATGCTTACCGTCTGAAGCTTCCCAGTCATATTCATACGGCTGATGTGTTCAATGTGAGTCATCTAATTCCCTACCACGGCGACTCGTCCGATGATGATCTTCCTAACCTGCCTAATTCGAGGGCGAATTTCCTCTTTCCCGGGGAGAATGATGTAGTGCAAGATATGGCAGAATCTTATTTGAAAGGAAGAGATCAGCGAAAGAATATTCGTTAACCATGCAAGAATATCTGCATGTTTGTTATTTTTGTTAAGAAATAAGAGATATCTTGCATGATATCGTATTTGGGTAGATTTCCTTTTATTTGCATTAATCTTAGAAGATATTGTCATTAAGCCTAATAAGGCCTATATATGTCCTCGTCTAAAGAAAAAGAGGACAGACTTTGAATAATCATATTCTTCCTTTGAGAAGTTTTATCTATGTGTGGTTTCTTCCGTTTCCAGTACTAACATCCTACACCAAATTCTAATTCCTCAAGGCCATCCAAAATGGGAAATGGGCTCTCAAATTTTAAGTTCTCATAATTAAATTCTCATCCCTATTCAGATAACATTAGTTTAGCAATGAATTTTCATTTAAATTTAACTGGTTTCATATGCAGCATACATCATTTGCCTTTTCCATTTTTTTTTTAATTTCGTTGTCTGAATTCAAGTTGTATTGCTATGCAGGGGTTAAAGGGATCTTGTCTATGAATAGCCTTATGAAGTTGGACTTGTTAATCATAAGATGCGCCTTGAAATGGTACACTTCGATCCATTAAAGGGGTAACTAACTTCTTACTCAGGCCATATGAGATTTCTGATATTATTTTGTTCTGGTTAGGGATTCATAGGTCCAAAGTCGTAGCATCATAAACTGAAACATATTAGTATATTTTTTGGCATTTTGATCCATCCTCCCAGTCCCCTGCATATTAAGTATCGACCATAAGCATTCAAATGAAGATTGATATCTTTTTTGCGGACACCAAAACTATTCAGTGGCCTGTACTTCTATTTCAGGGGGTGACTTGATTCCTTTGTAAAAAGAAACACTTAAAAACTAGTCTTAGTTGTTGGAGCTATAGGACTGACAAAGAACCTGTATGCAATGCACACAACATGTACTTCTATGCACACAACATGTAGTTGTAATTAATTTCTAAACTACTAACCATTCATTATGTCGATGATGGAAAACAGTGAGAAAGAAACTCTGTAAATCATAATAAACCACATATCCTAATAGTGTGCGGAAGTATATCTGTGTTCTAATGTATGATAAAATGTCATAGTTATGCCAAGACAACCCACATATTTGAACTCTTGTGTTCACTAGGTCATCCCTTGGTTTCAGCTTTAAGCTTCTTTTTGTTTTGGTTGTCTTTGTACTACACACAACTATTGAGTACTAAAGCTAAAAAAATGTTTATAATGTTTGAACTTGGAGAGAAAACACCCCACAAGCACTAACAACAATATAGTCAGCTATGTAAAACTAGTGAAATCTGTGAAATTTGTGTACGTCTGCACCTTTATTTACTTGTTTTTGTTTATCTAAAGGTACACATGAACTCCTTGTTGGAAGCTAGTAATGAAGCTTGTGATTATACAGTGCAAGATCATCCAAGTACTTGAGGACTAGTGTCCATACTATAAGCTCAGGAAGCTGTTGATAAGCTTAATGGTCAGTTCTTATTAGCTTAAACAAAACATCTGTCGTAGTAAAGCAATGTACTGGTGAAGCAGAATTTTAGGTCTCCAATTTTTACTCATGGTACAAAACAAGTAGCTTCTAGGGACTGCTGTTTAGAAAAAACCGTCCCTAAAGAAGGATATTTGGGACGGTGATGGCCTGACCGTCCCTAATAGTCATAGAATATTTAAATCAAGGCTGAAATATGTCCGTCCCAAAAAGAAAACATGGCCAAATAGTATTAGTGACGGTGGAACAGGGGACGGTACATAAACCGTCCCTAATACCTCTTGGGACGGTTTTTTGGCCTCTTGTGACGTTTTTTGGCCGTCCCAAGAGGCCTTCTGTTTTGTAGTGATCATCATAGTTTAGTCTTTAATGAGTGAGCAACGAGATACATCGCACATGAAGCCATGTTAGCAATTTTAAGTAATAGGTACCCGTAAGTTTGCTGTACACGGCTGCTAATGTAGGTTTGATGTAGAGCCGTTGGTGCTTTATCCTCTGTTTTGTTGGTGTTGGTGCATGGTGGTTTCCCTTATATGTGTGTTTATGACTTGGAAAATAGACTGACTCACTATTTTCACTTGAAGCAATAACTTCATAACTGCTCCAGTTTATGTGAAAGTTTGAATGCATGATTTGGTTTTGAATAGCATCGGCGAAACAATGTACTCTTGTATTGACTAAATCATGCAATGTTCTGTTGCTGTTTGCTAAAAAATTGGTGATTGTTGGTCTACAAGGATGATGGTTCCTTGGTGTCGATATTTTCACTTACGGGGAGCAATGCTCAAGATGGACATTTAGCTGCTGTCCAGAATGGTGTCAAACGACTACGAACGGTAACACATATACACATGTGCTTGGGGAAAATTTATTGTCACCATTTGTTGGATTCTTCTTTACTAATGGGAGCTTATTTGTGGGCTTATTTGCAGGTCAGGCATCCAAATATCTTATCATTTCTTCCCAGCATAGAGGCTGAGATTTTTGATGGTGCTACTCCAAAGCATACTACCTACATTGTTACAAAGCATGTCATGGCACTCTCAGAGAAGATTAAGGAACTAGGACTTGAAGGTACTCAGAGGTATACCAGGATTTTCTTGCTTCTTCTATAACTCTAGAGTTTTTTTTTCCAATTTTCGGGGTATTTAAAGTAACTTCTCGGAGACAGTTCGTGGGGGATACATGTTTCATGTAGTTTAGCATTTCTCCTGATCAGCATATCTCCTTTCCTCTGTACCGGAGAGTGATGGTTATCTCTGTTGGTTGTAGGAAGAATTAGAATTTGAACTTGATGAGTTGGAAGGAGCTGAGTTGGAGGAAGAACTTCTACAACCTGTAGTCCAAACTCAGGTTCAAATCAAGGTAAACCTTTCAGCGTTTTCATGTAGTTTAGCATTTCTCCTGGTCATCATATTCTCCTTTCCTCTATAAATTCTTTTTGGATGTTTCAACTGATTCAATGTGGATTAAATTTTCACAGGAGATGCATGGAAGGAATTGCTTGATGCAGTTGGAGTGATCAAAGATTAACCAACTGATGAAAACTTAATGGATTGACTGGTTGGCTCCGTTGGTGTTTCCATAGCAACTTGAGTTGGTGCAAGGACAAGAGCGCTTATACGGTTATACCCCTGAAATCACACTTAAGCAAGAGGTTCTACCATTGAATGGAAGCCATTACGTCCCTTAGCAGCTGCAAGTTTTTAGTAAGTTTCTATGTAGTTTCTTCTTATAGTGATTTAAGTGAGAATGAACTGAACTTAGGAACTTAGTTGGTTTCTATGACTTCCCTCATAATTTGATACTTAACAGATTTTTTTTGGTACTTGAAAAGAATTTGTAGTCTTTTTTGCATTGATTGATTGAATGTTGATATGAATTGATTGATTGAAGGACGTATTAAATGTGGATTATGGATGGAATGAATGATGTATACAGGATATTTGAAATGCCCGGTCAATTTCCGGCAAAACTGAACTGCCGGTTATATTGACCTGGTCAAAATTGGTGAGTATTGACCAATTTTGACCAGGTCAATATTGATTGGCAGTAATTTTTTTGTTGTTACGAAAAAATTCGTAACGGCTGTAAGTTGTTTCAAACTGCCACGTAGTAACGACTATGACATGTTACTAATGTACCACGTAGTATCGGCTTGGGGATGTTACAACCACGTTGTTACAAAACAATATGTAACGGCCCTTAGCTGTTACCACGTGACAAAATCGTAACGGACCTCAGCTGTTACTAGAGCCGTTATAACTAAAATTCGTAACGGCCCCATTCCCGTTACAAAAAACTGTAACACCCACTTTTGCAACAGGCAGGAGCCGTTACAACCCGTTTTAGTAACGGCTAAGGTCTATTACGCATCCGAGAATTTGGTGTAGTGTACCAAGATCGGTTACAACTATTTATGGTAGTTACTTGTGATCGGTTGCACAAGTTATAGGATCGGTTACACCAATTACTAAAACTTGTTAACCTGCTACAAGGATCGATTACACAACTTGTGATTAGTCACACCAAGTACTAAGATCGGTTACCCAATGACTAGAATTGATCACACCAATTACAAATATCGATCATACCATCTCAGGTGATTACTTAAGATTGGTTTCACTAATAAAAGTCATATTGATACATAAGTTAGGCATTGTGAATAGTTTTACCAAGATACATAAAAAAAGTTATGAGCGGTTATACTAAACACACATATTGGTAATCCAAAGATTTACAATGAATAACAATACCAATAAGCCTAGCAATTTCCCTTTCGATTCACAAAACAAGTTTATGAACGTACTTCCTTTAAACGAATGTAAAACATTGTTTCCTAGGACGAAATCTTCACCCATACCCATACATAATCACAATAGCATTCATACGATTATGTCGATGTCTTATACACGAAGTTCAAAAGATAGGCGTTATACTTTGTATTATAATTCCTTAATACTATGTCTAACTAGAGTATAATCATTCATAGCTTCGCAGTTATGTTTTCAACATAATACTACTGGAAAGATACGTTAGGAATGAAACAGTTCAAGTCAAAATATTACTAACCTCAAGAGGAAGGATGATGTCGTCGTTGTAGCTCTTTACTTCTTCACATTCTTCAAGTCTTCGAGTAATACTTGTATGTCTCATATCCTAATATCTTTCTAGCAACTTATACGAAGTTGACTTTAGTAGATAATCAAGTGACTCTTTAAATGAGTTTTAGTTCACTAAAATATGACAACCAAACTTGACATATCAACGCTTAGCGGGTTCAACCGAGCTATGCTCTAACACCTTCACCGGCAGTTAAGGTTCGAAAGAGAAAAGTATATCAACCTCCAAAGTCAGCACATAGGGATCGAGGTAAGAACATCCCTTATATTTTCCATTATTGCGGAAATAAAGGTCATCTGGAAAGGAGATTTTGTTTCCTTATAACGAATGAGAAACTTCATGATGTTCTTGTTTGGGATCGGTTACACCCTTAACGTTATAGGTTGTACCTGTCCAACCTTTAGGCAAAGGAATCAGTGTGATAAACCTATATTTGCCTATAAACGTCATAAGAAGCCTTTTCATAATCGTAATGATTATCAAAAGGATAACTTTGTAAAGAAGAAGACAAGATCCGATGCTCCCAATTGGAGAAATACTAACTTGCAAAAGAATAATCAATCCAATTCTCTTCCGAGAATTACATAAGAAAGTAAAGGGAAGAAGGGTCAGGTTGTTTCTAAACACACTCAGAAGTGGATACCAAATAAAGTTAATAATGCTTTGAGTGTGAAAAGGAATGATCTCCCATAAAATTCCATGACTATGGAGAAGGCAGTATCCATGATGTTGGAACTTAAAAAGTTCTTTGGAAAGATGGATTTAGATGTGAAACGCTCTAAAAGAAATCTCTTTCATGATAATCCAAAAGTGAAACAGAACAAGCCAAAAACTATAGATGGTGAAGAATCCGTAGTTACGGTAAAGTATGTTTCAATCACTTGTGGTGAGAAAGACCTTGTTCACCTCAACACAACTTGATTTTGTTGTAAGTGCCTCCTCACCAAGGAATGCCCTTTTATGTATACGGTGAGGGAAGCACGAGAATTGGGGCGCACAGATTATGTTTGGTAAGGCTGTAAAATTCGATTGGATTCGTCTAAAAAGGTATGTATATAAAATTGAGAAAAATTTATGTTTTTATTATTTGCTTAGAGTACTTATAATGATCCATGTACCTTTCTTATTGTTCATTTCTACCTAACTTGATTTGTGTTTAAGGTTCTTAAGTGTTTAGGTTTGAAAATATTAGTTCGGGATGTTTGGAATTCATGGTACACATACCAGGTATGCATACCATCATTTAAAATCAAAATCCAGGGATTTTAGTACGCAAACCCGTTTGCATACTGCTCATGGTCACGAAAATTCGTTTGCAAATCCATATGCATACTAGTCTGTAGACGTCAATGTTCGGTAAACTTGTTTTGGCCGTAACATCTTCGTGCGAACTCGAAATTACCTCGTTATTTTTGAATTATCTTCCTATTTGAATTATATTCAAATTGGAGATGAGAATTCTTGAATTTGGATGAGTTAATATTTTTGTTTGTCCCGTCTCTTGTTTTTGAATGTCTTGCTCGGTTTCGTCGCACTTGTTCCACTTCTCTTGGACTTGGGCACTTGCATTATTGGAGTACTACCATTCTAATATCATTTGTAGATTTTACAAGAATGTTGTTGGTGAATCTCAAAGAAGGAGGTTCAAGAATAGGCGGTAGTACACATTGCTATGGGATTCTTGAATGTTCAAAATCATCTTATGTGAACTACGGTGCATGGTCGTTAATGACTTTGTATTTTCTTCTTTTTTAAGAAAATATGTTTATACGCCATTGGTAGCCATTCTTGGTGTAAATCCGTGTGAAAAATATTGATTATACCTTCAAGGGACAAATGATTTTGCAGTATTCATCTTTATGGTTTTATATATTGCAACTTGTTATGGGATATGCGTGATTGCGTTCGTGAACTATGATTGTTACATATTCGCTCAAAAGTTAAGTCTATCACATGTCTTTATGCAAATATTGATAAAAGATATAATGAAGTTTTGAGAACAAAAGTTAAGCCTATTAGGTCATTACACAAATATTGATGGGAAATAAAATGAACTTTTGGTAAAAAAGATTAAGTCTATTTCATGTCTCTATGCAAATATTGATGAAAAATAGAATGAATCTTTGAATATTCCGCAGTATTGGTCTTTCCCTGATCCACATCTTTATGTAAGTACTGTGCGGATCCATAAGTTCTCTTATGTTGAGCATTTCATGGGTTCTCTTGTGGTTAATTTAATTGAGTATTTTGGATACAAATTCATGTTTCATGTGATCTGTTAATGTCCAAAGAAATTCTTCTTTTCTTGCAAAAGTAAGGTCGCTCTTGTTTTCCTTTCGGGAATGACATTTTCTGGGGGAGAGTTCTTAATTGAACTTGTGCTTAATTGCCAAATCTTTGTGGAGAGTGCGGATGTGGAATATTGTTGGAGTTTTCTTGTATCTTTATAAACTCCTTGATGAATGCACTAGTTTCGGCTATGTGAAACCATCGAAACAAAGTTGATATGTTGTCTTTCTGTCATGAAGTATCTCTATGAAAATTTCATTAGGATCCCACTAGTTTTCATACCTTTTCCAATTTATATTGACAAAAAGGGGGAAATTAATGTATAGTTAACACTACAAATACATGTGGTTTACGGATCATTATGTAAAGGGGAGTGGTTTTCATGTGAGATGATTATGAAGTAATCTTTTCCTAAAGGAATAAGCTGAACAGAACCCTTTAATTTCCATTGTCTTCTAAGTGTTGATTCTGCAATCTTAAACTTAATAGCCACAAGATCCAATCTACCAATCAAACTAAACTTCCATTCATCAATGCTATCATCAATAATATCATCAGGAATAAAAAGAGATGGTGAATTTCCATGAGAGCACTCTGGAAAATCAGAAATAACCTTTGGGGTTTCATTAAAATTAGATTCAAGAGTTTTTTATTTCTGATCAGAACCAGATCCCGATTCCGTTATCTTATTTGCAATTAATCCTTTATAATCACCAATCATTGAAACAAACCTGAAAAATCACCTGAAGTAATTAAACTGTTACCAGAATCGAAGAAGATTGAGAATTTAAGGAACGAGTTGAAAAGCGATTTGAACGGGTTGATCGCCCTTTTTACCAATTCACAGACACTCTCCTCCTTTTTTTGCTTCTTAACTACATTCATCGGCACATCGTATGCAAAACACAATGTAAGCTACGATAGCGGATGGTGGATGGATACAGGCGCTACTATTCACATCCACAAGGATCAAAATTTATTCAAAACTTATGATCAAATTAGCAATGAACGAGAAGTGAAAATGGAAAATAATATCCGTGCTAAGATCGCTGGAATTGGCTCGGTGGAACTGAAATTTTCACCAGGAAAGACACCTACTATTATGGGCGTTCTCCATTTACACGACATAAGTAAGAATCTAGTGGCTGGTGTTCTTCTTAATAAGAAAGGTTTTATTTAAGAACTCTTTTTTTGTTGGAAAAGGATATGCTTGTAATGGGATGATCAAATTAAACTTAAAAAATGAATTATCTTCTGCTTATATGGTTGAGTTTATTTCCATATACCATGAGTAATCTAATATTGATATCTCAATGTGAATATGAACATGTTGAAAAATGTATAGATTGTGCACAGTCAAAAATCCATATACCATCGTTTAAAACGGTGATAAGAAAAAATGAAATTCTTGATCTTATACATACTGATGTGTGTGATTTAAAGGAAGCTCTAAGTCATGGAGGCAATAAATATTTCATAAAATTCATCGATGATTACAGTAGATTTGCCTATGTATATATATTAAAATCAAAGGGTGAGGCCTTTGGAAAATTCTTAATTCTTAAGGCGGAAGTCGAAAGCCAACACGATAAAAAGATTAAGAGAATACGGTCAGACAGAGGTGGTGAATATGATTCTACGGAATTGGAATAGTTCTGTGAAAAGAATGGAATTGTCCATGAATTTACAACACCATATACGCCACAACAAAACGGTACTACGGAATGTAAAAACCGTACTCTAGTCAATATGGTGAATGTTATGCTATTAAGTTCAAATGTACCATTATATTTATGGGGATATGAAATATTATCACCATGTTACATTTTACATAGAGTTCCTAGAAAGAAAGTCAATTCAACTGCGTATGAATTGTGGTTCCGTCGAAAACCAAACTTAAGACGTCTAATAATATGGGGGTGTATTGCCTATGTGAGAAATACAGACCCAAATGACCCAAATTGGGTGATAGGACATACAAATGTGTGTTCATTGGTTATTCTCATAATAGTATGTGTTATAGGTTTTTATATCTTGACAACAACACTATAATTACTTAGATGTTGAATTCTTTGAGAATTTATCAAGACCAAGTTATAATCCTACTGATGTAGGAAGATTAGAAATAAAAATGATTCAAGTTCTATGGAAAATAGAAACTTAGACAAGAAAATTAGTGAACCGGATCAAGAGACTGTTCAAGAGACGATTCAAGAAAATGAATCAAGGAGAAGAAAGAGGCCTAGGACGAAAAGATCATATGGTCCCGATTTCCTTGTTTATTTAGTTCAAGTAGACAGAAAAATGATTAGGAAACAAACTGAAAATGTTCTAAGCGATGAGTTCTAGAGACTCTCTTTTTGGAAAGAAGCAACTATTGATGAAATGAACTACATTTTGTTTAATGGAACATGGATTCTTGTAGACTTACCACCAGGAGCAAAACCTATAGGTTGTAAGTGAATTTTCAAAAGAAAATTGAACACAGACGGGTCCATTGATAAGTTCAAGGCCAGGCTTATAGCAAAAAGATATTCGCAAAGGAAAAGTATTGATTATTTTGATACCTATGCACCAGTAGCACGAGTATCCTCTATCAGGATCTTAGTTTCTCTTGCATCTGTATATAACTTGGTTATCGATCAAATGGATGTAAAAACAATTTTTCTAAATGGTGATTTAGACGAAGAAATATACATGAAGCAACCAGAATGTTTTTTTGTACAAGACCAAGAAAAGAAAGTTTGTAAGCTTGTCAAGTCCCTATATGGCTTAAAGCAACCACCTATGCAATAACATGAGAAATTTGACAAAAACGTTCTAGCCGATGGTTTTAAATTTAATGATGTCGATAAGTGTATATACTATAAGGATGAAAATAATACTTTTTGTAATTATTTGCTTATATGTCGACGATATGCTTATCTTTGGGAATAGTTTGTCTTGCTTCGAAAAATCCAAGAAATCTATGTCTTCTAGTTTTGACATGAAAGATTTGGGGGAGTCCAATGTTATTCTAGGAATTAAAATTCTTAGAAAAGAAAATGGTTATGTTTTGACACAAAACTATTACATAAAGAACATGCTTAAAAAGTATGAGTACTTTGATGAAAATGCGGTCTCCACACCTATAGATCCTAATGTAAAATTAGAGAAGAATATGGGAAGATCTTTGAATCAACTTAAATATGCAAGTGTCATAGGGAGCCTTATCACTACACCAAATTCTGGATTTAGCAACCTAGATTAGCAACAACACTAGAGCAGTTGCTAATTCGCAACTAAAAAAAGCATTTGCTAAATTTTAGCAACAACCAATTTCTGTTGTGAAACTCGCAACTGCTCATCTTCTGCAGCTACTAGCAACTGCAGCAAATTCACGCATGCCACCCGTCTGCGTGCCAAGTAACACCTATTGTTATTTTTCTACCCAGTCAACTTAAACCATTTTGAATCAAATAGATGATTCCACCCTAACACCCATAATTTCTCTAACCCTAGACTTCAGAAAACTTATCCTTTCTCTATTTTCATTCATTCTCTCTATTCGGCCGTAAGAAGAAGAAAAAGAAGAGGAGGAAGAGATACGAGCAAGCAGTAGATAGTGGCGAAGCAAAAGATACTGGTGCACAGATCGTACCTATCGTTAAACTTGAAGAAGTTTACAACTGGTGAAGAAGCTCTTATCTAATCTCAGTGATTTAGTTTTCTAATTCAAATTTGATTTGATTTTGTTGTTTATTGGTTTGATTTTTTGTTGTGTGTAGAAAAGAGAAACTGTATCGATTTGATAGAGATTAAAATCAATAGAAATTAGAGTTGAAACTTTGAAGCTTAAACATGAACATATTGAGAAAGTTGGGTTGGTTATGAGACAATCTAAGCCATTCAAGATATGTGTTAATCATCTAGGGTTGTTGTTTTCTGTTTCTGAATTAATTTTGGTTCTATTTGAGGTGTTGATTTGATTTGTGAGATTTGATTTAGGGTTTTTTTGTTGTTGAGATTTTTTGCAATATGGTTATCATTCAAGTTCAAAAGAAGAAGAAGAAGGAAAGGATTGTGTGAAATCTGAACCCTAAATTCCCAATTTTAGGGTTCATTTTTTATATGAAGCTCCAAATGATTAGAGATTAGATATTGATATCTTAATCTAAAGGTGTTAATCTGATTTTTAATTTGGATTCATTCATGAGTATTGTAATGGGTTTTTGAGGCCAAATTTCATTATTGAAGAAGTTGAAACCTAAGTTTATAATTAGGACAAATTTCATTATTCATAATTACACAAATACAATGTCTTATTTGTTGAAGATTTTTACTTATGGAACAAATTATTTCTGGTTTGGTAGTGTTGCTGGATGTGTTGTTGAATGACTAATGTAGCTGGTGCAATTATGTTAGTTGCATTCCTTCTAGAAGGTGTAGTTGTAATGCGAAAGCTTTGCTGTCGTCCGAGGTAAGAATTTAAGACTTTTAACTTTTAACTGTTGACAATGCATATGTGCAACAAGACAATAACATAGCATGTGCGCGTACCTCAATCATTCTGTATTTTTCTTTGTCTTTGTTGTAACAGATTGGAGAAAGATAGGAACTTTAACTACTTTCGGCTGAGGTATGCAAAGCTTGTTTGTATGAGTGTCTTACCGAAATATCAAATACTTCAATGGAAAAAATTTGAGGATCTTCTATTTTTCCTACTGTTAATAGCTATCTTACTGTTAACCTGCAATTTAATGGAATTCATCAAGTGCTCTATAGCTGGAACAACTTATGCCCGTGGGATCACTGAGGTTGAGAGATCAATGGCTAGACGAAAAGGGTCACCATTAGCTTATGAAGTGGAAGATTATGAGGAGCACAATATGGTGGATCCTACAGATAAGAAACAATCTATTAAAGGGTATAATTTTAAGGATGAAAGAATTGTGAATGGGCAATGGGTTTACTAGCACAGAGCGCACGTCATTCAGCAGTTCTTTTGTTTGTTAGCAATATGTCACACTGCCTTACCTGAAATGGATGAAGAGACGGGAAGGATATCTTATGAAGCTGCTTTTGTCATTGCAGCCAGAGGACTTGGCTTCGAATTATGTAAAAGGTTCGTTGCATGAAATGGATCCTTTATCTGGCAAGGAAGTTGGAAGGTCAGTTCCCTTATGACACATAAGAAGTTTTCTTTATACATTATTTGTATGAGATTTTGAGTGTTCAAATGATTGTTTGTTCAACATTTCATTTGTTTTTGTAGGTTTTATAAACTTTTGAACTTCTTAGAGTTTAATAGCACGAGAAAGAGAATGTTTGTGGCAGTAAGAGATGAAGAGGGAAAGTTATTACTACTCCAAAGGTGCAGACAGGTGTGTGAAAGACTTGAAAAGTTACTTTCTTGCTATCATTTCCAAAAACTAGCTACTGTTCTACTTGTTTACATATTTTTACGTATTCCAACAATACCATTGTATACTTCTATATGAGCAGTGTCATGCTTGAAAGGATTTCAAAGGAAGGGAGAGAGTTTGAAGAGAAGACTACGGAGCACATGAATGAGTACGCCGATGCAGGTCTGAGGACTTTGGTACTTGCATATCGTGGCATCACTGAGGAAGAATATGAAAAGTTCAATGAGAAATTCACTGAGGCCAAAAACTCAGTTAGTGCAGATCGTGATGCAATGGTCGACGAAGTTGCAGCAAAGTTAAAGAAAGATTTTGATTCTTCTCGGTGCAACTGCAGTTGAGGATAAACTCCAAAATGGGGTCAGTACAAGATTTAAACATATCATTTTTGTTCTGTATGTGCCCCATCACTTATGGGATTTGAATGAATTATGTGTGCTCAGGTTCCTAAATGTATTGACAAACTTGCTCAAGCTGGTATAAAGATATGGGTTTTGACTGGAGATAAGATGGAGACTGCTATCAATCAATATTGGGTATGCTAAAACATAAAAAACTTCTTGACATTGAATCTGAATGCGAGCCTAATCTGTTTATGATATCAGTATGCTTACATTTTTCTGACTTGAGTTCCATTATGTAGTTTCTCGTGTAGTTTTCTTAGACAAGGAATGAAGCAGACAATTATCACCTTAGAGACTTCAGAAATTAAGGCAGTTGAAAAAGATGGGGATAAGTCTGCGATCAGGAAGGTCAGAGCCCTTATATAGAAATCATTTTAGACAAGATTGATAAGGCGTACTTGTTCCGCGGGGTATCAAATGACCTTCTTTTCCAGTTAATAAGTGACCAAGAACTTTGTGAACTTTTTATTCTGCTTCTTGAATAATTATGTTTACACATCATCTAAGACTCTATCATTTTGAAGGTCTCAGAAATGAAAACGGAATATTTCCCTCCGAAAGAAGATCTTATATTGTAGAATGAAGCACCCACAGACTTCTATATACTAGTTACAGGTACTGTGGTAACCACTGAACTCATCTTGCGAAATACGCTTTGTATTTACTTACAAAACAGAAAAATTTTCATTTACTCTTCAACGTCAGATCCGTTTTTTATCGAGAATCATCAGTTCATTTATCATTCTAGAGTCAGGGATTGTGTTAATTTTGTTGTAAGTCTTCCAGCTAATATGCTCAAAAGAAAAAGTGGTCTTGGAATATTAATGGTGGAGATAAAGGTGAGCACAAGATCACTTTTTCTTTTGAATAGTTTGCTTGCTAGTAAATAAGACGCCAGAAGTCTCCCTGTAAGAAAGTAGCAATTGCGTTGTTAGGCACAAGATTTTACAGCGAGCAAGCCGAAGTTATGGTGGTGAGGAATCAAATCACCATTATCCACAAGTTTGACAATTGTAGTGAATCATGGTCATAGTTAGCGAACCATACCAGAGCAAGCACTGATTTGGTGGGATCTAGTGAATATTTAATGTTAGATATCTTTATGATTCTCAGGCGACATGGGTTAAAGGAATAATTCAAGGGTTTCGATGTGTTATCATTTTGCAGGCTCTAACTGAAGGTGAGCAAAAAACCTGACCAAATGTACATCCTCAAACCAAACTACCTCAGAAACACAATCCGGAAATCGACGCGAAGGAAGAGATGGGATGGAAGAACTTAAATTTGATTGGAGCAGCATGGGCAGGTACATCATGTATTTGTATTTCAGTTATTTTTTTTTCCTTATATAGACATCCAACAATGTAGAGTTCATATTCCTTTAAAACATTTTGTAAGATTCTTTGTTTTTTTTAAAGCATTGTAAGATTCTCATGATATGATGTTAAGTTAATACACACACATATATATAAATATTCAAATGATAATTCTTGTTGTGTCATGAATTTTGTGTTGTGTTTCATATTCAATTATGATTTCATGTTGAATGTGAGGGTTATTTGATTAAATTATCAGAATAGATGGAATCAGGGTAATGAGAACTGGGTGTTGCGGGATAAGTCGGTGGGGTGGGGGTATCGATTCTGACTAGGTCAAAGAAGACTTGACTCATTTTTTTCTTGTTCAGAAAATTAGCAACGGCGAAATATGCTGCTAAATCTGAACCAGAACAACTATATCATGTTCTAATAAAAGATATCCTGGAATAACTCTAGAGTTAGCAACAGAATAGCAACAGTTTTCATCTGTTGCTACTGCCGTTGCTGACCGGAATTAGCAACACAGCTAGAGCTGTTGCGAAAAAACTGCGACAGGGTGTTTAGCAATCAGAAATATGTTGCAAACCCAGTCAGCAACAGATTTAAGCTGCTGCTAAACGTTAAATTTGGTGTAGTGATATGTATGCAATGAATTGCACAAGACAGGACATTGCGTAAGCTGTTGGACTATTGAGTAGATTCACAAGTAAGCTGGGAAAAGAACATTGGAAAGCAGTTTCTAGAGTTCTTAAGTACTTAAAGGGTACAGTGAGTTACGTTTTACATTACCGAAACTATCCGTCTGTTTTGGAAGGTTACAACGATGCAAGTTGAATTATATCGAATCAAACTCAAAATCAACGTCTGGTTGGATATTTACTTTAGGCGGGGCTGCTGTATCTTGGAGTTCCAAGAAACAAACATGTATTTCAGACTCAATTATGTTGGCTGAAATGATTTTCTTAGCATATGCTTGCAGAGAGGAAGTGGTTAAGAAACCTTCTTGTCGATATACCCCTTTGGAAGAAGCCCACTCCGGCAGTAAGAATAAATTGCGACATCCAAGTAACATTATTTAGAGTGGCAAGTAATACTTATAATGGAAAATCTAGACATATAAGTCTAAGACATCAAATCTTGAGACAATTACTCAAAAACGGAGTAATTACTATAAACTATATAGAGTCTAAAAAGAATCCTGCGTATCCGTTAAAAAAAGGTTTGGGGCTGAGGTTTATAGATTATAATCAATCACCTTTAATGGTAACCCAACCTACATCTTGGAAAAAGTTGAGGTTCAATGGGTACAAACAAGTTAAAGAGTGATTATAGAAAATACTAGAAATATGTAATCCCCATTCTTAAAATCTAGTGTTGGTCTCGTATGGTGGAGGATGAATAAAGTTACTTAATAAGTTATATTTTAAGTAGTGACTCACACGATCACTTCATTTAAACTTACCTATATGAGCATCGAAACTGGCCGGTTTCTACGAGAACTTGACAATCTCTAGAGTGCTCATGAAATCAGGGTATTGCACAATGGACATTAAAGTGCAGGGTAAATAGATCACTCTTGTATGGAAGCTAGTATGCGCTGCAACTCCGGTTTATCATCAAAAGTTCTTGGTTCAAGATTCGTTCACCACATCACTTGAGAAAACTTTGAATTTTTTGCACTAAGTGAAGGTTCAAGTCCCGAAGACACCTATCATCTATGTAGGAAACTTTACGATAATGCCTAAAGTTCTTGTCGTTTTTGTTTTCGTCCTAGTCCTTATAATGAACTATGACGACTTGATCCCTATATAGGTACGTAGGAAGCCGTTATGCAGTGCAGCTATCCCTATTGATAAAGTTTTGAGTTATTTTTTCCAAAAGGTTCTCTGTATTTCGAAAATGGTAGGGGAATGTTAGAATATTTTCGAAATATAAGTATGTTCGCTGGAATTTTGAATCTAGAATTCAAAAGGTGCGTTTGTTCATAAACAGATTCATGTTGTTTCACATGGAAGGTGGTTACTAAATCCAATGGTTACTGATACCAATTGGTTTAGATAGTTATGAAAGGAAAACCATATCTGTAGACAGGTCCTTTTCTAGACGGACATGTCTTTTCCTGGACAGACATGAAACTCCTCTCAATAGGTACTTCTGGACAATAAGTAAAGGATGGTTAAGGATAGCAAACATCAGAAAAATCTCTGCAATGCTAGTTACTCAATTAGGTTTATCTTTTAGGCCTTAACAGAAACAAGAGTACTCTTCGGTGTGATCAAACAGTGCACATTGGATATCACACAAACTGTTAGACTCCATTGTATCCTGACGACAGTTATTTCGTGGAATCCCTTGTGCATTCTATAGGGAAGAAATATTGTTCGAAAGACAGCGATTACGTGACTTGGAGTGCTTGGTTTCTCATTGTTTTCTCCATCACATTAACAACACCAATTTTGATAGATAGTATCCAGAGTCGAAGTTAGAAGCCATAACTTTTGCGTCATCCTCGTCTGTGTAATCCACAATTATCTTTGTAAACAGCCCTTCCGACATTGTTAACATATACCAGTGTATAGACTATTTCACCAATCAAATAATGGCGGAGTCAGGATTGAAGATAGGAAGGGAAAAAACAAATAAAATCCACTGAGTGAGACAAACAATGAATTAAAAACAAGGCTCCTTTGTTTGGACGCTGTTGTAATTTCAAATAATTGGTTAGTCAAGAAAAGCAGTTGTAAACACTTACAAGGATATTGAGTTTGTCCTCAAAAACAAAGGAAACTATTGAGATTATTAGTCCCACATTGTTTGGGTTAACTAAAATCCTGCGGTTTATTACTCTGTGGGCCTCTCCACTCATAGCCAATTGATTTTGAGTAAGATGCCCGTAATCTAACATGGTATCAAAGCAGGCTATTTGCGAAGAGTCACTTTACAACGCCTTTACTCCGCGTCACCCGATTTAAATGTCCACGTTTTAGACCCAACGAGGCTACACGTGAGGGGGCATGTTGAGATTATTAATCCCACATTGTCTGGGTAATCTAAGATCCCGCGGTTTATAATCCTTAACCCCTCTCCACTCATTGCCAATTGGTTTTAAGTTGGATGCCCGTATTTTAACGGAAACAGTCTTGATTAACTTCTCTCTATCATCTGGAACTGGAACTCTATCATCTGGAACCGTAGCATCACTGACTGGACCAGTTACTGTATAACCTTTTTCTCTCCAATTCAGCAAGCACTATTGAATAGCATTTTCATTTCGAGCAGTGATATGAACAGCTGCACCAAATAGCCAGCTCCTCCGCTATTGCGTGTCCAATCCCTTTGGTTGCACCATTGACAAGAGCAGTCTTTCCTTTAAGAAACCATCTAAGATTTAGATAGCTACTACTTTGTGTATCATCCATGTTTTTGCAACTCTAATTAATTTGTATTTGCGTTGATTCTTATTGAGTTTATATAGAATTTGATTATATCACCTATAATTACAAAGTCATTTAAAGCGTCCACATTGGTCGACCAAAACTATAAATTTGATCGACAAACCTACAACAATGAGACAAAATAAAGATTAAAAACCAGAGTATAACTAAATATCAGATTATATTTGGTCTGAAATATGGTTTTGGTCGAACGGAAGTATAAAATACGTTCGATAGCAGTAGCATATATAAAGTACGTTTGATGCGAGGCGGATATATAATTTCCGTCGATCAGTGGGGCGCTCTTTTGAATTACGTTTGATTGAGGCGGTGATATAAAGTGTGCCCATGGGGCGTGGCTATAATGTTCGTCCATTGACAGGCGGTGGTATAAAGTGTGCCTCATGAAACGAACCTATAATGTTCGCATGATTATAGGTATAGAGATAACTTCCACCTGATGGGGCGTAAGTATTAATTCATGTTTATTAGTAGGGCGTGAATTATACACCGGCGCCACAACAGGCGTTAGTTTAATCTACGCCCCATGACGGACATCATTTATATATATGCCCCATACAAGCGTGCATTATACTGACGCCCCTCAGCAAACAAATGTTATATTTACGCTCGATCAAATATACTCCACTACCGTAGCGTAGTAACACGGACTAAATCCAAAATTTGATCTTGTTTTGTTTTCTGGTTTTGATCGCACCACTGCAGTTGCTCTTAGTAAAACTAAGTTAGCTTAGCTAACAAAATTGATAGTTGACCGTTTGGTACGTGAAGCAGTTAATAATAAGTGCACGAACAGTACTAGTCAGTCACAGGACTAACTTCACTTTTGATTTGATGGTTCGACAACATTTCCCATCTAACGAGGCTGGTTCTGAATTATTTAGCCGCTAAGCCTTTTCTTTTTCCTACACTCTCATGCGCCTAATGATTGCCTAATGGGTCGCAGATACAACCATTATGAAACTGCTACTCATCTGTTCTTTGGATGTTCGTTTGCTGTAGATGTTTGGAAATGGTTCAGCTCTATCTTCTGCGTAAATCTCCATTTTACTTCAATTTAGGAGCCATTACTTAAAGTTTTTTTTCTTCTTTTTGATAGAAAATTAAGGAAAATTTTATTGAAGACTGTCAGAAATTACAAGATGTACATAGAATACAAAAAAGAAACGGTTTATCAGCAGCAAGTCTTCAAGTTGATCTCCATCCTTTAGACCACTGACCATTAGGCAATACGAGGGAGTCGATATGATTAAAAAGCTTTATTGAAAAAAAATAAAACAGATTGAAACCTACTTTACAGCCTAAAAATGGTTATATATTCAACAACAGTTCTTCTCCTCGTTCACCTTCATATATATATTAGTATATACTTATGTTATATAGTAAAGGAAACCTTTTTTAAAGCTTGTGGAATGACCTTTTTTTCATCTTTAAAATCAAGAATATCTAGTTTCCCAAATTCATATTGTTTTCGTCTTCCATTAAGTTTTTGCTCTCTGTCTCTTTCTTTCAGCGTCTGATTAATGGCTGGGAAACTTATGCATGTAGTTCAGTTTGAAGGTTATGGAGGTGGAGCTGCTGGATTAAAGGTTCTGATTAATTTTCACATTATTCAGTAGCCTACCAAGTGTTAGTTCGTAGTTATCATTCCGTTGCTTCTTGTTTTACGTGTTTTGACTCTTGAGTATGAGAATCTTTTGAGTTAAACATGCATGCAAGGCTTCAAGTAAATACTCGATGTTATATGATTAATAATATTACTGTTTCAACAGCATGTGGAAGTTCCTGTACCTTCTCCAAAGAAAGATGAGGTTTTGCTAAAGCTGGAAGCGACAAGTATAAATCCAATGGATTGGAAACTTCAGAAAGGGTATTTGCGACCGTTTATGATACGCAAGTTCCCTTACATACCAGGTAACTTTGATGAAATTTTGTGGTTTTGTATTTTGTCATTGGTTCAGGGCTTAAGGGATACTTTTCTTGTTGTAAGTTCAAAAAACCGTGCATCTAAAGGAAGAAATGAGAACGGTCCGAAGCAGAAGTGGCCTAGGAAGTGGGTCCAAGTTGAAATTTTTGTTTCAGTGTAGGTGGATAAAAAAAGTGAAAAATGAATATGTGGTTCCATAACCTTGGGACTTGTCTAATCTTAGAGTAAGATCGTTCCCGACTCAATACAGTGTTCAAGTGGAATGATAAAAATATTTGTCCAGAACAGTTTTTTTTTTCTTTTTTTTCTTTTCATTATATTATAATCAAACATATTTCGTATGGGTCGGAGAACCTGAAAACAATTGTTTACAGCATCTTACGTATCCCTGCCCACCTTACCTCCTTGAGATTATTCTTTCGAGTTCATAAAACTGATGAGGTGCCCCTTGTTGGAAAGCGGGCATCTATGAACACAGCATTTTAGTACAAAGGATGTATTTGTGTATAACTGCCACTTTAATGGCACAGTAATCTGTTTAATACTTGAAGTTACAATTCATCTCCATTTTATAGCATGAGGTTTTTGAAATTTATGAGAGTCATTACTAACGAAAACTAGGCATCACAAACATTTCTGCTGACCTTTCTCCTTGAATCAGGTACTGATGTTGCAGGTGAGGTGATAGAGGTTGGTCCAGGAGTCGATAACTTTAAATCTGGTGACAAAGTAGTAGCTTTTCTTAGCCATGCTGTGAGTGGTTATACGTAATTGTAATTTGTTCCTAGAATTATGCATATAGCTTATTTTTCAAATAACTGTGTGGTTGATGGGTTCCCAGCAACTTCATGAACACCATTACTGTTCATCCTAGAGAATGACTAATTTTCCAATAAATTAAGATACGAGCATTGATGTTTAGAACTAGAAGCATGCATATTTCACATTGGAGTAACTACTATTACGGAAAAATATCCCGAATACTATGATGTTCTTGTATGTATTACTTCTGATTCATTGTTTACTTAATAAATTTTTGAACATTTAATCATAACTGCAATTGTGTTTGTTAGAGTGGAGGCGGATTAGCTGAATATGCAGTGGCTTCGAAAAGCTTGACAGTTGAAAGGCCGCATGAAGTATCTGCCGCTGAAGGTGCTGGCTTACCTGTAGCAGGTCTTACTGCACTCCAAGCCCTGACTGATGCATCAGGGATCAAGCTAGATAGCTCAGGGAAACATACTAACATCCTTATCACAGCTGCCTCAGGTGGAGTTGGCCAGTACGCTGTCCAGCTTGCACAGCTCGGAAATGTTCATGTCACAGCAACCTGTGGAACACGTAACATTGATTTTGTCAAGAGTTTAGGGGCGGATGAAGTTCTCGATTATAAAACCCCAGAAGGGGCATCCCTTAAAAGCCCATCAGGATGCAAGTATGACTTTGTCATCCACTGTGCGACAGGCATTCCATTTTCTACCTTTGAGCCCAATTTAAGTGAGAACGGTAAAGTGATTGATATTACTCCTGGTCCTACTTCCCTGATGGTATCTGTATTTAAAAAGTTGACATTTTCGAAGAAGGGATTGGTGCCACTGGTTATGACTCCAAAGAGCGAGAACTTGACATATCTAGTTAATTTGGTGAAAGAAGGAAAACTTAAGACGACCGTTGATTCAAAGCATCCATTGAGTAAGGCTGAAGAAGCATGGGCAAAGAGCATAGAGGGCCATGCCACAGGAAAGATAATTGTGGAGCCCTAAGCACCATTTTCGCTGCACCACCTTTATGACCAGCATGATATACTCAATACTTACATAGAATGTTACAAACATCACTTTCGTGTATGTCATCTGGAAATGTAACTTTTTTTCATCCGAATCTGAATATGTTTGTAATGTAAGGAGAGTTTAATTCTTATGCACTCTGGATCCACAAAGATGTACTACTAGTACACTACTATATTTAGGTTTCTTTCAATATGCGTTCGTTTTCTTTTGGGTGACGTTGCATTTGACCCGTAAAGCATTACTTCTTTTGTGGCTAACCTGATTCAACCTAACTTATTGGGCAACCAAAAGAAGATTCCCATAACTTTTTCACAAAAATAAAGGCCCCGCCTGTAACCAGAACCGAAGGGATACTAAAACTTATTGGAAAAAATTACTAACCCCATCTAATAATAATGTCTGCTAAGGGGTGTTTTTAGGGTCGAAATACTAAAGTACCCTTTAGGTTAATAGTACCCTTCCATCTAAATTAAAATTTAAAACTAAAAATCAAAATCAAACACCCAACAAGTTCTTCAAGATATGTTAAATTGAATTGTTGTTGATCAAGAAGAAGAAGAAAAGATGGCTTCATTGAGAAGGTATGAAATACCCAATCTTATTAAAAGTGTTGTTGTTATTTTGAAACTTCGTTTGGGTTACAATCAGAAACTGAAACATTTAGTTTCAGTTTCAATCCGCTCTCGGCATTGTGTTCATGATGAATACCCTGCCGATTTCTTGTGCCGGCATTGTTTTTCGTTTGAATACAATACTAATATCTGGTGTCGGCATTGCTTTTAGGATGAATACCATGCCGACATCTTGTGTCGGTATGGCTTTTAGGATGAGTACCATGCTGGGACCAACCTAGCTCTGAAAATCTTTCCCAAAACTTGTATGTGCTGGCATGGTCGATTCTCAAGTGTACCATGCCGATTTGAGGACAAAAATATATCTGAAATAGTAAATTACAATGTACATTGCCGGCACTATTACCGGCATGGTTGATAATGAACTTTCTGTGCCGGCAGTGTATTTACAATTTCAAAATTAGGGGATATTGTGTATCGGCATGGTGAAAGTATGAATACCATGCCGATTTGGTCCCTGTCAACATGGTATTCATACTTTCACCATGCCGACGCTGAGTTTTTTAGGTGTTACAAAGGCGAATTCAATGAGAAAAATAAAATTTAAATACATTAATACATATACAGGAGTGATTGGATCACTTGTATGTTCATCTTGTTTACTTTCCTAGGTTGGTTCTTCACCTCAACGTTCATGATCATAAATATCATGATTTAATGTTGTTCAATCAACAAATTCAATGATAATGATTTATTCTAATGATTATCAAACTAATCTACTAACCTAACAAATTATATTTAACCACTAAACATGATTAGTGAGGAGTAAATTAGAAATTATATAAATTACCCAGGTTAAGGGTGACCTTGATTTACTATTTAAATTTCGTTTTTGTCTTTTTCATATATCCCTCAATAGAATTACATGTTGTATTAAAAATTCTAATAACGAGATTTAAGATTCTTTTCAACAATTTTATACTTTTTTTACCCCTTGTAGTAGACTATTCACAATGTTTTTGGTCGATAAGTTATTCTAGAGTCCGGTCGACTGACAAGCACCGTGAAAAAATCATCCTTGACCAGTCAAATGAGTTTGTTTGACCGGTAAAGGATGGGTGTGCACTATTACTTCACACTCAAATATAGTGTTGTTGTCTAGTCAAAATAAGTCCAGTTCACCAGCTAATTTTTGGAACGCACACACACTATTAGGGCACTCCCAAAAGTATTCATATTACATTTGTCATGCCATCATATACGTCATCATTTCAGAGATATGGACCAAATTTTTTTGGTCATATTTTACCCATTTAGTCATATGTTCCTGTTTTCGAATCGACCAGGGTTCTAGAGGATGCGAAATTTCATCTTTTTTTCAAGTCCAAATGCGACGAAAATCTCGGTTCTATTTACACGTTGGTGCATTGCATAATGTAAGAAGAATCTAGAATAGTCAACATGTGCCTATTAGAATCTTGCACTGGGACGAGAAATTTGCCTCAAAAAGACTTAACAAAGGAAGCCCGTATTCTTCGTCAATTCGTGAGTCCTGGTCCATTCCAAAACCAGCTCATAAAACTGTAAGGGCAAAATATGACCAAAAAGTATAACCTGTAAGAGTTCAGTGGGAGTAATTTTTGGAGTGCAGTAAGGGTGCACTCGTGTCTTTGACTAAGTCCACCGTACTATATATAGTGTCGTGTGGGAGTGAAAAGTTTAAAATCCAGCTATGAAGTGTGGAACTAGAGTTATTTAGTGGGTAAAATGTGATACTGCACACGGTTTTAAGTTTGAGGACATAATGTTCACAACAATCTAGAAACGGGCAGGCAGAAATAATAAGCTAGAAGACTGAAAATCAAGAAAAACTCAAACGGTTTTAGCATTTGAGCTAAAATCTATGAAGAGGAAAAAGGTGTAATAAATCACAGCAGAAAACCACTTATGCATAGATTATTGTATAAGTGGATAACCAAATGACAACAAAGATAATGCATGGTATATCTAAGCAACACATTGCAATAAAACCTAGATTAATCTCCAAAGACAATGTTCTTGACTGGTAGTTGGTCTTTCACGTACTCCTCTAACAGCACCACCGTTGTTAGATTAGATAGAATAGATTATTATTATTATTATAATGAGCCATTAATTTCCATTGCCGTGCTCTCATGATTACTGAGAGGACAACAAAAAGACAGGTCTCTCTCTGTCTTTCTCATTCTCTCTAAAAACATTAAAAATCTACTACTTTGAAATCAATCTCAGATGTGTGTTTTTCTGTTCAGAATGATTCAAAAACATCAATCAGTTGAGAATTTTGTTGAATTTGAATCATAAAGAGATTTAGGGAGAGAGATTTGAAAGAAGAAGAAGACAGTAGTAATAATGTTCATGGATATGCGCCAATTTGTTTAGGTCTTAAAGATTTGTATGTTAGACGATTAATAGTAACAAGACAACGGTAAAGGGGTGACCGAAATATCTATTGCTGATTGCGCAGATAACTGTTTCCAACGTTAGAGGAAGAGCGGAACGAATATAAAAGTTCCTAACTTTGAATTCTTCAAGATCTAAACAAATCGGTGCATATCCATTAAGACTACTGCTGTCTTTCTATGACCACTACACTTGTGTGCGAATGGAACGCTTCGAGTTCTGAATTCCTGGAACGGATATAATGTTCCTAACTTGTTTTGTTTAGTTTTAATTTGATATTCGTATCTACATAAGATCAAGACTAATATAATTTATTTTTTTGTGAAATTTTCATGCATCAAAAGGATTGTTACAGTCAACCAGTTACAAGCGCTACTGATTCTTGGATTGATGTGATTGAGTGTTACCCTGTAAATTGAACAAGGCACTCAAGTGAGTTTCCTACTTTTTACAATCGCCTTCTTTTTTTAATATAAGAATTGCTACTTTCATATAAGAATTGTTTAGGACTTCTTGAATCTAGTAATACTCGTAATCATACTAAAGATACATATAAATAGAGGACAGCATATATGTAGTTTCCGCGATCTCTTAGATCTTTCCCACGCCCCCTCTAAATTTGCATAGTTGTAAATTAAGCTTACAAATGCCTATGTGTACTCGCTTTGATGTTTCCTCCGTCTTGTGAATGGTATCTTCATCAAATGGATGTTACAAATGTCTTTCTTCACGACGATCTACAAGAATAGGTATATATGCAACCGCCTTCACATTTATCCCGTTCTCCAAAATATTCTGTAAGCTTTGTCGAGATTTTATGAAACTGTCTCATGCTTGGTTTGAGAAATTCGGGAATGTTATTCTTCAATATGAATTTATTCAAAGTGCTAATGCTTAGGCTATGTTCTTTTTGTTACAGGAAAGAGTATTGTGCTTCATCTTCAATATGTTGATCATATGGTTATTACAAGTAGTGATTTAGAGGGTATATTTGTGACAGACCGGAAACTTACACATGGTGTGCCTGGTGTGCATGCAATAACTCTCCACGTGCGCCACTTGAACTTAGCTTTCCACACCGTTCCAACTTATCCTTATTCTGCAAAGGTGTTAGAGCACTGCTCAGTCGAACTCGCAAGCGTTGCTATCTCAAGCTTATTTGTCGATGTTAGTGATCAAAACTATAAGTCTTGATTTCTAGTCTACTTATAGTGATGTCTCGGACTAGGATAGATTGTGTAGTTGAGCATTAGATTTCACGGCGTTCATCATTGAAGACGAAGAACTACTAAAGAGAGCTTGTGTAACTTCATCAACAAAAGGTATGTGGAGACTAAAACTCATCTATCACTTGGAAAGTCTATTTCTACTCTATATCTTATATTGAGACAAAAGTCGTATTACGATATAGTTTCGTTATAGTTTTCGTTTATACACTTTTGGGATTTCAAGCTGAGTTTAACTACCTTACATATTTCTCAAAATATTTGTTGATAAGCTTTCGCTTCAACCAAGTTCATCTTATTTTCTTGACGAAAGTGAAAAGATGATCATGTGAAAATTTCCGAGTAATATCTTACATGGTTTGTATGATACAATCATTTGGTGTAGACTTGGAATATTTCGTTATGATTATTTCAATAACTTGAAAATTTCTTTGATGCTAATAGTGTGTGAAAACGGATATTGTCATCATCTAAAAAAGTTTCAATGGTTGAAATAGAGTTTAGAAAAATTGGATTTGCATATAATATGCGTACTTGCATATATGTAACCCATGTCTGGGAACCATAGTATGCATACCCGTATGCGTACCTATTGGTTTGTGAAAGTTCGGGTACCTAAGTAGACATACCGGTACGCGTACTTGCGTAAGGTGTAGATCCAGGAATTTGTGATGCAGTTTGGAAGTGATTAAGGTATGCGTACCCGTTTGCATACTGGCGAACCCAAATTCAGTCCGGTCACTAAGGTATGCGTACCCATTTGCATACCTAAGTGAATCATGTTCTAAAATCGGCTTGCTCGTGAACTTATACTTTTATATAATACGGAATGCAATATTTGCAAACCGTGGCTATAGTGTTCATTTATTGATTCCAGTGAATCACACCGATTTTGCTTCAATTGTGTTCTTGTATACTTCTATGAGAATATAAAAAATGAACAACTCTATAACTAGCTTTGTTAGAGCATTGCTCGTTCGAACTCGCATGCGTTGCTATCTCAAGCATGTTTGTCAATATTAGTGATCAAAACTGTAAGTCTTGATTTCTAGTCTACTATAACTAAGTCTCGGACTAGGATAGAAAGTGTAGTTGAGCTCAAGGACTTCATGGTGATTCATCATACAAGACGAAGAACTACTCAAGGAACCGGTGGAACTTCTCGACAAAAAGGTATGTGGAGACTTGAACTTATCTATCACTCAAAAGTCTATCCACTTTATCTCCTACTCTTTGAGACAAAAAGTCGTATGCTATATATAGACTTTGATTATACACATTTGGCATTTCGATCCGAGTATACCTCACCTATCTATATATCAAAATATGTGTTGGTAAGATTTTCGCTTCTATCAAGTTTATCTTTATCTAGTGACGAAAGTCATGATATGTTTCAATCACTTTGAAAATTGCTTTGACGAGAAATGGTGTAACAACTATATAACGTCCTCTAAGAATGTTTCAATGATTGAAATGAGAGTTTAGATTACATAACCAATGGTATACATAAGAATTGTTGTGGAAACACATTTATGTATAAGTACTATTCCTTGAACCGAAGTTTGCGAACTTTGTTGATCAAGAGAACCGGAAGAATGGTGTGAGCCAAGTACGCGAAATACCGAAGTTCTCAAACCCGGCAATTTCTGCTGGAGTTGACAAACTATTTGCTGAAGCTAAGTCCGCGAACCGGCGAAGTTCTTATACCCGAGAATTTTTGCTGCAGTTTGTAAACTCTGCCCGATAACTTAAGTCCGCGAACCTAGTCTGCGAACTTGAGAAGGTTATATATATAAAGATGATTTCTGAACTTAAACTTAAAAAGACTAAGGAATGCAGTTTGCAAACCGTGGCTATAAAAGTTCATGAACCGATTTAAGAGAATCAAATCATCTTTGCTTCAATTGTGTCTTGTGTAGTACATGATATTTCCTTTTAATTGAATAACTCTCTAACTAGTTCTTGTGAAGTCATTTGAACTAGTTATGGTGAAGAAGAACATGGTTGATATGAAATGCTCATATGGCTAACCTTTAGGTTAACTATTGTTGAACCAACAAGTGCATACATTTAGGTACGGTTAACAAACCTAGAAGCGTGCATTTCATTTGTATGTTACAAGCTAAGTTGTCGATCTAACGGTTGAGAAATATTAGCTTGAGTCTAAATCAGGTTTTCATCTAACTGTGAATATTGCTTGCTTTGTTACCAAGGTAACTTAATTGCAATACCTGATTTGAAATACTATATAAGGGGACTTCTAGCATTGTGCAAAACTAATCCCCACACCTTACGTGTTATACTAGTTTGCGTGCTAGAGTCGGTTCTCCTTTAACCTTTGGTTTTCTTCTTCTAAAACCAGGTTAACGACTTAAAGACTTCATTGGGATTGTGAATCCAGACCGATACTACTTTTATCGTAGTTGTGTGATCTGATCTTGCATCTTTTATCGTACGAGTACAATCATATTGATTAACTTGAGATTAACATCTCCAATAGGCAAGATATAAAAAGTAATCACAAACATCTTCGTCTCATTGTTTGTGATTCCGCAATATCTTGTTTCGCTACCATACGATTAAGATTATTGTGAGGTGATTGATAAGTCTAGGATGTTCTTCGGGAAAATAAGACTGGATTATCAATTGGTTCCTGTTCACCTTGATTATTATCAAAAGACGGAACAAAACATTTAGGGTGTATCTGTGGGAGATAGATTGATCCTTTGATAGACTTATCTGTGTGAGACAGATTTGTTTATTATCAAGTCTTCGACTTTGGGTCGTAGCAACTCTTAGTTGTGGGTGAGATCAGCTAAGGGAATCAAGTGCGCGGTATCCTGCTGGGATCAGAGGCGTAGGGATTACAACTGTACCTTGGATCAGGGGGAGACTGATTGGGGTTCAACTACAGTCCAGTCCGAAGTTAGCTTGGAGTAGGATAGTGTCTGTTGCGGCTTAATACAGTGTGTGTTCAATCTGTACTAGGTCCCGGGGTTTTTCTGCATTTGCGGTTTCCTTGTTAACAAAATTTATGGTGTCTGTGTTATTTCTATTTCCGCATTATATTGTTTATCTTTATAATTGAAATAATACAGGTTGTGCGTTTAGATCGTTAATTAGAATAATCCAACCTTTGGTTGTTGATTGTCATTGATTGATCCTTGGATACTAGTCTTTGGTACCATCCAAGTTATTCCTTGTATTTGATGAAGACTCGTTGATTTTTATTAGCTTGAGTAAAGATCAAATCAATAAAGAGATATTAACTCCTCGATATACTTTAATCTAGATTGAGTCTGACTGTCTAGTTGATTCTCTAGAAAATTATATTGGAGTTAGTCCATAAAAATTGCTAAGCGAAATATTGGATGGTGTTGTTAGACCCCCGCTTTTTCAATTGGTATCAGAGCAGGCAAACACGTTTAAGACCTTACAAGTATTTGTTTGTAGCAATTTGAGTATGAGGGAAGAATCTCTTACGCACACCAATATGCCTCTTAAAGCTTTCAACTATGCCAATTGTCTTGGGAATACCTCAAAAGATTGCTCTTTAGATGATTCTTCTGAATCCCTAGGTAGTAAGATTGTCTCATCTTGTGTTGACCACTCTTTCTCCAATGAGACATTGGACACAATGGCAAAAGCTGAAATGGAGCTCACCAGAATTTCAAAAAATTCTACTGAGTTTGTTAATCTTCAGAATCATGATCAGCTCATCGATGAATTTGAAAAGTCTATTGATCGAGAACGTATACTCTATAACATCATTGAGTCCTTCTCTAAACATATTGAGAAACTTCTTCAAGAAACTAATATACAGCGTGAAAAGATTTGTTATCTTGAAAAGATTGTCAAAGAAGGATCAATTAGAGAAAAACGTTTGATCAAGACGCATTCATCTGATCTTGACAGATTTCGTGTTGAAAAAGAGAAGCTAGAAGCATCACTTTCACTAGCCCATGAACAATGTATGACCTTGGAAAAGGAAAACTCTGTCTTAAGGAAAAATTATTCTATTCCAACTGCTCCTCTTGACATACAGTACATGAAGAAATATCCACCAAAAGAAGATTGTGTCGAGAAAAGTTTATATAACTTACAATCTTCTCACAGGGCGGTAAAGTTAAAACAGATGTCGTCTGTTGCGTCTTCTCCACGAACCTGTACTTTCTGTGGAAAAGGAAATCACTATGTTATTCGTTTTTTTGCCAGGAAGAAAAAAATTTCTAAACTTCGTAATTTGATTCTTTCCACTGTCAATAGAGCAAATATTCAGTCGACTTCTGCAGTGAACCTCATGCTCACAGGAAACTAGGCATCTTATAAAAATGATTTCTTTCCTAGAAATCAATACAGGACTTTGGTGCATTGTAGTGGTATAAATTCTTGTTCTGCTAATAAAAGCATGTCCTGTGCTTATAAGAACAACTCTGATAAATCTAAGTCTAGAGTATGGAGACCCATTTAGGAAAATCCTCTAGAACCGATCTCTAGAGGTCCTAGACTCAATAATCATAAAGCCTCTTTTCTTGAACCTTCGGGAAGGGCTGTGAGAAATTTTCCTATATTTGGAAACTGCCAAGGGGAAACAAGAAATGCTGAGGTCAGATATCCTGCTGGAAATCACAACTACTCTCTCAAAAACTATGGTGAGACTATGTCTCCCTCTGCTACCTAGTAGTAGAAAGTTCCGTTCTTGTATCTAACTTGAGAGATACAAGGATGATGTTTGAGAGATGCTCAAGTAATTAGCTGATTTTCATCAGTTTGTATGTTTGATATCTTATGATGTGAGTTTTTAGTATTTATTTTTTTCATCATTGTGACCTTTCTTTTTAGGGCTGGAGAAATTTTGAAAGCGACACAGTATGCAGTTTTCCTAGATGGGTCCATTTTTTTTGGCGTATGGCTTTGTCCACGAAAGTCCATATCTCCTCAAGGAACTCTGGGGTTTCTATCTAGGGTATACACTTGAACATATATATGTATCATATACGCTTTCATTAATCTTCAGAAAGGAACTCGATGGAAACTGTTCCCAAAGAAGAAGTTAACCCTACTGTAGAGGATGATCTCAAAGGACGTGACCCCGCTTAAGAGTTTATTCTGAAGAAGTTGCTTGAAAGGAAAGAGTATAACTCTTGGATTGGAGAGTCTGTCAAGGATTTAATTCTCTTTCAAAATGAAGTAAATAATGAACTTGCTAACCTTCAACTGCAGATAAACCAGCTTATTGATGGACAGGAAAAAATCCTTGGTACTCAGAATATCTTGATTAGGAATCATAAGAAAGTTATTCTTGACTGCGCTAAGGCTCAACATTTTGCTCGCATTGTTGATCGAAAAACTAATGTTCTCACTCATGAACATGGGGTCTATACGGTCAACAAGATCAAGGATATCAGTGATTCCTATTTCGATGGACCATTCCAAAGGTATGAAATCATCAAGGAAAACTGAGCTTTGTTTAATTGTTTCCTAGTATGTCTTCTTTTTGGTTTAGTTGGAAGAATAACTAGTGGTTGGAATAGTAATGATTGTGACTACACATAGCTATTATTTTTTCATCTTCATGTTTTTTTAGGTTTATTTGTTTAAATTCTAAAACTATTTGGAGGATGATGTTTTGCAGTATTAATCTTTATGATTTTATATATTGCAATTTGTTATGGGATATTGGTGTTTACGTCAGTGAACTATGTTTGTCCCATACTTTGTCAAAAGTAAAGTCGTCCGTGATCGGTATTCATGTATTGATTAAAGAATGAATGGACTTTTGGAAAATACAAAACTTAAGCCTATATTGTCAAATCTTTGATGGAAGATAGGTTAAAATCTTTTGTGGACAAGGATGATGTCTATTAATTGTCATTATGTAAATAGTGATTGAAGATAGAATGAATCCTTTCATTTTCCGCAGTACTGATCATCCCTGATCCGTATTTTATGTGTATACTGCAATACTCCATAAGTTCTCTTGTGTTGAGTATATGAACGGTTAAGCTAATCATTTTCTTATGGTTAACTTAGTCGTAGCTCCATAAGTTTACTTATGTTGAGCATAATCAATTAAATTGATCACTTTTTTGTGTTTAATTTGATTCTGTATTCTGATTAAATTAATCATGGGTTTACTTGTGATTAGTTTGATTGAGTTACTGGATATACAAAATCATTCTCATGGTTTTTGGTGTCCAATAAAAATCCTATTTTTGTTTTGAAACTAAGGTCGCTCTTGTTGTTCTTTCGGTAATGACATCTAATGGGAGAGAGTTCTTTTGAACTTGTGCTTAATGGTCATATCTTGAGGGGTGTGCGGCTGTGGAATTCTAGAGGGGTTATCTTGCATCTTTAAACTCCTTGATGAATGCATTTAGCTTCGGCTTTATGATTGCATCTAAATTAGTTGGTATGTATTTTTTTCTTTTAGTCATGAAATGTCTCTTTCAGAAATTTCATTATGATCTCGTTCTTGTACCTTTGCCAATTTTATTGACGAAAATGAGAAGAATTAATATGTAGTTCACACTACAAATACATATGATTTTCAGATCATTATGTAAGGGGGAGTGGTTTCCATGTGAGATGGAGCATTGACTAAGGGGGAGAGATACATATCACCATAGTATTATTGTTGAAGTTGTGATACAATTGAACTTTGACACTGTGTAATAATATTATGACATTGTATAACAATGATCGGGAATTATGTTTTCTCATTGTTATTGATATGGATCTTCAACAACGGTGATGCTAAACTTACAACCTTTGGGATCATTGGAGTACTTGCAAGTGACGAAGATTTCAAGGAATGTTGAAGATTAGACATGTGGAATATGATCTACTAAAGTTTCATTATCTTTTTTGTATTCCATATATATTGATAGTTTTGTCACTAAAATTGACAAAGGGGGAGATTGTTAGAGCATTTCTTGGTTGAACTCTCATGCGTTGCTATCTCAACCATGTTTGTCAATATTAGAGATCAAAGCTATAAGTCTTGATTTCTAGTCTACTGTAGCTAAGTCTCGGACTAGGATAAAAAGTATAGTTGAGCTCAAGGACTTCATGGAGATTCATCATACAAGATGAAGAACTACTCAAGGAACCGGTGGAACTTCTCGAAAAAAAGGTATGTGGAGACTTGAACTTATCTATCACTCAATAGTCTATCTACTCTATCTCCTACTCTTTGAGACAAAAAGTCGTATGCTATATATATTCTTTGATTATACACATTTGGTATTTCGAGCCAGATTATCTTTACATGTTGATGAAAGTCATGATATGTTTCAATCAATTTGAAAATTGCTTTGACGAGAAATGGTGTAACAACTATATAACGTCTTCTAAGAATGTTTCAATAATTTAAATGAGATTTTAGATTACATAAACAATGGTGGACATAAGCATTGTTTTGGAAACACATTTATGTATAAGTCCTATCCATTGAACCAAAGTTTGCAAACTTTATTGATCAAGAGAACCGGAAGAATGGCGTGAGCCAAGTTCGCGAACTCAGTCCGCGAACTGCCGAAGTTCTCAAACCTAAGAATTTATGCTGGAGCTGACAAACTATTTGCATGAAGCTAGGTCCGCGAACTGAGTCCGCGAACCCAGTCCGCGAACCGGCGTAGTTCTCATACCCGAGAATTTCTGTTAGAGTTTGTAAACTCTTCCCGCTAACTTAAGTCCGCGAACCTAGTCTGCGAACTTGAGAAGGTTATATATCTAAAGATGATTTCTGAACTTAAACTTAAAAAAATGAAGGAATGAAGTTTGCAAACAATGGCTATAAAAGTTCATGAACCGATTCAAGTGAATCAAATCATCTTTGCTTCAATTGTGTCTTGTGTAGTACATGATATTTCCTTGTAATTGAACAACTCTCTAACTAGTTCAAGTGAAGTCATTTGAACTAGTTATGGTGAAGAAGAACATGGTTGATATGAAATGCTCATATGGCTAACCTTTTGGTTAACTATTGTTGAACCAACAAGTGCATATGTTTGGGTACGGTTAACAAACCTAGAAGCGTGCATTTCATTTGTCTGTAACAAGCTAAGTTTTTGATCTAATAGTTGAGAAATATTAGATTGAATCTAAATCAGGTTTTTATCTAACGATGACTATTGATTGTTTTGTTACCAAGGTAACTTAATTGTAAACCTTGATTTGAAACACTATATATGGGGACATCTAGCATTGTGCAAAAATAATCCCCACACCTTACGTGTGATACTATTTTGCGTGCTAGAGTCGGTTCTCCTTTAACCTTTTGTTTTCTTCTTCTAAAACCAGGTTAACGACTTAAAGACTTCATTGGGATTGTGAAGCCAGACCGATACTACTTTTATCGTAGTTGTGTGATCTGATCTTGCATCTTCTATTTTACGAGTACAATCATATTGTTTGGCTTGAGATTAACATCTCCGATAGGCAAGATATAAAAAGTAATCACAAACATCTTCGTCTCATTGTTTGTGATTCGACAACATCTTGTTTCGCTACCATATGATTAAGATTTTTGTGAGGTGATTGATAACTCTAGGCTGTTCTTCTGGAATATATGACTGGATTATCAATTGGTTCCTGTTCACCTTGATTATTATCAAAAGACAGAACAAAAACTTTAAGGTATACTTGTCTGTGTGAACATTTTTCTAGATGATATGCTTTAATTGCTGGTATATCTTTCGGTTTGGGAATACCTTGAGCATAAAAAAATATCTCTCTTAAATGTTATTTCGATTTGGGATCACCTTGAGCCTCAAGGAATATCTTTGAATAAATGTACATATTCAAATAATGTTGACATCTAGAAGTTTCTCTTAGGAGACCCTAGTTCCAAAATCACACAAAACATAAAGAGATACGTGAATATTGGAAACTCGGTTTTTCTCCTTAGGATCGGTTATACCTTGAATCATAATTTAAGTTGTGACCGGTTATACCATTCTTCCAAAAATTGGTTGTAACCGGTTACACCATGCTTCCTAAAGTAGCTTTTGATCGGTTACACCTTACTTTACAAATTATCTTGTGATCAGTGACACCTTGATTTCCAAAGTAGCTTATGACCGATTACACCAACTTCCCAATGTAGATTGTGACCGGTTACACCTTGCTTTACAAAGTAGATTGTGACCGATTATAACTTGATACACAATATATCTTGTGACCGGTTACACCTTCTTCCCAAAATTAGTTAGGTCAGTTGCACCTTGTCGCACAATATAAGTTATGTTCGATCATAGCTCGGTAGAACTCACCAAGTGTTGATATGTCAAGTTTGGTTATCATATTTTAGTATCAAAACTCATCTAGAATCGTTTGATTAAATACTAGAGTCAACTTCGTTTATGTAAGACTAGAAAGTCTAGGAATGTTGGGACATAAAAGTATTACACCGAAGACCTGAAGAATGCGAAGAAGTAAGGTACTACAACGACGACATCATCCTTCCACTTTAGGTTAGTAATATATACTGACTTGAACTTGTTTCATTCCTAACGTATCTTTCAAATCGTGCATATTGAAAACACAACTAGGAAGTTGTATTTGTTTCACCCAGAAATATTTCCAGGCATTAAACACGATGATTTTGGTGTTTTCGATGAAAACCGGGTTAAAAACAGGAAGCAGAATAAAGAAAAGAGACAAAAAATTTATGTGGTTCGGCATGGTTTGCCTACATCCACAGACGAATTCCCGTTAAGCAGAGATATTTTATTGATAAGAATTACAATATCTTTTTCTCTGGTTCTCTCCCACCCCCTTTTATTAAGATTACAATTCCCTCTATTTATATAGTTGTGAATTCCCCTCCTCTCCTAAACTGTATTCATTTTCCATGCATGCCTCCTGGCCATGCCCTGCATGCCTCCTAGCCATAAACTTCCTTGCATTAATTCTGCACTTGTTGGCTTTTGCATGCCTCCAGGAATTAATCCGCATGAAACTTCCCTTGCATGCCTCCTGGCATTAATCCGGATGAAACTTCGTTCGCACGCCTCCTGGCATTAATCTGCATGAAACCTCATTTGCATGCCCCTTGGAATTTACTCTGCATGAAACTACCCTACATGCCTCCATGTATTAATTATGCATACTGGATTGACTGGCTGATATGCATAATGGGCTGGCAGACTGGATTGACTGGTTGACAGCATAATGAGATGGCAGACTGGATTGACTGGCTGACAGCATAATGAGCTGGCAGACTGGATGAAAACAAGCTTTGAAGTGCGACTGGAAATTTCGCTGGAAGCTAGTCGGCAGCACCGCTGGCAATTTGGCTGGAAACTACATGGAAGCACCATCGACAATATGGATGGAAACTGCATGGACTCACATTTGACTGATGGTTGAATTTGACCGTTGACCAATAGTTGACTTTGACCATTGACTGTAATACTGGGAAGGTTGGTGGATTTCGTCGGTTGACTAGTTAGCATGCTTGGATGACAGCTGAACAGTGGCCTAGGTAACATTCTGGCCCAATATGCGACAATTTTACTCATGGTACAAACATCGCACCCTCTTAACCTCCAACTTGTTGGGGGTTAAGAAAATTTCTTTTTCCTTAGTCAATGAAGAAACAGGGTCAAAGTCAATGGTAAAAATATTTCCAGGCACTAAACACGATGATTTTGGTATTCTTGATGAAAACAGGGTTAAAAAAATGAAACAAGAATAAAGAAAAGAGACACAAATTTTACGTGGTTTGACATGGTTTGCCTACATCCACGGACGAATTCCCCTTAGGGAGAGATATTTTATTGATAAGAATTACAATGTGTTTTTCTATGGTTCTCTCCCACCCCCCTTTTATTAATATTACAATTCCCTCTATTTATACAGTTGTCAATTCCCATCCTCTCCTAAACTGTATTCAAATTCCATGCACGCCTCCTAACCATAAACTGCCTTGCATTAATTCTGCATGAAACTGCCCTCCTGTATTAATTCTGCACTTGCTGGCTTTTGCATGCCTCCTGGCGTTAATCCGCATGAAACTTCCCTTGCATGCCTCCTAGAATTAATTCGAATAAAACCTCCTTCGCATGCCTCCTGGCATTAATCTGCATGAAACCTCCTTTGCATGCCCCTTGGAATCGATTCTGCATGAAACTTCCCTGCATGCCTCCATGTATTAATTCTACATACTGGATTGACTGGATGACATGCATAATGGGATGACATACTAGATTGACTGGTTGACAGCATAATGAGCTGGCAGACTGGATTGACTAGCTGACATGCATAATGAGCTGACAGACTGGATTGACTGGCTGAAAGCATAATGATCTGGCAGAATGGATGAAAACACGCTTTTAAATGCGACTGACAATTTGACTGGAAGCTAGTCGAAAACACCGCTGACAATTTGGCTGGAAACTGCATGGAAACACCATCGACAATATGGATGGAAACTGCATGGATTCACATTTGACTGATGGTTGACTTTAATCGTTGACTGGTAGTTAACTTTTACCATTGACCGATCATTGAATTTATGTAATACTGGGCAGGTTGGTGGGCTCCATCGGTTGATTGGTTCGCATGCTTGGATGACAGTTGAACACTGGCCTAGGTAACATTCTGGCCCAATATGCGGCAATTTTACTCATGGTAGAAACATGTATATAGTTAATATATTGTATATTATACTCTAGTGATGGGACATGATCATACTAGAATGATCATGTCAATATGATCATGTCCCATCACTAGAGTATAACGCTGAACTTTTGAACTTCGTAGATATGACATCGACATAATCTTGTATATATTGTTATGATTATTTGTATGGGTTATGATGAAGATTTCATCCTAGGAAACAATGTTTTACATTTGTTTAAAGGAATTAAATTTATAAAATTGTTTTTTGAATCGAAAGGGAAATCAATAGGATTATTTTTCTTGTTATTCATCGCATATCTTTGGATGACCAATATTTGTGAGTCGGTAGAACCGATCTTAACTTAGTTATGTATCATGGTAAAACCGATCACAATGCCTAGACTTATGATTTGGTATGACCGGTCCTGGTAAATGGTGTAACCTATCCTAAATAATCACCATGTGATGGTATGATTGATCCTTGTAATTGGCGTGACCGATCCTAGTAATTGGCGTGACCGATCCTAAGATTTGTGACTGATCCTTGTAATTGGTGTAACCGGTCCTGGTAACTGGTGTGACCTATCACAAGTATATACCATGTATAGATGGAACCGATCCTTGTAATTGGTGTAACCGGTATTGGTAACTGGTGTGACCGATCACATATAGGTACCATGTTTAGGTACAACCGATCCTAGTGATTGATATAACCGATTGAAACTAACTATGTGACTTGGAAAGACCGATCACAACTAACCATTGTAATTTGGTGTAACCAATCACATAGTAGTCTTGGAATACAGGCAAACCAATTCTAAACTTTTTTTGGGAGTGGGGTATAACTGATTCCAAGAATGCAATTCCATATAAATATCAAATAAGGATTTGTAGTGAATAGATGTCAACATACTTTGAACACGAGAAATAACTCTTATCATTTATTTGTTCAAAGATATTCCTTACTACTGAAGGTGATTCTGTGCCGAAATAAATTATATAATCTTTTATGGTTTTTGATTTTATATGCATTAATTACCAGCAATTAATGGATAGCTCTAGAAAATAAAAATTAGTAATGTGTATTTACTAATTGGAGATTTTATATTGAGAGATTTCAGAAGTATTGGACAAGCATTTATTGGAATTAGAAAAACCGAATTTTTCCATTTATTGCATATCTTGAGAATATTTTCGGTTTTGGAAATTCCTTGGTGTCCAAACATCATTGGTCTACAAATATCTAAGTTTTCATTTCTAGAAAACTATACTAAGAGACAGTAAAACTTCATTTCTTGTTGTTTCTAGTGGAGCCGTCTATTCGGAGAGGAAAACAACCTAATTAGGTGAAATCACTTATAACCGCTCATTTAACGAGTATCATTGGTTGGAAACTAGATAATTGCAGTGTTATTAGTTTTCAATTTTTTTTATTGACTAGCAGTTGTTAAAACTTCGATTGCACCTAGTTTGTTTATTCTTGAGAATATTCTCTACTGATATAATACTCACTCAAACAAGATTAAAGTATCGACGGAATCTTTAGACAATACACCAAATTTCCGGATTAGTAACAGAGCTGACCCGTTACTAAAACGAATTATAACGTCTCTTGCCTGTTACAAAAAGGGGTGTTACAGTTTTTTTGTAACGGCAGTGGGGCCGTTATGAATTTTGGTCGTAACGGCCTTTGTAACAGGTGAAGGCCGTTACGAATCACCATGTGGTAACAGCTCAGGGCCGTTACGATTTTTTTTGTAACAAGGTAGTTGTAACATCTTAGAGACGTTACTACGTGGCAGGTTAGTAACAGACCAGAGCCGTTACTACGTGGCAAGTTGAAACGGTTTATAGTTGTTACGAATTTTTCGTAACAGCAAAAAAATTACTGCCAGTCAACCTTGACCAGGTCAAGCCTGACTGGCAGTTCATTTTCTGCCGGAAATAAGCCAGAATTGTAAATTCAATACCTGTATACATTCATCATGCAGACTCAACAACAATTTCTTCAATCTATTCATATCACATTCATTCAATCCATATCAGATTTATATTACAAAAGAACTGAACATATATAAAATACAAAAGAAATGAAATTTTTCTAAGTACTAAACTTTTTGAAATTTGTCTAAGGACCAAACTATTTTTTTTTTTGTTGTTAAGTATAAAAATTTCCAAGGGAATACATGGAAGGTTCCAAACTTCTAAGGGAACACAAAAACTTACTAACTTCCTACAAAACTTGAATAACCGCAGCTTACAAATCTTGAAGCTGTTTTGTTCTCCACCCTTGCAGCTAAGCTTTATATCATTTGCAGGCTTGCTTTTGTTGAAAGCTTGGGCATCAGAAAACTCGATGTAGGCAATCCTGCAAAATACAACAGGCAACATTATTATGACAAGTAAACTGGAAGAAATAATGTTCAAAATACGTAGCACGTAAACGCAAACAAGTACCATAGCTTCAAGTGGAACTGCAACCAACACATTTATAGCATCTTCAACAAAAATTCAAATTCTAAATCGTTAAGAACAACATAATTAGGTCAGGCCAACAATCACATACCCGTACATTAAACTAGAAAGGAGTTAATATTTCATAAATAACTGCATCTGTAGAAGAAGTTCTGTTTTGATCTGTCGAGAAGCATCAATCTCATTTCCTACCCCGTGCTGGCCACTTCAAGAATCTTCACCCATCCACTTTGAGACCAGGTGCAAGAAGCTTCTCATAAAAATTTATCATCAGCTGAGCCCAGCAACTCACAAAGTCTGCAATTACAAATTTGATTCTCAGGACCAAAAGTAGATGCACAGAAACAAAAAGAAAATTTATAAAACATTTAGGTACCTCATGCAATTGCAGACTTTGTGAGTTACTTTGACAGTGCACGCCTTGAGAGCATCATCCCCGCTGCAGTTTTTCGTACCCTATAGTAAATCCACAGAACTACATGATAAGTGTCTCCATGAGTCAAATAAAATGCACAGTGCTCAAACTACAGTTAAACAAAACTTGACATATTAACCAATATCAAAACAAATCTTCCTAACTTTAGTTCATTTAACTTAAAAAACTAAATTAACATGAAACTAAAGTTCAAATCATGATGAGCATATTACGGAACATACAAACTGGAATTTAGGTTACTAATAACTAAATTACAAAGTAGATGTATCTATCTCAATAAAGTATATCCAGTCAAACCTTGGCAAAGAACCGACTTTCACGGCTGGCTTCAGATTCTGTAACCGGTGCTTCTTTTCTGTTTGTCTCTTGCCAAAAGGATCCTCTCCTGGCTCCGCAAAGCTCAAGATATAGAACAACATTATCCAAACTCTTAAAATGTATCGACTTTGAAGCTCTTTTGAAGATATACAACATTATTCATCATTGTGAAGTTATAATAATCCATTTATTATGCAATGATAAACCTAAAGCATATGTCACAACAACACTCACTAATCAATTACGCTCTGTCATACCCATGCACGCTCTGTTGTTACACAGCTAGCTAGGTCTAAGTCTGTCTAGAGCCCTTTTCTTTTTCATTCAAAATAAAATGTGAATTCCATTACTCATCATGGACAGCTGATCTAACTAGAATTTTATCCCATCCAATAAACTCAATAATCTTACACTTGAATTTCATTATGACACTTATTGAAAAAATCTTCAGATAATAGTAAAACATAGCAACTTAACGAATATAATCAGCACGTTTCCTAGCTCCGACAACTCAACCAAAACTATAATAAGAAATATAAGTCATCTAAGCCCATACATACTGGAATTTAGAGAGTGCTGGTGCACTCACTTTCATATGAGCGAAGCAATTGCTTTGTTCTTAACAATTGACTTACTCATACGAAAGAGGGTGCTCTGGCTCTCATCAAACCTTCCAAGAATATATAAGGTGTATTGCTGATTCGTAAAACCCTAAAATCAGTTCAATCCTTCGAAACTTATACCTTTTAAGTCATCTAATCCCATACAAACTGGAATTTAGAGAGTGCTGGTGCACTCACTTTCTTATGAGCGAAGCAATTGCTTTGTTCTTAAGCAACCGACTTACTCATGGAAATAGAGTGCTCTAGCTCTTATCAAACTTTCCAAGAATATATATGAGACAATATGATTCTGAGGCAAAAAACTACACCATGTCTAATAGCAGGACTAGTGGATCAAAAACTAGAACATACAAGTGAAGCTAATGATAACAATTAGCACCAATAGCTTATAAACTAGAATTAAATTAGCTTACAAACTAGAAATTAGGTTTCAAAGTAGAAAAAAATATGAATTTTCGAAATTAACATAAAACCCAAAAATCAGTTCAATATTTCCAAACGTATACCTTCAAAATTCTTCAATCTTCAAATCTTCAAAATTCTTCAAACCCTAACAGGAAATTAGAAAGAAAAATTGAATTAGATTTATATGAAGAAGATTAACAAAACATAACTCATATGAAACAATTCGTTTTTAGATTCACGGATTAAACAATGGAAAAACTAAAAATAAAAATGAAATGAATCCCTAAACAACAGATCGATTAAAAAAAAATGAAACCCTAAAAATATAAAAACTTATAACGATTAACACTTATAAAGATCGATGATAGAAAGGTATTGAAAATATTAAAGATATTTCTGTGATGTTTCTCGTCTAATACGATCAAGATTGAAAGGTATCTAAACCCTAGTTTCATCTCCTGAACAGACGCAGAGCGGAAGAGAGAAAATTTTTTGATAAAAGTGAACTCGATTTCTGTCCACTGCTAGCTAATCCATGGAATTCACGCATGTGAATGGCACACTCGTGGGAGGAAATATGCTCTCTTATAACTAATTGTGGGTGGAAAAATAATGTTAGGCGTGTGAGTCTCACACGCACATACTCAAGGTGTGACGACCCAAGTGTGAACAAGTGTTTGAGTGGCACGTCTATAAAAAAAATTAATAACGGCTCGCACCTGTTATGAATTATAAAAAAAATAACGGCTTCACCCTGTTACGAAATTTTTGTAACGACCATTTGTAACGGGAAATTTATAACGGCTCCAAAGCCGTTACAAATTCCTGTTACTAATCCAGGAATTTAGTGTAGTGAGAATTGTTGTTAAGTCTAAATACGTCTTGTGATAATCCATTGTTAACAGACCCCGTTTTGTGCGTGATTGATGACAAGATATTCTAGTGGTGTTGTGCAGGTTTTGAAGATAAAGGAGAATTTGAAGACGAATAAGATATCTTGTTAATTTTCGTATCTCGTGAATTGTTTGCACAAACCTTGATCGGCTGGGATCCAAATAGAATCAGTTTATTTGGTTGATTAGTTGTGTGATACCGGAATTCTCTATATTTCTCTTTCATACCTATATCGATTGAGTTCGAATCTATATATACTTGACTATTTTGGTAGTTAAAGTTAGATTGAACTAACCAGACAAAGGATTTAATAAGAAAAAACATAAGAGCCTTTGGAAACGACTCATCTATATATTTTGTCAATATTGATTTAGTATGGTTACCAAACTGATTCTTCCTTCGCTGTTTGGAATACGATCCAAAGGACTTGCTATTCACGTGCGGGAATCTAGAAGTTGAAGGCGCAGCGATACTGAGGGAACTAACTAGCTAGGTGTAGTTTTCTTGGTCTCAAATATACGAAGTTGGTATTAGATTTTGGTTAGCGGCTTAATTCTTAGAGTACTCAAAAGTGGACTAGGTCTCGGGATTTTTCTGCATTTGCGGTTTCCTCGTTAACAAAATCTTGTTTTGTGTTATTTGCTTTACTTCGCATTATCATTGTTTTATATTTATGATAAATTAAATACAACTGTGATTTAATCCTAATCACTTGATATTGATCCTATAATAAATCGGTTTCGGACCGTAACTATTATCAAGTGAATATCAAGTTATCGTATTGTCTCGACTTTGTCCATCGATGATCACACTTGGTATCTAACTTATAGCTTGAAATAAAAAGATTGTAGTGTATTTGGGTACCCTCGTCTTTTCAATTAGTATCAGAGCTGGAAAACAAGAAAAGATCTAGCAATCTATGTTTGGTGTGATCCAACCTATAAGACATGATTCAAAGTAGAGTTAAGCGAGAGAGAAAACTAAAGAAAGACTCAGTTAACATATCACAAAAATTTGGATGTTTTAATTTTAAAAAATGCTTGAAAGGTACATCCTCATCGATCTTCACCGGTTCAGTTGAAAGTATTTCTGAATATCCTCAATATGAAATTAAGTTAAGTCATGTACTGATGATCAATGGCCTCTATTCTGGAAAACCTTTTGTAGGAGATGAAAAGTTCATTGATCATATAATTATGAAAACTTCCGATCTACAAGAGTTAAAAGAAAACTTTCAATCTTGTACAACTGAATTCACCCTTGGACAATCAAGAGAATGAAAACTTCTAGAAGATCTAAGTAGTTTCCAAGATGAAAATGAACAACTTTTTCGTGATTTCCACATTGACGACGGAATTAGATTCTCGCAAGAATACATCATCCTTAAAGATTTAATCGTTGGAAGAGAAACCTGTTGAACCTCATACAAGGAATAACTCTCAACAAAAGAGATTCGAAAAAAAAGAAGGTGAATATCTCTCACGAGAAAAACACCTTGAGGCTGATCTAGCTGATGCTCTTGATAAAATCAAGATGTTGGAAGAAGAAAAATTTGTACTTGAAAAGGTCCAGTGGTAGCACAAACAATTTATCCTCATTGTTAGAAGCGGGTGAATTTCATGGTGATACGCGAGGATTGGGATATTATGAAGAATCAAGTGTTTCCAACGATAATAATCAGATAAAATTTGTTAAAGCTACAAATTCTTCTCAACTAGAGGCTTCAACTGATGTCAAAGATTCTCCTATTTCTTGTAAAGAAGAAAAGCCTGTCAAGCATAAGAATAGTGTTCAACCTGCAGAAATCAAAGAAAACACTTTTGCTAATTTCGAGAAAGCAACAACGTTTAACAAAGATAAGAAGAAGAAAAATAAACGTCAAGCTTCAAGGAAAGTGGATCCACAATAAGTTAAGAATTAAAACTCATACTTCGTATGTATGTTACTAAACATTGTTATTATTGTGGTAATAAAGGAAACTTCCAATGGGGATGCAAAGTTCGTAAAATCCAAGATGCACTTTCTTTTGTATCAAACGAGTTGGATAAGTTTACTCCCTGTTTGAACTCATATCATTATTGTCCTAAGTTTAGGAAAAATAATTATTATAGTGATAGTTTAAGTTTTGCCCATCACTCGACAAGGTCACCTTATAAAAGATCTATTATAGAAAATGAGATGGCTTTGTAAATGTGAAGACAAGATTTGATGTTACAAGTTGAAGAAAGGTTGTTTTGCAAAATATCAAAAAGGACAATGGTCCTAATGGTATGAAGGAGAAAGATGCTCTTATGAAACCCATCTGTAAATGGGTCCCGAAGTCCTCCATCACCAAATAGGGACAAAAAGTTAGTCACACGAATGACTCACAGCTGATAAATGATGGTAACTATGTTCATAAGAGTCTTCTTAAACTAATGAAAGACATCATGTTGTCTAATGTCTATTATACGAATGCACGTTGTGATACTGGCACTCTTTATCACAAGTCAAAAAAGAAGTACAAGAGATGGAACAAGAGTAATCAAACCAAGCAAGAGCTCAAGAGTAATTATGTTTTAGTCCATAGTGACAAAGAAGGCAAGGCTCAAATGAACACAACGTAGTTGAGTTGGAATGTGAATGCTCACCTCTGTGCTCAATCTTATGAAGGGTGAGGAAGCACATGAAACGGAGCACATGACCTCTCGGTTATTATATGACTAATTAACATCTTTTGGGAGATTTCTTTTCTTCTATACACATACCTTCTCTATCTATATTTGAGATTTTGATATAAAAGGTAATTTTGGGTTTATGATGTTGATATATGTAGGTCATATATGTATAACTCTTGTTTTTACGGTTAAAACGAGCAAACAATCACTGATTTCGGACATTGTTGTATGCAAAAGTTATGTCTAAAAAAATTTTGTGTGTGGATTCATGTTGTGAACCGGTCCTGGTGATTGGTATGACCCATCACAAATAATCATAGTAACTGGTCCTAGTGTTTGGTGTGATTGGTCCATAAGAAGGAACGTAAAACTGGTTTGCCCATAACTTCTTCGTCCGAACTCGGAATGGACTCATTATTTTTGCGTTGGTTTCGTAATTTAATTTCCTACAAAATTGAGATAATTGCAATACGTGTTTTTTGTTGAATATTTATGATGTATTGCAAATTGGATTTATGAGATGATTATTAACCTTAATATTCGATCTCATATGATGTAATCCTTATGATTTGTTTGGCTTTTTAATTTAGCTGGATTCATTTCTTGACCATGTTGGTAGGATTTATCAAAGGATCATAAGGTGTTCCGCTTGAAACTCGAAAAGTCACAATGTGTTGAATACATTTATGTTTATATGAGTTGTGTTTTTCATATCATATGTGTTTCAGGTTTTCAACTTTTGTTATTGGCACGATTCATTAAAATTGATTCAACCTTTTTCTAATAATGGTTGTTTTTGTTGTTGTTCTTTTGTTATTACGATAAGATGACAACACACTTGTGCCAATAGCAAAACGATTCATCATTACCCTCTATTGGATATATTGTTTTAGAGTTGTTTTTTATGTTATTTGTATATAACCACTCAACGTGGGTCTGGTATCTAAGACATGAGAAACCAGCCAGATACCCGTTGACGTGATCCATAACGAAATGCCAGAAAAATACTGTGCTTCTCATAACTAAATTCTTTTCCAACAATGATTTTTGGTAGAAGTAATACATACAACTACTATTCCTCTCGAAGAAAACAAGTACACCAGAGCGAGAAGAAATAGACACTTTGGGTGAAACTTATCATTAGATTCACTACAACCACTACTCTTCCGGTTACGATTCAAATAGTTTAATTATGACGATTATCTTAGATTCCATACTTTCATCGCACCTTTAAACTCTATAATTATATATCCTAATAACAAGTATCGATATGATGAAGACTGGGGTAACATTATTAATTAATGTGATAAATCAGCTAAGGGGTCGCAGCGGATAGAGGAATGATTATGTCCCAAAAGGGGAAAACTAACTTTACATTCCATGTAAAATTCTGCAAATAATTAATGTAATAAATCAACTAAGATATCTCAACAAATAGAGGAATGATTATGTTGCAAAGGGGTACGCTAACTTTACATTCCATGTCAAATTCTGCAAATAATTAATGTAATAAATCAGCTAAGATATCGCAACAGATTGAGGAATGACTATGTTGCAAAGGGGCATGCTAACTTTACATTTCATGTCAAATTCAGCAACATTGCACCATCGTGGATTCGAACCTGGGACCTCTTAAAACACATGAAATTTTTGAGGAATGGGGATGCCCAGCTGAACTAGCTACCCTTTCTTTATAGTATGGAGTAAAGAGAATCCTAAAAAATCGAAAGAAAATATCGGATTTTAACAAATTTCATATCCCAAATCGATTCCAGATACTACGTATGATCAATACATGTATAATCGTCAAATGCGTGTCAGCAAGAGCATGAGAAGCTTCTTTCTTCTTTCAAGAATTGGGTATGAATTGTGCGTCCAAAAGTTCTTGATGGAAAATGAAAAGAACATGTTAACATAACCCCTCACATGTTTTCTTGTTTGTTGGATCCCTTGCTGAACGACGAGCTCATCATCACCCTCCGTTGTTTTAGAAATATTTTGGAATGGTTCTATACGTACCGCCAAAAAAACGATACTAAAACAACATCCTAGGTGGCAGCTGCGTGGAGGATAAAAACTAGAAATGCGTCTGCAGTTTTGCAGGAAGAGACAGAAAATTGTATGTTCAATCACAGCCGTCCAACTTCCGGTACCACTGTATTGGAATTATCATCTTTATCATCCAAAACAAGAACATCATCAGCTTTTCCACTTGTTTTAGCACTCTCATCCAACTCAATGCTTCCTACGTTGTTATCCATCTGCATATAAATTTTTTTAATAACTCTGTAAGCTTAAAAACAAAAAAAAAAGTCTAAATTAGATCTACTGATATTAGTAGTAACTAGCTAGGGAAAAATGACAGATTCATTAACAAATAACTAATGAATATTCTCTAAACATAAAGATTGATAACAATAATTAAGATTCTCTAACCATTGAGATTGGTATTCTATTGTTCTCAGCAAAAAGAGTTTTTTATTTTAGTGTCAAAAATTAGATAGCAATTTTGGCTTTATAACCCCAAAATCAATATTAAACTTTAATTTACAGTATTTACCTCTTATTTACTGACCAACGAAATGTGGAAATCACAAAGCTGTTGGACCAACAAAATAAAAAGCTAATTAACAGGCGTGCAAAACTTTCCAAAAGAAGTAAACAAACGTATGAATATTCCAATGACACATGAGTTGGGTGTCAGGTTTCCTTTAGATTGGCAACTACTAGTTTAGTCTTACTTAATTATGACGAATGTCTGAGATTCCATACCTTTAAACGAAAATGATAGCGTTGCCGACAATTCCAAACCTTCAGCACATCTTTGAACGATAACTTTGCAAACAATTTCCCCCGATAAAAAATCCCAACTGAGAGAGCAGTGGGACCCACCATAACAGAATGAATTGCCCTTGCAACGCTGACTTCCCCCTTTAAACTCATTCATATAATTATTAATTAATGTGAAAAAGCATGGTTCGTAATCAACTTCCTTTGTGTCTCGTCCTGTTCTATTTTTATAAGAGTAAGTCTTATGGTGGAACCTAAAATATTTCAAGTGTGAAAAAATTCTGAAATGTTAAATTTAGTGACTTTTAAGTTGGGATCTTCCACAAAAAATTCAAGCAAGGTTCCACGGTTCCGTGGAAGGGTTCGTGGAATCCATCTGAACGCCAATAAGAATAGCGTTAAACGCAATTAAGAATTGAGCTAAGAAAACGCAATTAAGAATTGCGTTTTTTTTTTATCCGTAGATTTAAAATGAGTTGTTGAAATCTAAAGGCTGAAAAAAAAGCTTCATTCTTAATTGCGTTGTTTTAGCTCCATTCTTAATTGCCTTTTTTTAGCTCCATTAAAAATAGCGATTCTACTATTCCACCATTACACTGCGCTTCCATCCATAGTTCCAAGTGCTGAGGTGGCGTGGAAGATGGATGGATTCCACCAGAAGACTTGCTCTAAGTGAAAAATACGGTTTAGTCCAAAATCACATTTAAATATACTAGTTAGTCCACACCAATTCAACTAGGTACAAATTAGTCCATTATTTATTTGAAATATGGAAATTACACTAATAACTGTTATTATTACAATTTTGTTCAAATATTTGCGATTAAGTCCATAGTAACTTATGATGATATCACCAATTTTAAATAAAATAAAAATAACGCAAATCTCTTTCCTGTAGCTACAAAAAGAGTACTCATATGACTATATAATTTTCACTTTTAAAATAAGTTAATTTTCGCATCATTATATGGTGTGTCCATGTGTACAAAAAAATGGACACGCCCGATAATTTTATAAGTTTTTCACATATGCACTACTTTGTACACACCTACAAAACATACATGAAATTGGTTGTTCATATCAACTCCCGAACCTACTTTTTCATGGAAATTACACCAGTGCATCAGTATGTACACCCCTGCAAAACATGCTTGAAGCCGTTTTTTCATAACCACACAAAAAACTTACTTTTTCATGGGAAATACATCGGTGCATCAATAAGTACACTTCTTCCAAAACATGCATAAAATCGATCATTCAACCACACCTTACCTTATTTTTCCATGGGAATTACATTGATGCCCCAATATGTGCACCCTGCAAAACATGCATGAACTCGTTTATTTATAACCACATACAAAATTACTTTTTCATGGAAAAATACGATGGTGCATCAATATGTACATGCACGAAATGGTCATTCGACTTACTGACCTACTTTTTCATGGGAAATACATCGGTAAGTACACCCCCTGCAAAACATGCATAAAATCGATCATTCAACCACACCCAACCTTATTTTTCATGGGAATTACATTGTTGCACCTATATGTACACCCCTGCAAAACATGCATGAACCGTTTATTCATAATCACACACAAATTTACTCTTTCATGTAAAAATACACTACTGCATCAATATATACATCCCTGCAAAACATGTATAAAATCAATTATTCATAACCACACCCTAGCCTTCTTTTTCATGGGAGTTACACGAGCGCCTCAAAATGTGTACCCCTCCAACCATGCGTAAAATCGATCATTCATAAACACATGCAAACCTACTTTTTCATGGGAATTATAGAGGTGCATCAATATGTACAGCCCTACAAAACATGCATAAATCGACCATTCATACCCACACGCCGACTTATTTTTCATATACAAGTGCAATAATATGTACACCCATAAAAAAAATGGAACAAATCAACCATATTTGCCTACAAACAAATCCATTTCATGAGATTTACGCAGGTGCACTACTATGTAGACACCTACCCATATTATATAAACATAACAAAGAAACTCAGATGGATTTGAACCATCAACCTCCGCAAACCTTGTGATAGGGTTGGACGCTCTAACATTTTGAGCTTGTGAGTCCCTAAATTATAGGCAAAAAAAATAAAATTGATGTCAAAGGTGGACCGGGGTACAATATAGTTATGTATCATTAATAATTAACATGTGTACAATTATATACACAATAACAATCAACAGGTGTACAACTATGTACATATAAGGAATCAACAAGTGTACATTAATTTAAGACTATCAACACAGTCCCAAACTCACGACAATAATGCAAACAATTACCGCATAGGAAGAATTACGTACGGTGTAAAAATGTGTGCACATAAACGATTAATAGGTATGCAATTATGTGCATATTAACGATCATCAGGTGTAAAAATATGTACACATCAAAGATCAACATGTATACAATTATGTATACATTAGACATAAACATATATATACCTTTTGTTACATCCCATTTTTAACAATAAAACATATATGATGTTAACATAACAGTAGAAGGAAAACAGAATCATTTTAGTACCAACCAAATGCCATTTTAAATGTGTTTTTTCCTGAATTTCTATTAAATAATACACTTGAATACATGTCGAAAAAAAATATAAAATGAGATGAGATTTTGGTAATACCTGGAGCAACCGAGACCAGTATGGGGGAACTGCTACAATGAAATAAAAAGAATTGTATATGGCACTCTGGCGATAATTGTTCCGTCTCGGGGTAAACTCTTCCCAAGGAATGGTAGCAAAATATATAAATCAAGACTCCTAAAGGCCTGGACTTGATATATGATTGATACACACTAGTTAGTTTGTGGAGGGAATGCGACATTGGAAAAAAATGTTATCAAGCAGCAAAGATTTGAGCTATAAATACATGGCTAATAAGTTGGTCTGCCAAGAAAATATCAATTCGTAACCTGAGAATGCAAAAACTTAAAAACTTACAAAATAATCTCACCTATCGGTTAAATATGCTGTTTTTGTTTTAATGGATTAGTACCTTGGAGAAAGGAGCACAAATATAGCACTAATAAAGAAAAAACGACCAAAACTATATATAATGTCGAAGGGGAAATTTTTTATGGAAAGTACGAGCTGCAAACAAAAAACAAAAGAAAGGTGATTAGTTATGTCATGTATTTCAAATTCTTAGTTCTTTCTTTAAGAGAAGAATGTTCTGCTTTTAAACTATTACAAGCTGCAAACAGAAAACAAAAAAAAGGTGATTAGTTATGTCATGTATTTCAAATTCTTAGTTCTTTCTTTAAGAGAAGACTGTTCTGCTTTCAAACTATTACAATAACTAATCCCAAATGTTAACAAAACTAGAATAGTATAGTGATCATGTTAGTGAGGACCTTTTTTTCTATATTCATGCATAAAACATCTCTTTTTTTCCAATCAGCTAGATTAACAAAATTAAAATAGTATAATGAGGAGACCATGTTCATGATTGGCACTAACTTGGTCACTGTCTGATAGCTTTGAGTATGTGGATCCATCTCCATGTCCAGGTTCGCAAGGACACCATCCAGTGAAACTAGTGTCAAGCCAGCACTGAGAAGAAAGACTTCCCGGTATCCGAATTCAGTCCCTTGCTTGAAAACCGAGTATAAATGTGGTTTTGTGGGTTCATGTCAATAAGAATTGATGCTTAAGAATCATAAATATATAATTCAAAATTGGAAAATACATCTAAAAGGAGCATATTATGAACTACTAATTTAGCTTTTTTCTATAACGAAGGAAATGAAAAGTGTATATGGGTGCAACGAATTTCTAATGTTGTAGTGTACGTTCTTGAACACTGGTTATATTGCAGTGTACCATCTTGTACACTGGTCTACTAGCTAAAATCTTAGAAGTCCATATGCTATAAATTCAGAACATGTACAGTAAAATTAACGAAAATCAAATCGATGAAACAAACATTAATGTTTATAGAAATTGAGCAACAAAAATAGAAGATTCATCTAAATTTCACCATATTTTCACTAAATTAAGTTTATCAAGTTTTCTCTTATTGATTTTCGCATGCAAAGTCGTCGTTATCCATTAATAATTACAATAAACGAACCAGAGAAGTCTCAATCCAAATTTTCTTAGATACAACTATTCATATCTCTTGAATAATTAACTTAAAGTGAACAAATAGCCGCAGAATTTCGCAAAAGAAATCCAAAGAAGTCAAAATAATAAGAGGAATTACCGGATCTGTCTATCGAGTAGTTGATGATGTTTGAAAAACTCAAATTAAATGATGAAGATTAATGAATTAGTAGAAGTAGCAGAAGAAAATCAGATGAAGAACTCGGAATCTTTCTCTCTAAAACGAGAAATCATGAAGAACAAAACCCCAAATCGCCTACATCACTCGCCAAAGATCTCAGATATAAAATTTCAAATCTCTCTATCTCTCTCTCTCTCTCTCTCTTAATCTGTATGTGCAAAAGTGAACAGGGTATTTAGGGTAATAAGAATAAGGCTGATTTTGTGGATCGGGAAAATGTTGGACTAACTCGTCCATTTTTGGACTAAATTGTCTGTGCCGGGAAAAATTTGGATTAATGAGTACTGGTCTTGGAGGGCGTGGACTAGAGCATCCACAGCCCAGAAAATATGGGAGTAAACGTTAATTTCTACATTCTATAATCCTTTGATATATGATCGTTGGTTGTGGTGCATGGACGAATGACTACCTGTTGGCCCCCTGGACCCCTCTCTTTATTGGTATACGATGTCCTTTGTTATGGAGTTTGAACGGGTATATCAATCACGAAAAAAGCGAAATATTGAGATTCTATCCGAAAAGAAAAAAGAAAAGTACGACGGATAACTAAAAGTGAAAACTACAACGAGATTCATTTTTCAGATTTTTTCCATTGAGAAACCCACGTCCAGAGAAAGTCACGCTCGCATCCATTTTATAGGTTAAAAATTTTCTTATGCCCATATTTTTTTAAATTATTTCTTCCCTTATTATTCCTCTTTTTTTTTCGCGGCTTCTTTTATCATGAAAACTTTAACTTGTTGGTTCAAAACAACATCAATAGAGTTCGATCCAGAAGAGTTCCAATGAAATTCATCAATTCTACATCTCACTGAGTGCCTAAGCTATAAGGGCAAAATTAGGAATTTATATGAAGGTTTATATCTTTACACAACTCATATCATCTGAAGCTTCAGAAATAAAGAGAATGATATATGAGGGATAAAAACAAAGTTGAAGAAGAGGCAGTCAAGATGAAGTTAGACGAATCAACATCAACAAAGGAAAAATTCATCTTTTAACTCATTCCTTTTCGTTCCGTTTCTTATTTTTCATATCTGATTTACAAACTTTTCTTTGAAAAACTTTTATGAAAGCTTTGTTCGTTCTTCAATAAGAATCCAGCGAAGAACCCACTCTCGTCTATGCCAGACAATGAAAATTCACGAACAAACAACGAAAAACCAATTTTGGTCGTCATCAATGGTGAGATCAAGGAACAAAAAAGAAAGCATTGCAGGCATCTTCACCAAAGATGTCTTCTCGTGCTTTCTTTCCAAGATATCCAAGGGATTAGAAAAGAAAATCTCTTATTAGCAGCTAATCAGTTCATAATAAATTCATCACGACAACCACGAAGATTCAATTCAATGAATAATAAAGAAAGAAGGATACAACTAATAATCTCGTGAACTGGTTGTCCCCAAACAACAAATCTGAATATTGGACAATTAGGAACAATAGCTTTGGTCGAGTACTGGTTGTTCGAGTCTTGTAGAATTAGCCAGCTGACTACAGTGGTGATAATGGTGAAAACAACAATGGTATTTTGGCGTTAGGTCCTGAAGTCGGATTTATGGATGAATACAGAGTAGGTGAAAATGTTGTTGGTTGTTGAGAAATGGGAAATGTGGTTATGCTGTTTTGTTTGTATGGGAGTTATTGAAACATGGATCAAGATGATGATGTTGTTATGACTGCATAACTTGTCATGCAGTCGAGAAAATGTCTGCATAACATGTTATACAGTCGTGAAATAGATGCATCACCTTCTATGTATCTACAAATGTTGTTGCATAGTTTGTTATGCAGTTCAGAAAACGGTTGCATAACACGTTGTGGAGCAACTTTTTTGTTACTATTGAAACAAACAAAATAAAGACTGCATAATTTGTCATGCACCTACAATAATATCTGCATAACATGTTATGCAATCGTGAAAATAGATGCATAACCTGTTATGTATCCGAAAATAGGGCTGCATAATGCATTATGCATCAATTTTATCTGTACGCACTAAAATAAACCAAAACAATGGATACATAACCTGTTATAGATACATAACTTGTTATGAAGTCGAGAAATGGTTGCATAATTCATTATGCGTCTGCTTTTTCTGTTGGATTCAAGCATATACAGCGTTTTAATAGCTGCATAACCAAAATAATAGATGAATGAACGAAAATATGGTTTCATAACGTGTTATGCATCTTTTGTGGTGTATGCATATTGTGGTATACATCTTTTTTGGAGGCTACATAACGAATATGTAGTGAGTTTTCGAAAGTTTTCCCTAAAATACTGAGCACCTCCGATTATTTTGTGAAAAACTAAAATTTGATATTGTTGTTTGTGCTCGTTGCATAGATCTCTTTAAAATCTCTCCAACGAGATAAAATTTGTTAAATTCCAATGCGCGGGTTTTTAGATATGTTATATTAAAGTTTTCTTTATAATTATACCCCTGAAAAATAGTTATGTATTAAATTTAGGTTCGGATAATTTTGGGTTTCACAGAACCTAAAATTAATTGTGGGCTTGACAATAACAATATTATTTTATTTGGGTCTGCGCTTAATTTTCCCTAACTAAAACAACTGGCCCATGGAAGAGGAAAAAAGTACAAAAGGGGGAGCAAGCTCACCCAACAACACTGACACACTACGTAAATAGAAAACTAACTCAAGTAGCAGAAGCGTTAAAAATCACTAGTACCTAAAACTCACATATTTCTAAAATATCACTCGATAAATTCAAATACCTTTCATTCATGCAAAACGAAAATGTTATATGACCAACGGAATACCAGCTTAATAACAGAGAATCCGCTGTGTCAAACTGATTTGGCAAAAAAGATGCGAACTTTTTGAACCACCTCATGTAAGAAAAAAAATTAACACATACAAAATTTACTATTAGACATCTCCGAAATCAATCTTTACCACTTCCCCATTGCAGTTATTAGGACACAAAGTTTTTTATACACTACACCAAATCATGCATTTTATTACACAAATATGTGTTACTTCGTATTTAATGTCACACATATAAGTGTAATAAATATGGTTTTATTCTTTTGTTACACATCAGTGGTCACACTAATAAGTGTCACTTTAATTAATTTAAATCACACTAAAAAGTATGTCAAATCTCTTACAGATATTAGTGTAACAATCTGGTAGTAATCAGGAAAAAAAAGTTTTCCCTACCCTATTTTGGATTCGTACACTCACTTTCCCTATTAAAGTCTCCATTCATATGTTAGTAGAAAATCAACCTCTCTATTCCATTTAAATTGTATACAACTTGCATTTAAAAAGTGTATCCGCTACAAATATACAAATAACCAAAAATTGAAAACCAATACAAGTAACCAAAAATTAAAAACCAACAAAAGTGAAGATTTTGCAAATATACAACCACACCATATCGATTCAGTAGTCCATCAGTGACTATACCTGAGACAGATGACTATACCTATTGTAACACCCCATGTTTTTAGCATGGAGCATGCTAAAATATGCGTCATTTGCTTGTGATGAAGCTTCATCCAAATCTTTTATTGCGTAGGAAAAGGAACATGGCCCTTGGCCAATGTGTTGACAATTTTCAGCCAACATGGATGCACATCGGGTTGGCAGCGGACAACCAACATGTCTGGATATTGGGTTGGCAGAGGACGACCAACATCGCTGGACATCGAGTTGGAAAAGGATGGCCAACATGGCTGGACATCGGGTTGGCAGCGGACGGCCAACATGGATGAACATCGGGTTGGATGCGGACGGCCAACATGGCTGGACATCGGGTTGGTAGAGGACGACCAACATGGATGGACATCGGGTTGGCAGAGGACGGACATGTACAACCATCACGGCCGTACGTCGTTGTTGGCCAGAATGGTAAGGTGCAACCATCATGGCCTGCGGAGTTGATGGATGATTTTTCCTCCCCGAATTTGAGTTCTAAAAATGTCAAATTAACATATATAGGGAGGGGTAGTTGGTTGATGGTGCATATGCGGACTATGCACCAAATAAGCTTCATAGATTAGCCGGGGAGTATGTATGATGCCTAAGGATCATTTATAGTTGCGTAGCCTCGGGAAGAGAGCATTTTATGCTTAGGCATCGTTATGCCATATTGCGGACCAAACATGCATCACTTGGACGCATTTTGATGGAACGACCTATACGGACTAGGCCATTTCCATTATTGCTTGGCCATGCAAACGAGTTGGCTTAAGTTTCTGTCCCTTCGAGGATGAACTACGGTCTGTGCTTGATCCCTTTAGAGTAGGAAAAGGTACGTAGGCAGCCGCAATGAGTTGTAGCAGTGTCGGTCCAGAACGTTGTCGCTCATATCATCTAATTGAGGGATGATTGCGACATACTGTCCTCTCATATCATCTGGCTCGGTAGCTCGACGCAAGAGATGATTGTGGCCAAACTTGATGAGGCAAGTTGCATTCCATTCACTAGATGCTCATACTTTCTATCAAGGCGTTCAACATAGGCTAAAAACCCGAGTGTCGTAATTTAGCTCAAGAGGAGTCAATTTTGATTGGAAATAACCCAAATATCAAGACATGTGGATCTATAGATCGACATGGTGACCAAAATTTAGCCAAATTCCATCGTTTAGGCCCTCAAAAGGCAGTTTTTGCCGTTTTAAGAAAGTTTTTGGTTTACTTAATAAACCCTTCGCAGAAACAGGGTAAGTTGGAACGGTGTGGAATATAAGTTAGATGCATCATGCTCCAAGAGCATGTTTGCAAGGTCAATGAACGTACATTTGTCTAGCTTTAAGGCCCAGATCATAGCTTCATCATGGCGCATCAGGGAAGTTACGGCATGCGGGGCAACGCGGCAAAGGCTTAATTTCCGGTCCGTCACAGTTGGTATCAGAGAAAGTTTCGAGAAAACACTAGGGACTGTGCGCAGTGGACTTGTTAGACGAGTATTTTTCCTTCAAAGGGAAATAAAGTTGGAGAGTAAGCCAACTTTTGCGCGGAAAGAGTTTGTGACTGCAATGCCATTTACTATACGAATCGAGTTGAACTTGTTCAAGTACTGTGAGTTTCCTGACCTAAGTGGCACCCCACTTACGAGTGGATATCTGAAAGACTATATGGGACGGTGGGTAGACAATGGGACTGATCATCCCCACACATTGGAAACTGGACAATGGTGTGCATTGTCAGGCCCGGCTAGCATCCCGCTTACGAGTGGCAACCTGGATGACCATCAGGGACGATGGGAAACTGGATACTGATCCACACAATACTGTTCTAGAATCTTATCATTTTAATGACATCAACCTTGTGAACTTTAGGGACTCCTGAGTGTGTAGTATGGGATGCATACTTAGGATACCTTGTTGAGATATCCTCTTGGCACTGGCCAATTGAGATTCTTGGTATTGTTGTGAGCGCTTTTGGATTCCTGGGCAGGTGGTATGGGACATTTGCTCAGAAGGTCTAAATTTTTGTTCATGACAACTTGAAGAAACCCGTGATTTTTGAGCATCTGGTATGGGAGTTTTGCTCAGGAAATCCAAACTAAAGAGATTGTCCACAATAGTTTGGTTTTGAATTTCGAGGACTAAATTCTTTGAAGGGTGTGATAATGTAACACCCCATGTTTTTAGCATGGCGCGTGCTAAAATATGCGCCATTTTCTTGTGATGAAGCTTCATCCAAAGCTTCCATTGCGTAGGAAAAGTAACATTAGCCCTTGGCCAATGTGTTGACAATGTTCTGCCAACATGACTGCACATCGGGTTGGCAGCGGACAACCAACATGGATGGATATCGGGTTGGCAGAGGACAACCAACATGGCTGGACATCGGGTTGGCAGAGGACGGTCAAAATGGGTGGACATCGGGTTGGCAGCGGACGGCCAACATGGCTGAACATCTGGCTGGATGCGGACGGCTAACATGGCTGGACATCGGGTGGAACAGAAAGAGTAATTTCTTTTAAAATAATTTAGGTTCAAACCCACAAATTAAATAAAAGTTTGTGCTTCAAATAGGTATATGTTGGTGCAAAAATTAATCACGCCAACAATCTTCGAGATGTGTGTAAGATGATCCAATCGACGCCATTGATGAAAAACTCCAAAGAATTGTTGATGAAAAGTGGTGGGGGTACCTGCAAAGACACTCCGATGCTAAAATCAACAAGAGTTCTAAGCAAGTAGTTGTAGAAAAAAGGAATAGATGTAGTTTTTGAGTTGGATTTTAGCCTCTATTTATAGGCATAAAACCCTAATCTAGTTCCATAATAACCACCAAGATTTGTACTCATCCTTAAAGATCCATATCTATCTTGAAAGATCCTTATATATCTTGTCAAGATTTGAGTTTATCTTGGAAGATCCTTGTCTATCTTCACAAGATTTGAGTATATCCTAGAAGATCCTTATCTATCTTCATAGAATTTGAGTAAATTTTGGAAGATCTTTATTATCTTCTCAAGATTTGTGTATACCCCCACAACATTTGTATCTATCTTAAAAGATCCATATTATCTCCTCAAGATTTGTAACTATCTTGGAAGATCCTTGTCTATCTTCCAAGATTTGTGTCTATCTCAAAATGATTTTTAAAATAAATCATTTGGGCTTCTACAATAAGCTGGACTGGACTTCTATATTAAGCCCTTGGTTTTTACAATAAACCGAACCGGGCTTCTATAATAAGCCATGTGGGTTTCCTCAATAAACCCACGGGTTTCCTCAATAAACCGAATTGGAATTCCATAATAAGCCATGTGGGTTTCCTTAATAAATCCACTAATTTCCATAATAAACCGTATTAGGCTTCCGTAATAAACCATATGAATTTCCTCAATAAACCCACCGGTTTCCATAATAAACCGTATTTTAATAGCTTGTGCGGTACGCACTTATACTATTTTAATAAAGTATAAACATCGCCCTCTTAATTCTCGAAACACAAAAGAAAAATTAATCCTTGCGGATCATTCTAATTCGTCTCGGCAAGTTAAATGACCTTCCACGGCCTTGGTCGGCATGCTGTGTGGACTCACCACGAGCTCGGCTTGATAATTCCAAATACCAATATGTACTTGTCTATCTCAGAAGCTGTTATTACTCGGTCACCCAAACCATACAAAGTACCAACAATATATTTAAAATTCAAAAATGATTGGTGCACCGTGATGTACGTGCACCATGTGAGAGGGGATAGGACCCACTCATACCTCACCCCTATCCTAATGCAAAGAGGGTGAAATTTTGACCGTCCCATCCCATCTCCTCTCGGTGTACGAGCTCGGTAGGTCTATCACGGCCGTTTAAAATTTCAAATTTGGCCAACACGTGTTCGCCCCGTGAGTATTTAGAATTTTCATTCGTGAAGCCGTGTTCCTTCAGGAGAAGTGGATCCTTTGATGACCCACTATGCGTCGTCTGTGAAAACCAACGGAGTTTTAGCACTTAGATGTTTGTTTCTTTTTTGGGACTCTCGATAATAAGTTCCGCATCCCAGGCAAAAACAGTCACCGCCATAATGTTTTAAGAATTGATTCCTCCTGAGACATTGAGAACTTCATTCCTTACCGAACTCTTAGCCTTTATTGCTTGTATACACTGTTCTTTTACATTAGTTGCTTGTATACACTGTTCTTTTACCTATATAAATATAGATGAACTATCATCCCAGCATCACATCTGAAGCTTTCTCAGAATATTGGCTTTCTCTGGTAATTACGGCCTCCTCGTTTCCTTTTTCTTTTTTATGCTTTCTTTCACACCTGAAGTAATCAACTTAATGTCCTTTGATTTTGTGTCTTTAATACAGCATCATTATCTTCTCAAGGACCTATATCGATTAAGGTATGAAAAACCACTCCTTCTCTCGTCATTACTTTGTTTCGCACTGCATGGGGCAATGATACATCAGCTAACCCTTTATTTGGTTGCTTCTTCCTTAATTAATCTCCCCGGCTTCAGTTTACATACATATATTGTGATGCACATTTTACTTTGTCCGTTAGGAGAATTTATCCTTCGCTTAAGAAAACTACTTCTCAAATTGCCCTTCTTGTTGCTGACGGTGGAGCAAACGACATCACCTTGCTCCTTTAATCAAGCAACCATATACATATATATAAATTTCCTTTTGTATGCAGCATGTCTCCACCAAACGAATCCACCTACGTACCCTTCAGGCGCTTCAAACAATGTCGGACCTTTTAGACATACTGCCAGAAAGCGTATGGGTGAGCGCAGGCCTTACCCAATGAACCGTCCTGCTGCTGTGAGATATATTCCGGAAACTCTTACGACTGCCTCCCATGTCAACGACTCCGGACCTCTTACTAGTGTTCAAACGGTAGCTCCATCTCCTATTAAAATAAGTGACGACGAAGTTGGATGGTGATGACGCTCCCAATAATGCTCCTCTATCACCTCGTTACTCTCCAGCCAGCCCAGTCTGTATGCCGACATACCTACCACGCTTAAAGGTAAACGATGAGCCCTATTTACCAGTTTGGTACAAACCCTGTGGTTCTGTTGTTACTGTTGGTGACTCTGCTATAGAACATCCCGCCATCGTACGCAGTATGGAGAGAACAGACATGCTGCCTAAGGATAACCATTTATACGACGCCATGACTGAGGTTCCTCAAGTGCTTGATCGTGCCGTGCAACTCCAGTTTGCAATAAGTGTGAATCCTTTATAACTTTACGCTGTTCATTTTTTTCAATTTTTCCTCATTGCATCCGAGGTCTAACTATGCTGCTTTGTAGGGTCTTTCCCTCCTTCGGAGAACTAGACAACCTCACATCCAGTCCCTAGCTAATCGGGAAAGTGACCAAGTTCTCATCACTCTACAGAACTATCAGCGCGAGAATGACCAGCTGAGGCATCAAATCAAGGTCCTTAGGGCCAAAAATCACGAGGCTACCAATGCTCTGGACCTTATGCGGAGACAAAGCGATCTAAGCTAACGATCATAGCTGGTACACCGAACCTACAAATGATATTCTCCCAGATGAATTTGCGGACGCGAACCGCCTCCGTTCTCACCAGTGCCACTGCCTCTACCCACTATGTGAAATAATCGGTTGCAACCAACAAATACTTGACGCCCCCAGGTGCGTGGGGAAAGGACCTACAATATCCAAACCCCATTTGTTGAATGGCCAGGGGCTCATAACTGGGTGCAGCTCATTTGCCTGTCTCTTTATTAGAGGTCCATGCAGCTGACACGTCAGGCACCTTTTTATATATTACTTTGCGTCAATTTGCATATAGGGCAAAAAATATCCTTGAGACAACAACCGGTGTGCCAGACTTCTACCTCCAGAATGGTTCCCTAAGCACCCTTCATGTGCTTCTGTAGTAACTGCTTCCCCACCTCACGGGTTACACACCCTTCATGTTCCCAGACGTGAGTCCGAAAGAACATTTTGCGGGATTTAGCTTCATTCTATATTATCGAAGTCGATCGAAGGTTCTTTTCAAGTCCATAAGGTGGGATTCCTTATTTTTGGACTTGACCACCATATCGTCGATGTAAACTTCCATGGTTTTCCAAATCATATCTTTGAACATTTCATCCACAAGACGTAGATAAGTCGCCCCTACGTTTTTCAAGACGAAAGGCATGACGAGGTAACAATATATCCCTATTTCTGTTATGAAAGTTGTATGTTCTTGATCCTCTTTGAATAACGGAATTTGATTATATCCAGAAAAATTTTCCATAAATGACAGTCTTCCGAAACCCGAGGTAGCATCTACTAAATCAACAATCTTGGGCATTGGATAAGGATCGCTTGGGAATGATTTATTCAATTTTTTAAAATCGATACATACCTTGATTTTCCCATTTTTCTTTGGAACTGCTACAATATTTGCTAACCACTTTGGATATCTGACAGGTTTTATGATCCTGGCCTCTAGCATTCTGTCAATCTCCTCAGCTACCTTTTCTTTCCGTTCTGGAGCCATCTTTCGCGGCTTTTGCCTCACTGGTTTAAATCATTTACTGATATTCAACCGACGACACGCGATGTCAGGATCAATACCTGGCATGTATCTGAGACTCCAAGCGAAGACATCTTTATTATTCTTCAATAGGGTAATCGAGCTTTCAATTTCGCCTAATGGTAATTCTGCACCGATGAACGTTGTTTGCTCCTATTGATCCCCAATTTGTACTTCCACCAACTCCTCGATAGTTGGCGGTCCTTCCTTTCCTCTTCATTGATAAGAGGTCGGCAAGCACTGTGATTGATACAATTTCTTTTCAATTTGGAGTATTTCTGAGCCCTTTAGTTCAGACTTTCTATACTCCTTCATTGCGCTTTCGTGACATTTATGAGATGCCACCTGATTGCTTCTGACTTTCATCACTCCTGCTAGAGTAATGAATTTCAAACACTGATGGATAGTGAAAGTTACCGCCCCCATTGCTTGAATCCAATCGCGTCCTAATATAGCATTGTAGGGTGCACGACAATCTAGCAACGAGAAATATTGCATAACTGTCCTTCCTCCCACCATCGTAGGTAGACTGATTCTTCCCATTGCTGTTATTGTTTCAACACAAAATCCGATGATAGGGTTATCATCTGCTTCAAATTGGCTCTCACTCAGTCTCATTGAAGAGTATACTCCTGAGAATATGACGCTAATTGAACTTCCAGTATCAACTAGAACTCAACGTACCTTGTACATTCCAATGAGAGCTAAAATGATGATTGCATCATTATGTGGTTGATATACTCCAGCAAGGTCAGCGTTCAAAAATGATATCTCAGTATTTCCCTCTTCTAAAGTCTTCGTACCAATCAGATTGGGATAGTTGACCTTGTTCGATATTCGCCAATCATTAATATGACGCAACTTCAGTCGTGTAGCATTTTCCTGAGCCTTTCTCCAAGTTAAATTGACTCTTGCATTGATTACTCTGATCTCACGTAGAGCTAGTGTGTTGACCAGTATGTTGACCGTTGTTTGATTCTTTTTCACGTATTTCTGCAGCTTTCCTTCTTCAATCATCTTTTGGACTTCTGTTGCGAGCGTACGACAAGCATATGTATTGTGACCATGATCTTGATGATGAACATAATATTTATTCTTGTCTCTCTTATCCCTTGTTTCCATCGGTAATTGTTTCTGAATGGGTATCGAGTCTTTAATCTTCTTAAAAAGTTCACCAAGCCCAATATTCAGTTCGGGAAACTTCACTTTTTTCTTTTCTTGAGTATTATGAGAATCTTCTTCGTTTATATTTTTCCTCACATGACCATCATGGCTCTTATTTTTGGTATTGCCATCAAATTGTTGCTTCGGTTATGCATGTACCTCAGCTCCGGATCTTTTTTTTGTTCGCGACAACTTTGCTTTCTTTTCCTTCTCAGCTTTCGTATACCTATCATCCCTGTCATACATCTCTTTGAGGGTTCCGACTGGTTGAACTGTTAATGAGTTGTAAATTCCAAATTCATCATAGTCCAATGCATTTTTGTACGCTTTTATTAAGAACCCCTCGCCAACTTTTCCAACTTTATTAACTTCCTGACGAAACCTCCTATTAAAGTCAAAAAGACTCTCAACAGGCTCAACGTGCAAGAGGAATAAATGGTTGCTTTCTTTTTTTTCTTCCGAGGTTAATCTTGTATTGCGCGAAAAATGCATCCGACAACATTCCGAAATTCTTAATCGAATTTGACTCTAATTGCGAGAATCAAGTTAGAGCCTTACTCGTCAAGGTTATTAGGAATGTTCTACAGAGTAGTTCGTCGATGTACCCCCACAAACTCATTGAGGCTTGAAATCGTTGGACATGCTCGACCGGATTTCCATTCCTTTCATCGAAAAAATTCCTTGAATTGAGGCTGGTTAAAGTTCAAGGGAGGGCGGAAACGCCTTATATTTTCAACGAATGAGAAGTTCATTGATTTCTTCATCGATAATATTTGATTCTCTTCATCTTTGGATTGATTTTGGGATAAAAACTCGTCAATCATTTCACTAAGCCTTTTTTTCTAAGTTCTTCACCTCTCACCGAGTCTCCTTCAGTCTCTTTGCGAATCCGCTCATTCCTGACATGAGTGATCATCATTGATATGATCATCCCTTTGTCTATGTATCATGTGACTTGGTATGGTTCTCCAATCTAGCTCGACCGTGTAATAATTATCATCATCGGGCATATAACGATCATAATAGACGTCATTATGGTGATAACGACTTTGATGATCGTCCCTCATACCCTCGCTTCTTCTTGCGTCACCTCGATTGAGCTGACGATTGTCAGGAACTTCGTCCCCAGTGCGTGGGTTGTCTCGCTCTCGATGAGCACGATGGTTTGACCTATCACTTTCGGAATGTAGAATAGCTACTTGTTCAATCTCATTTCTTTTCTCCAATGCAATCTTGAGTCGCTTGTTTTCCCTTTCCAATTCCTTGAAAAGCTCACGTAACGTCAAGTCGATAGGAGTCACCTGCGGATTGTTAACTTGTGCAGCTGGTTGGTTGTTAGCTTGTGAAGGTTGTGGGTTGTTAGCTTGCACGGGTTGTGGGAGTGTCCACAGTCCTCTTGACGAAGCTGCTGGATGCATGGGTGTTGACTTTGAGTCCCTCTATGAGGATTGAGGTTTCTCGCTAATGGTCTTGGGAGGCGATCTATGAAAGTGAACATTGTTTCGCCTGAGACTTGGAGTGGATCTCACAGAACGAGCGGCTGATTCTGTTGATGAAAACGATGTTTCTCTTCCGTCCCTTTCATCTTGATGAGTATGGACGACAACACTCCTTTAAGTTTGATTGTTGGTATGTTGTCTTGAAGGGTCTCCGGTAGGTGCATCAACGTCCATCTCAAGTCAATTCGCTCTTTGAAGAATCCATAAGTTACTCTTTCTTTGTTAACTTTGCTTTTAACAACTCTTTCGGAACTTTCAGCAACTTTATCGGATCTTCTACAACTCTGAAAACGTTCTGAATCTTACCGCAACCTTATGAAAGCGTTCAGAAACCTTCTATAATTTTCTGAAAACGTTCAGAAACTTTCTGGAAACGTTCATAAACTTACTGCAACTTTCTGGAGACGTTCAGAACCTTTCTCCAACTTTATGCATCTTCGGCATCTTTCAGAAAACGTTCAAAAACTTTCTGCAACTCTGGATCTTCCGCAACTTTCTGAAAAAGTTCAGATACTTTCTGCAATAATCTTCGAGATGTGTGTAAGATGATCCAGTAGTCGCCCTTGATGAAAAAACTCCAAAGAATTGTTGATGAAAAGTGGTGGGGGTACTTGCAAAGACACTCCGATGCTAAAATCAACAAGAGTTCTAAGCAAGTAGTTGTGGAGATTAGGAATAGAAATTGTGTACCTTTTGAGTTGGATTTTAGCCTCTAATTATAGGCATAAAACTCTAATCTGGTTCTATAATAATCCTAAATTTGTAGTTATTCAGAATAACCACCAACATTTGTACTTATCCTTGAAGATCCATATCTATCTTGAAAGATCCTTATATATCTTTTCAAGATTTGAGTTTATCTTGGAAAATCCTTCTCTATCTTCACAATATTTGAGTATATCCTAGAAGATCCTTATCTATCTTCATAGGATTTGAGTAAATCTTGGAAGATCTTTATTATCTTCTCAAGATTTGTGTATATCCCCACAACATTTGAATCTATCTTGAAAGATCCATATTTATCTCTTCAAGACTTGTAACTATCTTGGAAGATCCTTGTCTATCTTCCAAGATTTGTGTCTATCTCAAAATGATTTCTAAAATAAATCATTTGGGCTTCTACGATAAGCTAGACTGCACTTCTATATCAAGCCCTTGATTTTTACAATAAACCGAACCGGGTTTCTATAATAAGCCATGTGGGTTTCCTCAATAAACCCATGGGTTTCCACAATAAACCGAATTGGGCTTCCATAATAAGCCGTGTGGGTTTCCTCAATAAATCCACTTGTTTCCATAATAAACCGTATTGGACTTCCGTAATAAGCCATGTGAGTTTCCTCAACAAACCCACTGATTTTTATAATAAAACGTATTTTAATAGCTTGTGCAGTACGCACATATACTATTTTAATAGGATACAAACAGTATACTCTCCACGATCCTAGGTAGCTAGGAAAAGATCGAGACAATCCCCACCAGATGTTCACGAATTTCTCCGGGTACTCTTGTTTAATTATGACGAATCTCTAAGATCTCATACTTTGCTCATTATTACACATTGGATCTCAAAGACATATTTATCATAACAAGAGGGATATGATGAAGATAGGCCTAAAAGGATTTATTTATGTCATGAAACGTGGTTCCTAATCCACTTTTTTTAATTTATATACGAATTTATTTATGTCATCTTTGATTCTATAATCCCTTGATATCTGATTGTTCGTTGTGATGCATTGACTAATGACTGGCGGTTGGTCCTATCTCTTTCTAGGAAAACGATGTCCTTTCATCATTGAGTTTATTTGAATCATTCTTAAAAACACATTTGAAAGTTACATCAATCATCAAAAAGAGAAAAAACTAAGATCTTGCTTGAAAAGAAATAAAAGAAGAACAATTGAAAACTAAGACAACTATCCCATGGAAGTGCAGCTAAAGGACAAAAGGGAATGCAAGCTTACCTAACAATCCGTGGCGGAACTGGAAAATGAAATTAGGGTAGTTTGAAAACTAATTGGATTTTTTGGGTGGCTTAAATCTATGACTTAGTCATGGATTTTTTTTATCAAACTCAATAACACTGAAATTTTTTAAGTTTTCCTTTACTTTGCCGGTCCAAGTTAACATGTAGATCCGCCCCTGCTAACAATACTGACACACAACTAGGGAAGTGGAAAACTAACTGATGCAGTCGAAAAAGGAAGTAAATATAATATCTAAAATTCATGCATTTCTGACATAATGTTCGGAAAACTCAATACCATTTTGCTCATCCAAAAACCGTCTAATTTAAAAACACAGAATTCTTTCTACTAACAGCTCTACCCAAACAAATAAATATTTCCTAAACTAACAAAATACTCATTATCTAAACCGCGACTAAATTGGGGCCTTGGCCAATTATTTGGGGCCTATCATATTTCCCTTCCTACTCCACCAAATGGTTATGGGTTACCAAATTTCTCAAAAATACTAATTTACCCCCAAATTAATTCCTAAAACTATCTTATATAAATAATAATCTTTCCATTTTCAGTAAATCAAAAAACCTAAACCTAAAAAAGAAATTTTTTATTTTCATCCTAATCTTTCCAAATTCTCAAAACCCTAATCAATTTTTTTTTTGATCCTCTTCTCCAACGATCTTCAATCCAACCAAGAAAAAGGTAAATCTCCATAAACTCATTCTACTGATTACATTTCTTTATTCATTACATGTTTAAATCTTCGATTTTTAAAAACTAAAATCGATTCCTCGGACGAAGATTGATGGTTTTAGAAGTTTTTGTGGGTAGATCTCTATGTAAACCCACACGAGAATATAACTCGTCCACTAGGGTCACCTAGGGATTCGAAGGCTTGATACACATGCTAAGTGCACCCGTGATTCCTACGACAAGGAATAGATATGGAATGAATGCAAAAACAAAATCTTATGAAAAGGTTACCATCAATTTATATGGGACGTCGATAAAATCCGATTACCATAATCATATGTTATCTATGCATACTTGAACCGATTATGGAAGTCCTCTGTTAATTTCCAAAACACTACCCAGAATCGGTTACAACTGCATGAACGTAAACCAATTTTGGATTGTGTTTCCGAAAAAAAACAAATTTTTTCGGTTGTTTGATTCAAAAGAAGATCGATTTAGATTAATTGATCTCACCTCTAACCTGGTTAATTAGCACTAATAAGATTAATTAACACTAATTAATAAGGAGTAAAATGGGTAGTTAAATAATAATTGGATAAGGGGTTATGTAAAAATTATTTCTAATAAATTTTTTTTGTCATCTAACTGTAGGCCCAAATAAATGCACTAGGCCCCAATTTAGCCAAGATCTAAAATAACATATATTCTAGAGGGTTTCAATCCTCAGCAAAAATTTGTATTTTAAATTAGTTGTATAGAAAAGTCTAACAGGGTTAGGTCTGGAAGTGGGGTCAGTCCAGCCGGGCTGGATTAGGAAAAGGGTCTAGGTCAGACTTTACATAATAACAAAAGAACATACATTGTATTCTTAAATTGATAATACATCTAAGTAAACAATTAGATTTCTAATTTATTCTTAACAAATGAAAACTACCTTAATTTAAAATAAATTAAATAATAATAAACTTTGTTTCCATAAATACTCCATCATTTAGAAACCTAAGTCGCCATCTTTTCACTGAAATTTTCTCTTTTTAATATCATCTCAAAGCTTTTCTTCGTTTCTCTATAATTTTATTTTCCCTCAAAATTCCGTCTTCCCGATCGTTTGTGAACAATGACGATGATGACAACTGCTGGTAGTTCTTGTTCTACTAGTACTCTTCTCTTTGGAAACAAAGAATTGGTTAGAAATAAATTAGTTTCAGGGATTCGTAATAATAGTCTTATCAGACCTTTCGAAGCCAAGCAATTTGGTTCTATTCTGGCTAAATCAGGTATGCTTTTCTTTTATTTTGCATTTCTTTGTAAATGCATTGTTGTTTGTTGCAATTTTGCAAGCATGTTCATAGGTAGGATCCTTTGAATAATTTATGCGGCGGATGGTGGCCAGTGGCCTTAGCCGTTGCTTTAGGATGGAAGGAATTGTCCGTTGTTGATGATTTTAGCTTGGTCTATTTTTGTACAGTACTTATATGTGTGCAACTTTTGAATTAATACGATTGTGTACGTTTCCTGCCTTCCAGTTTCAAAGAGTAGGCAAGTTAGAGCTATGGCTTCACAAATTCCCACAGCTCCGAAAAGAGAGAAAGATCCGAAGAAAAGAATTGTTATAACAGGAATGGGAGTTGTTTCAGTATATGGGAATGATGTTGATACCTTCTATAGTAGACTACTTGCAGGAGAGAGTGGCATTAGTCTTATAGATAGGTTTGATACTTCGTCCCTCCCTACAAGAATTGGTGGTCAAATCCGTAACTTTTCATCCGAAGGTCACATTGATGGAAAGAATGACCGACGTCTTGATGACTGCTGGAGGTACGTCTTAGTTGCTGGAAAAGGAGCACTTGAAGATGCCAATCTTGGAACTGAAATTCTTGAATCTGTAAGTCCTCTTGGATTCGTATTAAAAACTAATTGGCAATGAGAAGAGTGGTTTATTCGTAATAATATATCTGAGTAAGTTGGCTTATTGAAATATATACTTGAATTTTTCTCATTCAACAGATGGATCGATCAAGAATCGGAGTTATAGTAGGGACAGGCATGGGAGGATTAGCAACATTCAGCGGTGGAGTTGAATCTCTTATACTAAGGGGATACAAGAAGATCACTCCTTTCTTCGTTCCTTACTCCATTACGAACATGGGATCAGCATTAATTGCTATTGACAGAGGTTTAATGGGTCCGAATTACTCCATTTCTACTGCTTGTGCAACCGCAAATTTCTGCTTTTGTGCTGCAGCAAATCATATTAGAAGAGGCGAAGCTGATATCATGGTAGTGGGTGGGACTGAGGCTGCTATTGTCCCAATTGGTGTTACTGGTTTCATATCTTGCAGAGCTTTGTCTCAGAGAAATGGCGAACCCCAAAAAGCTTCGAGGCCATGGGACAAAAATCGTGATGGATTTGTCATGGGCGAAGGTTCTGGTGTACTGGTAAGGGACGGGCTTTGCTATTTTCTTGTCTCCCAAAATGGATCATTTGTCCAAATATTTTTAAAACATGGTACTAATGGACGAATAAAAATTAGTATGGGTGAAGTGGACACCAAAAATATAGCAAGAATGAAACTGGATTCATTCCGGCTTAAATTTAAAAAATAACGAGGATGAAAGTGAATGCATCCTGATGTAAATTAAAAATAACAAAAAATATTTGAAAATGACTATTTTTAAATTCTCTTCCATTTAAATAGTACCAAATTTTATGTCTTTTTAAAACAGGAATTGTTGTTATTGGTTAATTGACCAATTTTGTGTTCTCGTAAGCAGTAAAAGCTGTTATAATTTAATTGTTAAGATTTATTTTATTTTATTTTTCTTGAGTAGATTATGGAGAGCTTAGAGAGTGCAATGAAAAGAGGAGCCAACATAATAGCGGAGTATTTGGGAGGCGCCGTTAACAGTGATGCTCATCATATGACAGATCCTCGTAAAGACGGTCTTGGAGTTTCTTCCTGCATAATCAAGAGCTTGGAAGATGCTGGAGTTTCTCCCGAAGAAGTGAGCATACGACAATACTTATTTTATTCACATTCTAATCTTAGTAGAGTTTCCAGCATTTTTTTTTGGAAAATGATCTAATTTCGAATGAATATCCGAAATATTTAGGTGAACTATATTAATGCTCATGCAACATCAACCCTTGCGGGAGACTTAGCAGAGGTTAATGCCATCAAGACGGTCTTTAAAAACACATCCGTGATCAAGATGAACGGAACTAAGGCAAGATTACTCATCCTCTCACACTCACACCCTGTTTCTACTTTCTGAAAATGATAAGCTCCGGCCATACTTAAGGATTTGAGGTGTTTGTATTTCTTTTCTTCTGTTCAGTCGATTATTGGACATGGGCTAGGAGCAGCTGGTGGATTAGAAGCTATAGCTACAATCAAAGCTATCACAACTGGATGGTTACATCCAACCATTAACCAAGATGTATACCTCCATTAAGACTAATTTTCTCTATTTGAACTATGATTATGGTTTTCATTACATTTCATTATATTCGCGCTTTCAACTTTCTTGCAGAATTTGGAGCCTGAAGTAACAATCGACACCGTTCCAAATGTGAAGAAGAAGCACGAAGTCCATGTTGGTATGTATTCACCTGCGACATTGTAATGACAATTGCATATATAATACCTAGCTTATGTTGGTTATTAACTTGTTTAAGTTCATTGCCTTCAGGTATTTCTAACTCATTTGGCTTCGGCGGGCACAACTCAGTTGTTGTCTTTGCTCCTTTCAAGCCCTAAACTGAAGAAACATTCTTCGCTGTCTCCTCATTCCCCCCCCCCCCCCCCCCCCCCCCCCCCCCCCTCTTTAGTCCCAAACATTCTATTACCTTAATGCAGGCATTATGAGATCGTAAAATGATTCTTTGCAGCTACATCGGATTTCATAGTGCCAGGCACATTCATTTCCTCAATTTTTCTTCCATGTTTTTTTGAGTTGGGTGATGATATTATAAACTTTTTGAAGCGCTTGCGCAATTATATTGCTAGCCATGATGCTATTGTTATAATACGGGCATCCAACTCAAAATCAATTGGCAATGAGTGGAGAGGCCCATAGAGTTATAAATCGCGGGATCTTGGATTGGCCATACAATGTGGGACTAATAATCTCAACACGGTTCCTCACGTGTGGCCTCGTTGGGTCTAACACGTGGACAATAAAACGGGTGACACGGAGTAAAGGTGCGGTCAAACGGTCCTAATGGTTCTATTCAAAAAAGAGTTGGAGAGCTTCTTTTTCATAGATTAGGCGTAGTTATTCAAAAAAGAGTTGGAGTTAAGCTTGCTAGGCTTACGATTAATTTGTTACCGGAAGATAGTCCTTCTAGGTTGTAATTTTCCTATGTTTGATGCATAATAACAAAAATAATAACTGAATAGCAAAAAAAATAACAATAACTATAAGCATTAGGAATGTTAAGGATTTAATCAAACCATTTCGTATAGTTGGTTGTGATTTTTTTTTTTGTTGATTATCACACCACGAATATTTCATTCCACAAATAACGTTTACAGGATGGTTTTAAAGAAAAACAAGTACATTATAACATGAAACAAATACAGAGAAAAACATAAAACGTAAATAAACCGCGAAGAAATGGTACTCGAAGTTATAATTCGACCATTTTGATAGATTTTCTTACTGGAAAAGAGATGCTTCGAGGAAAGAAGAGTGATTTGTCCAAAAATCTTCATGTCCAACCACTAACCCGAAACTCTAGATTTATTTTTAAGATGAAAAAAACTGCCAGTCGATGTACTTTATCAAGAAAACCAAACACGAACAAAAATAACTCTCAACCATTTCTAATATTATTTAAACCAAAAAATCTTTTCTCAGAGGGCCTAGATCTGAGTAAAGGAAGGAAAATAAATTCATTAGTTTTTACCTAATTTTTGAGAAGTGGGAGAGGAGAGATGAAAAAAGTTTAGTTGGTTGTGATAATAAAGAAGTTTTCTCTCTCCACTTCTTTTTTTTTCCTCAAAAAACGTAAACCATAAAACCGTAATTTCCAAACCAATTAAAAATTACGAACTCAGGAGTATAATAGTCAGTTTCATCTTTCATTTTTTCTCGTCCATTTCAGAAAAATAATTGTCTTCTCCATCGTCACTTTTCTCCTAACCAACTGAAAATTTAGGAACTCCATATATTTCCACTGTTTCCACAATCATCTTTACAGAATAAATAAGCAATTGAAAATAGAAAAACTCAATCTTTCTCCACCACGTACCGTTGCCTATGATTTCTCCACCATCGGCACCATTGACATACATCAAGATTTCAGTACCACCATCACCACAAAAACCAACTCATACTTAATTTCGATTTACACCGGCACCATTAACATAACACCGACCAAACGGGCAAAAAATGACAAAAGAATACGGCTTATACATGTTCCTCAAATGATGACGTACATGATTGCATGATAAATATAATAAAAACAATTTTTGAAGTGCACTGATAGTGAGTTCGAAATGGAGTCATTTTGATTGGTCAACAACATGCAGTCAACGATCAACAACATTATTTTCGAGTGATGGTAGGAGCGCACTCCCGTTCTTGACTGAACAACAGTACACAGTCAAAGGTCAACCACATGAACGATGGGGTCAACTGGACTCTATTAGTCCTCGCTTGTCTAAAATCGTTGCAAAAATTTTATTGTGTAGGGTAAAAAAGGTATAAAACCGTTGCCAAAAGTCCAAAATTTTTCTTTTGAAATTTTGACAAGGAAGAATAAGTGCCCAGAATTGTACCCTTTTTCAAATCCTTTCCCGGCAAACAACTCACTCGTAGGCTTTCTGCGAGGGCCCTTGGTAGTCGTGGTCTGCGAGCCACATGTGCTTGTGGCAGTACTTACGGTTTCCTGCATGGCAAATGTGCATGTGGTAGTTGATTGGGTATAAGATTTAATAATGCCAACAGAAGACTTGATGTTGATTAGTTTGATTGTAAGGAGAGTGTTGATAAAGTATGTGTGGCAAGCTCATCCAAAGCGTTTCATTCCAGAATTAATGCAACAGCCTCATTCAAAACGTTTGATTCCAAAATTCCTTTCAGGAGCTATAAGTAAATTACTTCTTCATTTCACGAGAAAAAACCAAAAAATAGCTCTTCCATACATTTTGTTCTCCGCCCTTCAAACACACACGGTAAGTTAAGGATATATTTTCTTGGACATTAGTAAACGTGGGTCTACATATGAAAAGTACAACACCCTTTTTGATAAATTAATTAAAATAATACCTCACTTCTAGTCCATTCGGTATCATATATATTATAAAGAGTATCTTCTCCCTCTAGCTGATCTAGTTGTCTTTTGGAATGTTATTGTCTCCAAATACTGGGCTATCAACTGCCATCCCCATTGCGTTCAGACCGTTGTCAACATAAACAACTGAACCCGTAATAGCAGAAGATAACGGTGATAACAAGAATGCAGCAGCATTGCCAACTTCATCTGTTTCATGCATTTTGTACGTGCTTAGCAAGAACTGTTGAAAACAAGAAAAAGCAAATCACAAAGACTATTGCTGACTTACCTGCTGCCAGCTCTTTCTGCAATGGTGCATTATTTATTGAGTATTCTATCATTGTGTCAACAAAGCCAATGGCTTTTGCAGCGCGGCTTCTCAGAGGACCTGAGGGTTTGAAGTAGAGGAAAAACAAGAAAAATATTCAGGCTGCTTAAGAAAGAGTGCTATTCATGGATAAAGTACCAAAGGGAAAAAGAGAAATCAAATAAAATTTCTTTAGGTACTTTGTCTTTCACTAGTGATTGCATACCAGCAGATATAGTGTTGATCCTGACTTTATAGCGCCTTCCAGCTTCAAAAGCAAGCACCTGCATAAAGTAGAAAGTGGCTCAAGTACTGCCTTATCCTGTAAGGTATAGAGGTAGAGAGACAGAGACAGACAGAAGGCCTTTAATTTAGCTAGATAATAAGCAACACCGACCCTGGTGTCGCTCTCTAGAGCAGCTTTAGCTGAACTCATGCCCCCACCATACCTGTATCGAGAATCAGTCAGAGAGTAAGATCTATCTTGACGAGTTTATTCGCTAATTTAAACGCAAATAGGCGAGTAAAGAAGGCAGTTAAATAAACGTACCCAGGGATGATTCTTTCCGAGGCATTATGTGTGAGAGAAATTGTAGCACCACCTGCAGGACCGAAGGGGATTGGAAATTTCAAATAGTATTATTTACTTATTCAAATTAAAGAAGGTAAGAGAAGAAAGAAAAGAATATCAAAGAATTGAAACCGATTTTAAATTGTACACTTGCCTGGGTTCATTATTGGAACGAAATGCTTCAGTAATGAAACATAGGAGTAACTAGATGCAGATAAAGCTGCAAGATATCCTTTTCTGGATGTCTCCAGTAAAGGCTTAGTGACCTGTTGTAGAAATTCATATGAGTGTCAAGTCGAACATAAAATGAAGGATGGAAAGTTTGTCCAGACTGTACCTCTGGTCCATTGGCAAGGGAGTGCACAAGGATGTCAATAGTTCCGAAATCCTTCTTTACACACTCAGCTACTTCCTGCATTCATTTTAAAACCATGTGGAGTGAAAGAAGCAACAGATAGCACAACTGGATGATATGTAACTGCAAATCAACTAGCTCTCAAGGTTACATATTTGTTACAATCTAGCATTCGAATAAGTCATATTTTTGTTAGAAAAAGCTAAAGAAGTTACATCATAGCCATGATTCATGCCACAGATTAACCTCACTAGCTCTGATATACAATTTATTTGTAATTTTGCGATATTATAAACTATGGAACAACAGACTAACTTGACATAATACAATATCAGAATCACATTCCATGCAACCGTAGGAAGAGTAATACCTGAACGGTCCAGTTAGAGTATGCTGCATAACGCCTATTTGCTTTAATCTGCACAAACCAATTAAATCGAAGGATATAATTAATTTCACCTCCTAAAGGTTAAATTATAGAAAACATGAAGCAAGCCTTGCAAACAGTTACATCTTCTGGTACATCCTCAGGGTTGTCAAAAACAGCATCTAATGGATAAACTTTAGTAATTTCAATTAGTGACCCATCTGGCAAACTGTGAAACATCAAATTTTGCATTAGTAACATCCTCATATAAGGCATAAACCTGTGGGTGACACGGATGAAACTTCTTGCATGCGAGATGCATCAAACTTCCCACGGTGAAGACTGGTCTCGAAAATATTCATTGCCTACAACAGAATAAGCTTTTTGTCAAAATTATATTTGCAAAAAATGAAACTGGTCAAGATGAGTAAAAATATAAGAATTCGGTGGAGGGTGGAGTAGTTGACATACAGGCACCCATGTACCAACTAAAATTTCAGCACCCGCAGCAGCCAGAGATTTTGCTATCGCCCATCCATACCCATTTTCATCAGCTATTCCAGCTATAAATGCTCTTTTCCCTGAATAATGTCAGTTTAATGATCAATACTTACTATAATGTACCAAAAAGAATTAGGATGCGATGTAATCCGTGCAAAAGCTGATGAGAAGTTAACATTGCTAAGACGACTAAACTTGTCTAGCCATAAAGGCTCAATAAAAAGACATAACAATTAAAATATATTCCTTAACGATATTCATATACCTCTCAAGTCAATAGGCAAACCAGGAAGAGTAGGTTTGCTCTCAGGAGATTGAGACATTTCCCTTGTGATGAATTCATTGGATTTAGATGGCGTAGAAGTATTGTTACATGACAAAGGTTTTACTGATGAAATATATGAAGCCCTTGGGAACATAGAGTATGAATTTGTTTTTGGATTAGCACCAAAAACTGCAGCACTCGAATTGGTCATCTTCCATGATATATTCCTAGAAACCGAGGATTTCACCACCTTCATTTGTAGACCTGAAGCTATTGTTTGTTCCATTATACCCGACGAAAAAAATTCAAATCTGCACACCAAATAAAGTTTAGAAAAATAAACAAAATGGAAATTGCATTACCAAACTTGAATAACTAACAATAAAACCAAAACCAAGAGAAACAAATTGATACCGTTTCACAAGAATCTCAGGTGCATTTTAGTAGAAATCTCACACTACATAGCAACACCCCTATATATTTAGTGAAAATCCATCCAACATCAGATATTTATCGAATAAAATTAAACCCAGTGTTAAAACTACTATTACAGAAATAAAACTGATGTATTTGAAGTAAATCTTGTAAGAAATGTGAGAAGAAGAAGAAAATATTTGCACCTCTTCCAAGACTGTTCCTGGAATACAAGGAATGTAGGTAATAGAAATGGGAAAGCTGTGGAAAAGCTTTATAAACAAGCACCCTTTTGAAAAGCTTTGGAAATGCGGGAAAGCTGGTGAAATATTGGTGATTAGTTGTTTAGTTCTTTATTCATTCAAGTGCGAGTGCCTGTTTGTATGGAGACTGTTCGTTGGGAAGCATAAGCTTAGAATTTTAATTTAGAATACGAAGATGCAGGTCTATTCCAATTAGCTAGGATCACGTCTGCACATCATTATTACTTCTTATCTATTGATTACCTGCAGTCTATGTCAATCAACCATGTGAGTTTTGATAGTCAGTGTGATACTAGCAGATTGTACCTAGATATATTGTCAAAAACAAAGGTTACTTTTTCCCATTCCAATTCTGTTTTTGGATGGATTTCCACGGAAAGTACAGTTAGAATGACAGTTCCTCTGTGGGTAGGACCGTAGGACCTTAGGAGATGGTATGAAAAGAATAATAATAAAAAAGTCTTGGCAGGTACATGAGCGTACAACTGTAAGTCTAAGCATGTACTAGCATACTAGATACTAACTGGCAGGGGCGGAAGCACAGGTTGACCACCCACCCACCCCCCCCCCCCCCCCCCACCTTCCTGAGAAACCCCACCAAGTCCGTATTTCACCCTTGTAGAAATTGACAAAAAAAATTAGTCCACCAATCCTTATCGATTTAATCCACCAAGCAAGTAAATTTAGTCCACCAAGAAGATCAGAGAAAGAAAAGAGAGGGAGAGTTAGCTACTTAAGTGAAATTGAATGCAATTGTTATTCACCAGATCATTTAACTTCAAGTATTAGGTAAGGATATTCTTCTATGCTTCTTAGTATCATCCATAAGAGCAATCACAGTGGGCGAGTATAACCAAATATTTGGTCAGAAAACGAGACATAGCGGACAGACTATCGATTAAAATCCGGACCAAAGACCAAATTCCAAACTATATTTGGTCCAAGATCAAAACCAAAACCAAAACCAAATATAGTCGAGCGAACGTAAAGTTAACGCCCCACACCAGGCGGGTGTATAGTTAACGCCCCACACCAGACGTGCATAAAGTCTCCGCGCCCACACCAGACGTGCTTTATACCTCCGCCCCATATATTTTTCTTTCTTTTTTTCTTTCTTTTGGGTGGGGCGGGGTTTATACCTACTCCCCACTCTTTATTTTTGTTCACTTTATATGGGGCGGGCTTTATACCTCCGCCCCATTTCTTTTTTTTTTTCTTTTTTTTTTTTTTTTTTTTTGGAATCTTATCGGGGCGAACGTATAGTTTACGCCCCACACCAGACGAACGTATAGTACACGCTCGACTAAATTTAGTCTTCTATCCGTAGCGTCACACACCAAACTAAACTTAAATTTGGTCGTTTTTTTTGGTCTTTGATCTTTGGTTATACTCGCACCACTGCAGTTGCTCTAAGAACAATACCTAAATAGTTATAATTTAATTTGCACTTTATTTAATGTTCTTTTTCTTCTTGCAGACCTTCTTGGCTGGTTTATCTTTCCATGGTGTTCTAATTTCTGCCTTAAAATTGATAACAAAAGCAGCTTTCAAAAAATGTAAAGACGGTCTTCGCAAAGAGCTACTGTGTAAAACTTCAATCTTTTATGCACATTTCTTTCGAATACAAGAGAAAGGTAATCTCTTAATAATACTCCTAATACTTATTATGTGCACCTATTTAAACATATTGAAGTGATATTCTTTTTAATCTCTGCATTGTTTGAGAAACTAAGTTTACTTCTTTATGCGTATATCTTCCCTAAATTTCCTACTGTTAAGTACTACGTAGGGTGCGAAAGCAACCTCGAAAGGATCTGAACTGTTTCTTGGGAATCTTTCAGGTACGCCGCTTGTTTTAATTGCAGGTACGCCGCTTGTATTAATTGCAACGTGTAACATATGGGATCTGATTAGTAGTTACATTCCTTTGATTGAGTGCTTGAAGTTGGAATCACGAAACGTCTCCTCTCGTTTCTCTAGTTTCTACTTCACGGTGCTCGTCGTCAGGTGCAGTACTTCTTATGCAGTATACTTACACCCGTCAATTAATGTGCAAGTCGAATATCCAGTATATTCACGTACATCGCGAGGGTGCAGTTTCTAATATCAGTTTCACTTCTATGTTAACTATCCAAACGAAAAAACTAGACACTGATCATTTAGGTGCGTCGAAAAAAAAAAATTAGCCCCCCATTTTGAAATCCTGGTTCCGTCACTGCTAACTGGTGGAGATAAATAGTCTCATATAGAGACCACACTCCTCCACTCATTCCCAATTGATTTTGAGTTGGAAGCCCAAGTACAGATACTAACCGATGGCCAAGACTTTACCAATAGATAATCATCAGTGAATCTTTTGAGTGCAATGAAACTTTGATCAAGACGTGTTTGAATGAATGATAAGAAACCAGGCTAATATGATCAAGACAAGACTTTGAATAAACGATAAGACACCAGGATTATGGTGTGTTTTTGAAACATGGTTCGATCACTTGCAGTTGGGTTCGTCGTATGGAGTATCGGACTTTACTTTTCGAAAACAGCCGACGAGCAGGTTGTTGGTGTGTTGTGTTATGAGTGTGTATTTGAATCAAATTTAATTTAGATAGACGAGATCATTCTTTTAGTCTATATGAAGGCACAAAATCTATATAATATTGGTTTGTAAATGTGCATTGAAATTGTAGCGATAACTGAAATAACTTTTGTTGATGGGAGGATAAAAATAAATTTCCTCTTGACTTCACTTGAGACGCTGATGTGGGTTTCTGTTTTAAACTGAGAACATTACGACTATCTCTTTCTAAGGAGATTACTTGCTCAGATTACCACCAATGAAGTAAAACTCTTTTAGGTGTTTCGAGGAAGAGCCAAGATCTAGCTGTGAGTTTTTAGAATAAAATTAAGAAGTTACCACCACTGAGTCACTGATCACTAAGCTAAAAGTAAAAAATAACTGGGCTTTAGAGGGTGTTCCGCAATCTGTATAATTTGCTCTTATAAGAATTTGTTTAATCATATACTGTACATCCAATGATTCTTGTTTTCTTTTTTAGTGGCTACCAAGCACCCTTTTGTAACGCTTATTGGAAGGATGCTTACAGATTTTATTTTTTTAGTGGCTACCAAGCACCCTTTTGTAACACTATTTGAAAGGATGCTTACACATTTTCTTTTTTTAGTGGCTACCAAGCACCCTTTTGCAACACTTATTGGAAGGATGCTTTATTTTTTTATTACATACATTTGTTTTACTGTTGAATGTTTTATGAGCTAGCATTACAGTAAGAAAGACTGGAGCATAGACTTGCAGTTAATGCAGATCAGAGTGCATTTAATATGTAAGTAGTCCAGGTTGGAAGTATACGTTGTTAATACATATTTTCACACGACAAATATGTGAAGTTAATTTGTTGATAATATGTTTTGTTCCTGTGTCCAAGTAATTAAGTCTTGGCGGCCAAGTCTTGGACACTTAGGAAACCACTAATTTAGGAAACTAGTGGAACTTGGTCACGAAGTATTATACTTGAACCCAAAGTATTCATAAAGTATAAATAGGGTGAGCTGATTCTTGAGAAAGCTATGGAATCGATAATGAAATCATAAGGGATTCCATCCCACCTCTTGGGGTGGTTATATTGTGAAGAGTTTTCATGGTGAGTCTAAGGTTCCTTCTTGAGCGATTAAGACACATTGTCGGTCAAGGTCAAGAGGTGAGGCTATCATGATGAATGATTCTTGTATCTAGCGTAAGGTTACAACAAAAGGAGTGTTCTTCAAGTGTTGTATGTAATCGAAGCAATCGGGCAGCGATGCTAGATAGCAAGATAAGGGTTGAGTCAAGGTTGTCTTCTAGACATGGGTTGTAATGCTAGAGAGACATAGGTGACTGACACACAAAGTGTTCTTGTATTTGTTCTTCGGAGATCTTCATTATAGTGAGAAGGATCATCATCGCAAGTGGACGTAGCCACATTGCTGAACCATTATAAATCTCGTTTTGTGGTATGCTTTTATTGTTTACTCGTTTTATGCTTGTTTGCTTTATATATCTATATTTGGGTTGTTCATATGAATGTTTGATAGAGCACCAGATGTAAGTAGTCGACCGTTACTAGGCGGAAACCCCAACAATTGGTATCAGAGCCACGGTTGGCTCGGTACGGTCGACTTGGAAGAATACTCGATGATTAAAGTGTTTGATCGTATGAAGTTAGAGATGGCATCCGAACAACCGGAGATTTCGAACAATAGTTTGATGAAGGAGATTAACGAAAATAAGACTCTTTGGACTCTTAAGTTCAAGTGAAATATGGTGATTCAGTGCGGTCCTTCGACAAGGCATTGAAAGGGGAATACCGTAGATATTTTGGAAGGATGTTGACTGTGGAAGAACGTGATTTGCAAGAGATTTATTTATTTTGAAGCAATATTGTTCATCGTTTTTGATTCAAACAAGGTATCTCTGTTAACAAACTTCTTGATAGTTTCACTAAGCTAATGTGTTACTTAATGAATGTGGGAGAAGTTGTTAAGGGCAAAGAGCAATCTATGTTACTAGTGCTGTTGTTTTCTGGATATATATGATATGCCGGCACAATTGAATGTCATCGGGATCAAGGGTTGTATCTAAACAACAAGAAAATCTGGAAATAATCCGGATGTTAGAGTTATCCAAAGGGAAGTATAAATACGTTATTAGTGTCATGTGGAAAGACACTGAAAGAAATATTCTCTGAAGTTTTAAGCCGAGGAAAATTGTGATCAGTCAAATAAGGTGGTAATTGTAAGTTTCTGATTCAGGAGAGGTGTGGGAGATCACATGTGGTGATCATATTGTGGTTCTTTGGTTCAATCTTTCTTTTCATATGAGTCCAAACAGGGGCTAGGTTACTTCTTACGAGTTTGTAGGAGGTGGTACTCTATTACTAGGTAGTAATTAAGCCTGTGGTATAATTGGGATCAGAATAATTGAAAATCAAGAATCATGGGGTGAAGTAATGTTGAAAAAAAATGGGTTTCACAAAGGATGAATGACACAGAGAAGAAATTGTTGCACTCCAAAACTTTCAAGGCTTGTATAAATTTCTTTTAGACAAATATTTCTACCCTCCCAATAACAATTTGGCGATTACAACAGGTATGCGAAATATTGCCTTCAGGATACAATGAAAGCCCTGCAACGAAAACTGAATTCAAGGTTTGTACCCCTTGATTCAATCAAGAACACACAAAGAGATTTCTGATTTCTGATGATGCTTTTTGAAATAGAGAAAACAGATTGATTTTTCTTATATGTTAAACGAAACTGGGAGAAGCTATTTATAAAGGGTTTTGCACCTGTTGGGAATAGGTTTTTTATTCGCCAACAGGTTTCTATTCACGAAACGTCAGGTTCCTTCATCAACAGACATCAATGGTGTCTTTTGGATTCGAAATTTTCGAACAGGCTTTTATCGGCCAAATAAAACCTTCAGTTCAAACAGGTCGACCACAGCCTGGGGGGCGCCCCCCAGGACCCCCCTTTGGTTAGCGGTGTTGAAAATATTCCAACAAGTAAATCCTGGTGACACATTCCTGAGTTGAAGAAGTATTTGACATCACTTGAAATTTTGGAATCTAAAGGATACAGTATTATGTAACGGAAGGTGGATTTTGAAAGGTGCTGAAGTCAGACTCGACGTTGGTAATTCAAGTTAAGAGACAAAGAAATTTAAGCTTCTTATGCGGTGGTACAGTAGTAGGTGGAGCTTGTATGTGAATCTGAATTTTGGTTTAGTTCTTCAAGACCTGAATATGTCTAGGGCATATAAGTGAAAAGAAGATAGACATGGAGTTTGTGAATCTTGAAGTCTATGAACGTTGAGTTTATAGAAGGGAGTTTGGAAGGCATTTGATTATACGTAAAGTATAGTGGAGGTACGTCCTGTAGGGACGTGTGGTGCGTTCATTCGAATGCGTGAGGGAATACTTTAAGCGAAAGTATTCAAGGACGGAGATTGTTTATTCATCTGTTGTATGACGACTTATCAAGGAGAGTGTGGTAGTACTCCATGAAGATTGGTAGAGTTGTGAAAAGAAAGTGCAAGAAACTATGGTGATGAAGACCCGGTCTGACGAGAACGCGAGTTAAGTTGAATAACAGGGGGATTCAATGTATTTGAATCTATGAAGAAGTTTTGTCAGGTTCATGCATAGTAATGCAGTTTGCAGTAATAAAGAAATCTCAAGGTGGGAAAAGACACGCTACATGTTGCCTAAAATATTTTTTAGGTAATTAAAGTTTTGTGAGATGGTGTAAAATGGCGTGTCATCGAAATTATGGTTTACCAAAAATGTAATCGTCAAGTTGAATTTATCTAGAAGAGGTGAAGTGAAGTCTTTGTTAATCCATAACACAGAAATTTCAACTTGGGTGGAGGATTGGTAAAACGGGTATGTGGAAATTTATTTCACAAGTGATTTATATGTTAATTATATATATATCAGGTGGATGTTCAAATTGGTGAATCTCAGCAACAACGATAAGAAAATTTCCTGATGAACAAAGAAATCCCAATGACGTAAGGTCTCCATTAGAGTTGGAGAAGTTTGCATCTTAAAGAAGGTCAATGGGTGTTCATGTGAAAGGAAGAAACTCCGAGTACGAAAGGTGTACGACGTAGTTAAGAAGATTGATAGTCATGGGTTATGCACAAGGAAGGTATTGCTTACAAAGATTCTATCCGGTGGTAAGAATACATAAATCCACACCTTGTTGACTATTCTGGTGGTTTATGGTTGTGCAAAAGTCGAAGACAACTTCTTATATGGTACTCAGTTATGGAGTAAGAAAAGTTCATCTCAAAGGTTTTTTTGTTGCAAAACAAGAAAATATGTACGCAAGGTATCATAATAGGCGATTATTCACGGAATGATGAGTTTTAAAAGGAGTGAGACTCAAGAGAAGATATGATCGTGGATCAAGCTTCAAGGTGAGATGGACTCCGCTAAAGCAAGACTCATGGTAGAGATGGGCTCAAGATTTTTGCACAAATGACAAAGATCCATGCAAGGATTGATTGTGTTTGGTACATAATAGGAGTCATGCTCAATATACTTTGATATATACATGATGGTTAGATTCTTAGAATCTGACATGAGGGGTTAGATTAATATAAACTAACAAGTGGTGATTCTTATATTAGTGGATTACATGTTTATTGTGCGAAGAGCATGGTCGATATTGAGAAAGTGGAGTCTCAATTGAGTGTGAAGCTTAAGATGAAGAATGTAAAGTATCTAAATGGTACAGTAGAATGGTTTGGTGTACCAGCGGTATGGCGGTGAAGAACTGCCATAATTTTGTGGGTAAGTTGATTCTGATGATGGGTTGATGTGGATTGTTTTAGATCTACAAACTAGATATGTCTTGACTGTGGTAGTGGCTTGTCGTCCAATAAGCTGGAGGTCGTCTTTACAATTAGTTGGATCTCAATGACAATAAACATTAGAGTCTGAATTGGTAGACGTAAATGACGCCTTGAAGGAAGCAAGTTCGCTTCAAAGCTTAATTTGATACTTTGGTGTCAAACAAGACGCATAAATGTGCGTTGTGGTTGTCCAAGTGTTGTAGATTTTTTCAAAGCATGAAGATCTTCATGGAAGAGTAAAACATATTAATGGTCGATTTCATTTTGTGTGACTTATTATCTACGGTGGAGAGTTTTCATTATGGAAGACTTACTGGAAGGATAATTTCACAGATATGCTTACAAAGGTGGCACCAAGGATTAAGTTCAAATATGGTTTGCACTTGTAATATTCTACAGGAAGGTACCGGAAGGTGCAAGGTGGTCGCGATGATGCACGTGGAAGGAAGAATGAAGAAGGGAGGAAGCCCGGAAGGATTATCAACAAAGGTGGAGATTTGTGAAGTTAATTTGTTGATAATATGTTTTGTTCTTGTGTCCAAGTAATTAAGTCTTGGCGGCCAAGTCTTGGACACTTAGGAAACCACTAATTTAGGAAACTAGTGGAACTTGGTCACGGAGTAATATACTTGAACCCCAAATATTCGTAAAGTATAAATAGGGTGAGCTGATTCTTGAGAAAGTTATGGAATCGACAATAAAGTTGTAAGGTATTTCATCCCACCTCTTGGAGTGGTTATCTTGTGAAGAGTTTTCATGGTGAGTCTAAGGTTTCTTCTTGAGCGATTAAGACACATTTTCGGTGAGGGTCAAGAGGTGAGGCTAACATGATGTGTGATTCTTGTATCCAGCGTAAGGTTACAATAAAAGGAGTGTTCTTCAAGTGTTGTATGTAATTGAAGCAATCGGGCTATGATGCTAGATAGAAAGATAAGGGTTGAGTCACGGTTTCCCTCTAGACATGGGTTGTAATGCTAGAGAGACATAGGTGACTGACACACAAAGTGTTCTTGTATTTGTTCTTCGGAAATCTTCATTATAGTGAAAAGGATCATCATCGCAAGTGGACGTAGGAACATTGCCGAACCACGATAAATCTCGTGTTGTGGTATGCTTTTATTGTTTACTCGTTTTATGCCTGTTTGCTTTACATATCTATATTTGAGTTGTTCATATGAATGTTTGATAGAGCACCAGATGTAAGTAGTCGACCGTTACCAGACGGAAACCCCAACAAAATACACATTGCCAGACACAGAAAAGCATGACACGAAAAGATTCAATTTTTATTACCATACATAAATTTCAAATGCATTAAAAGTACAAAAAAATCACCACCAAGACGAAAAGCAAGTACATTTTTCAGGAAGTTAATTTCTTCCACTAATCAATCATGCATAGGGAAGAAACCATTTACCGTAAATCCACCATCAACACAGATGACTTGGCCAGTGATGTATGAAGCAGTAGGGAGGCATAAGAAGGCCACAAGAGATGAAACCTCATTTGGGTCCCCAAGACGTCTCATAGGAGTTCTAGCTATGATATACTCTGGAATCCCTTCTACTTGTAGATTCTGTTCTGCAAGCTCCGTTTTAATAAACCATGGCGCAACACTGTTGGCCCGAATCTTATCTTTCGCCCATTCACAAGCAAAATTCTTTGTGAGTTGATTGATAGCCGCTGATTCAAATAGAATGCAAATTGATTTTTTAACAACAATGAGGTTTGCATACATAACTGACAAATCAGCATCATAAAATTTCAAATATACCGTTGCATGCCGCATAACTGGACACCTTCTGGAGAGCAACAACGCCACCAACGGATGTAATGAAGATAATGCTTCCTGAACCAGAGGCTTTTAAGAGAGGGTGTGACAATTTTGATAGATGGTATCCAGAGTCGAAGTTAGCAGCCATAACTTTTGCGTCATCCTCTTCTGTGTAATCCACAGTATCTTTGTACACAGCCATTCCAACGTTGTTAACCTATGCCAGTATACAGACTCTCCCATCAGTCAAGTAATGGCGAAGCCAGGATTAAAGGGGAAAAACAAAAAAATCCACCGAATGAGACAAATTAAACAATGAATTAAAAACAAGGCTCCCTTGTTTGGACGCAGTTGTAATTTCAAATAATTGGTAAGCCAACAAAAGCAGTTGTAAACACTTACAAGGATATTGAGTTTTCCCTCAAAGACCGATGAAACAGTCTTGATTAACTTCTCTCTATCATCTGGAACCGTAGCATCACTGACTGAACCTGTTACTGTATAACCTTTTTCTCTCCAATTTCGCAAGCACTCCTCAATAGCAGTTTCATTTCGAGCAGTGATATGAACAGATGCACCAAATCCAGCCAACTCCTCCGCTATCGCGTGTCCAATCCCTTTGGTTGCACCAGTGACAAGGGCAGTCTTTCCTTTAAGAGACCATCGAAGACTTAGATCACTACTACTCTGTGTACCAGCCATGGTTTACAATTAATTTTCCTCTGCGACTCTATTAGATGAATTGCATTGATTTTCATTGAGTTTATATACAATTTGATTATAATTACAAACTCGCTTACTGAGGCTAACAGAAATGAAGATAGTTGACCGTTTGGTATGTGAAGCAGTCAAAAGTGTGCCAAAACTAGACAGTACAGAATTGAAGATAATTGACAGTTTGTTTAATCACTCACTAAACCTTTTTATTTTCTCGATACAAAAATAACTAAAGCTTCACGATCTTATTAGAACTCTTTAACCATTTGCATAACTTTTTCTCCCAAGGTTTTCTCTATCCCCACATGCGCATAATGAAAGCTATGGGAAAGTAATGATGAAGACAGTGCATAAAAGGGAGCGAAAGGGACTCATTTGGTGTCAAGCAGATGATCGATTTGTAATAAATTAGACAAAGGATAAACAACCCCGTACTGGACAACACATCGACTTTCCATTGGAGATGCTTTTAGGAGGAATAGGATAAACATAAACATAAAGGGAACGGTCCATTGGAGATGCTTTTAGAGGAGTATGATAAAGGGAACATGTCTCCGTGTGAAATTAAAACCTGTTGGGAACGATATTTATTAATGATAAGGATCGAGCAAGAGATGAGAACATAAATGCGGAAGTATAAAAGACTACAATAATAATAATTTTGGTGTGTCTTTCTTATTAATTTTTCAAGATATTTATACAATCACAAGACTTGGTTCTCATGACACAAGACTAGATTCTCAAGACATTCAATTCCTAATTTAACTCTCACAACTTAAAATGCATATCTCCTAAATATAGACTCTCATATATTATTTTATAATACCCTCCCTCAATGTGGAGCATGTAGATCACGAATACCCATCTTGGACAAAAGAAATTTAACCTAAGCTTTCCCTAACACTTTTCAGTCCTTCGTAGTTTCAGGACATTTCAATCCCATCTTCGTAATTTACGGACATTACGGTCCTCTTCATAGTTTAGGGACATTTCGGTCCAGGTCATAGTTTTTAGACATTGCGGTCCCAATCATAGATTTTTGACATCGCGGTCCCTGTCATAGTTTTTTGACATCGCGGTCCCATCATAGTGTTAGGACGTTTCGGTCCCAATAGTAGTTTTTGGACATTGCGGTCCCATCTTCGCTTCAGTAGATTATTTCCTGTACTCTTTAGACAACTCACAGGATTTTAACCTACTTTTGTTATTCTCTGTCTCATCACCTCTTGGTGATTGCTTCTCTTTCTTGACAACCTTGTTTTGTTTCTTCCTCTCTTCTTCTCTGTTCCAGTCATATTTTTGCTGCGAAAACTGTCACACTTCTTTGGTTTTCAAGATTCTCCCACAATCTTTTCGTCAGGCATTTAAGCAAACACCTTGTATGTTTATTTATTTTGAGGCTTTCAGCTCGTCTTCAAATCACTTGCAAAACCTTTGCTTCGGCATTCTAATCCAAGACATATATGTCTTTCCTTGTCATCTCAACTTCCATAAACGTTCTTCAATCGTAACTGACCCACAAATAACATCAGTGACAACCACTTACTTGGATGCTTTCTGTGTTTGAAACTCACCTGAATTCATCATCAAACCGGAGCATTAAGGCAGCAGCACTCAGCCCCAACTCCGTCAATACAGTAGTCAATACTCGGCTACATAAATCACCATCAACAACCTCCCTCTCGTCACCAGCATCAGCACTGCCCGAGTTCTACTCATTATCATTAATCGTTGGTAACTGAAACCATCTTGGCTACATCGTCAATATCCATCACCCAATCTTCTGTCACGATCTGCTTCAGTTTTGTAAACCACAGACCCGTTTCCATCGACTCGAGCTCAGCAACCATCTGCTCGGTCCCTTATAAACAACTTTGTTTCACCTGCGCTCATCACCGTCGATCATTGACTGTGGCAGTAGCCATCAATCTATCACCGAGAACATCCTTTGCAGCACTACTGCCATTCTCGAGATTCAGTTCAGCTCATAGCATCTCAACATCTTCTTCTTAGCAACCACCGTCTCTTTGTCCAACAGTTAATCTTGTTTCTCTTATCATGATTGGAATAGTTGAGATTCACGTTCAAGTTGAACTACAAAACTACACAGGATCAAACCAAATCGAGTCTCTAATGGCAGCAAACCATTAACAATTCTCAGAAACATCCCGAGCAGATTCAACTCAAAATGAACCAAAGTTTCAACCACAGCAATCAACTGCTAACACAACAACATAGTTCTTCTCTTCTTTCGTGTGTTTCACCACGGTATAAGAATCTCCAAGAAACTCGATTTCCCTCTTGAATCCCAACGGAACTCAACTGTTGATTTACATCAAACCATCATCAAGATCTTTAATTTTTCTCCCTATTCTCACGGTTTGGTGCTGTCAAATACTAACATAACTCCAATTCTCGCTGTAACACCAAATCATGTCCTCTATCCATCTTGGCTTCGAACTCAAGTCATAACCCTAGCCAACAAACCACTCTTAATTTTCTTTATTTCTCCTTGTTTATAAAACTCTCGAATCACACAAACACGGCTTGACAGGTTATAAGTCTTTGACATATATTAGGTCTACGATAGCAAAAGATCTTACGCTTTCTTCTCAATTATCAGATTTTTGTTTTTCGGTTTTTCTTCTTACGACTTGCAAACTCTTAACCAAAACACATCTGATTTCTCTTCCTCTCCTCTGTCTCTCTCACCTTGCTTTGATACCATGATAAGGATTGAGCAAGAGATAGGAGAGCATAAACTCGAAAGCATAAAGACTACATTGATAATATTCTTGGTGTGTCTTTCTCATTAATTCTTCAAGATATTTATACAATCACAAGAGTTGGTTCTCACGACACAATACTTGATTCTCAATGCATTCAATTCCTAATATAACTCTCACAACTTAAAGTGCATATCTCCTAAATATATACCCTCATATATTATTTCCTATATTATTTAAACCATGGATGACACCCGTAACTATTGTTATCTGGCGTCTCAGAGTCAAACGGGTTTCGGTACAAAAGGTTTTTCTTGGAAATCTTTTCTCTCCTGATAAAGGTTCTGCTTATCAGTCGGCTCTTCAGAACTTCATTCAGGTTTGTGGTTTACCTTCTAATTTTTGTGTTGATGATGCTTCCCCCTTCCATGCACTCCCTCGCAACCACTTATTTCGACGCTGTTAAGAAGCAAATCCAAAACCAATTTTCTATGTCTGCAAGAGACTCCATCCTGTGGAAGTGTAATCAGGCTAAGCATGCGCAGGATTACTTGTTGGCTATACCTATTAGTGGTCTAAATCATCAATGCCTTGGTCCAAGACATTTCCGTGTTGTTTTTTGTTATGGTCTTGGTATCCCTTTATTTGCTGAAGGTGTCTTGTGTGCTTCTTGCAATAGATCCATGGATATTTTTGGAGACCGCGCCCTTCATTGTGCCAAAGATGTTGGAATCAAATTTCAGCATGACCTGGTACGCGACATAACCGTTGACATTTGCAACAAGCTTTAAGTTCTTGTGCGTAAAGAAGTTGACCTTGGGCTTTCGTCTGAGGATAATAGAAATTTACGCCCTGCCAATATTTTTGTTCTTTATTGGAAAAATGGTCTGGATGTTTGTATGGATGTTACAGGTGTCTCTCCTTTCACTGGGGATATGTCCGTACTTTTTTTCCAGGCCAGGCTATCTCTAATATTGTTTTGCGCAAACGCAATAAATATTTGGTTAAATGTGTTTCCCATGGTTATGGCTTAGGTGTTTTATCCTTTACTACGCTGGGGGAACTTGGGGAAGATACTCTGTGTTTTTTTAAGAGGTTGAAGAATTGTCTTGTCAGAAATGATGTTAGTCGTGGTACATGTAATTTTCTTTTCCATAGACTAGGTATTGCTATTCAGAAGGGAGTTGGACCGCAGCTTGTTGTTAGGCTACCAACTATTTTAAGGTTTTTAACTTGGGGAAGATACTCTGTATGAGTCTATCGACTGATTCCAAACATTAATAATAAATTATATTGAAAATTAATTATTATTTTAAGGTTTTTAACCCATATAAAATTAATTTATTGTGTTCTTTGTAAATGAAACTTATTAGTGCCACATCGTGCAGTTTCCATTTTTTAGTAGTTTTAAGAGACTATATAAACCTTTTAGTCTCACACCGGGGAGAATCTCTTCTTAAATTGCATTTGTTAATTATATACACAAATTCTCTACTTTTGTAAAATCTATGGAAAGGTGTTTCTCTATATTTTAAAGAGACCCCCAAGGGGAAATATTTTAAATATTTTTCTTAAGCGTTCGCGATTTTCCTTAACAGTTTTTTCGGAGTTGCCAAACTCAAGTTGAGAATCTACTACATATGATAGTCGTAGGTGTAGTAGGGTGTTTTATCCTAGAGATATCCGTCATGTGGGGGGTATAGCATCACTCTTGAGTGTAGCCAGGCGCTAATGTCTTAAGGGAATCGTGTTAAACACGTGACTCACTCTGTTTTTCCAAATTTTTTCCTTGTTGTTGTTGCACAGATAAAGGAGCTAAGTGTCAATAACATTTTCTTATTTGATTTTTCCTTGTTTTTTATTAATTCACCCAACAATCATGGATGTTAATTGTGGAGTGAAAAACAAAATACGAATTTTTGGTCAGCTGTAGAGTTTCGAATTTATCTCTCAACCTAGAAAGAATTTCGATGAAACCTTTTGACCTAATATAGTAGACATCTTTATAGTTACCCTCACAAAAGTTCAGAATTTTTGGAGTTGTAAACGTATTTGATATTTTACAAAACAGAGAAACGTTTCTGAAAATTCTGACGAGCAAAAACTTGTTGTTTCCTAAATTAGCTTTTATGGGGTAACCATGAGTTTTTTGATATGATGATTCCAACGAAGTTTGTAGATCTAGATTGGGAAATAAGGTTTGTGAGATGTGGTATATTAGGTGATTGGGAAATTACCGTGTCCGTGGTCAGAGTATAAACGAGGATTGTGACATGAAATTGAAAATGGACATGGCTACCAGGCACATGTGGATGAACACAAGTCTTCCAAAGCTGACAAAGGAGATAACATCAAGCAACACTAAGCGTAGTCTTCATAAGAAAGGTATGTTTCGTAAAATTTAATCTGGCATTATACTTTAATTAAGGGTGATTGTTATGTTTGTAAAATTCCTGGCCACACGGCAGTAAATTGTAGACAACATAAAAACCTTAATAATTATAAAGTTAATGCTAATTTATTTGAAACAAACTAGAACAAGTTCAGTGGAATGATGTCGGAAGTTATTTTATTAACCAACGCGAGAGACTGGTAGGTGGACTCTGGATCCACCAAGCATGTTTGTTGAAACAGAGACCTGTTCACCTCCTATTATAGGATAGGGGATGTCGAGAAACTCTATATGAGTAACTCATCTGCAATAGAGGTTGCATAAAAGAGAAAGGTCGAGCAGAAACTCATATCTGTAAATATGCTCACATTGAATGAAATTTTCATGTTCCGGGCATACGCAAGAATCTTGTATCTTGTTTTGTTTTAGATGACAAAAGATTGAAGATCTTAATTGAATCTGGAAACCTTGTCGTAACTAAGGGCAGTGATTTTTAGGTAACGTTATAAGACTTAGGATATATATAAGCTTAACGGAAAAAATGATGAAATAAGCATAGTTGATTCTTGTGTTTTATTCTGTGTGATTGAATGTTTTGCACGATAGACTTGGAACCATAAAATTATAAGTCAATGCATAAGTATGATGCCTTAGAATCTTTAAGAGTATAAACTTGAAATTAAAAGCGAAGTATATGCTACCATTAAAATGGTTAGGTCTGAACGTGATGGAAAGTATGAAATTCATTTCGGAGAACTTTAATTGTTAAATGGCATTATTCACGAGATCTTACCAAGATACAGTTAAACGTAAGAACATAACCATTAAGGAGATGATTTATTCCATGTTGATTAAAGGATTAACTGCAAACTTGTGTGTGTGTGTGTGGGGGGGGGGGGGGGGGGGGGTTAGGTTAGGTGTCCTCTAAATTTGTTATATCATAAATAGAGTAACCTTTAAAGGATCATATAGAACTCCATATGATTACGGAAAGATAGATAACCTTCTTATACATACGTCTAAGTGTGGGGGAGTTTGGATAAGGTAGTTATTCCTTCTCCTAAGAGAACTAAGATAGGACCCAAACTGTTGACTGTGTCTTCATATGTATCCTAAATATCCTACTGCATATAGTTTTTTGGTTGTGAGTTCTGATTTTCTTATATTGGTGTGAATACTTTTATGGAGTCTAGGGATGTTGAGTTCTTTGAACATGTTTATTTTGAAACCTGTCTCTTCTTAAGGATGTGTTGTTTATCCCCTATATGTCTTTTCAACTAGTCAGAATTTACCTTCAAAGGAAGATGGAGTAGAGTTGATCCTAGGAGAAGTAAAAGGATTATAACTGATACTTGTTATGGACCTGACTTCATAATATGCCTAGCTTAGTCTGAGTTCCAGACTCGTAAAGAAGCCATAACATTTAATGAAACCCCATTCTGGTAAGAAGCTTCATTTAGTGAAATGGACTCAGTCCGTCAGAACCATACTTGGGAGCTTGCTAGTTTCCCTCTATGGAGTAAGACGATAGGATGTAAATGAGTCTTTGAGAGGAAACATAAGGTAGATGGAATTATGGAAAAATATGAGGCTAGGTTGATATATGAAGGATATAAAATAAAATAATTTGTAGATTTCCTTGATTCTTATTCACCTTTGACGAGAATTACTTCCGTTGAGATGTTAATTGTTATTGATGCCATAAACAACTTAGAGATACATCATATGGATGTTAAGACAGCTTTTTCTAAAACCGTGAATTAGATAAAAAAATTTACGTAGACCAACCTAAGGACTTTGTAGTGAAAGTTTGTGAAGACAAAGTTTGTAAGTTGAACATCTTTGTATGATTTTTTAAATAAGCACATAAACAGTGACACGAAAAATTTGATCAAGTGATAATGAGTAGTGGATTTAAGTTAATGAATTTGAAAAGTGTATTTACAGTAAACTTGTTAAGGATACTTGTATGCTTGTATGTTGATGATATGCTTATACTTTCTACAAACATAGATGTGATTAATTCCACTAAAAACATGCGCTGAATGAGAACTTTGACTTGAAAGACTTAAGCCCCGTTGATTTAATCTTAAGGGTGAGGATTAGAAGATAATATAACATTTATAGTCTTAGTCATTCTCATTATGTTGAGTTTTGTGCTTAAGAGATATAATCAGTGTGATTGTAAGCCTGCTTATACTCTGTATTATTACTCTTGTAGACTCAAGAAAAACAAGGGTAGTGGAGTATCTTAACTTGAATACTCAAGAGTTATAAGATGTATGATGAATTTAATGAACTGTAAGAGTCTATATATTGCCTATATTGTGAGTGAGTTAAGTAGATATACTTTTTGTCCAGAGCAAGAGCATTGCGATGCACTTAGTAGAGTATTACGATACCTAAAATACTCTATTACCTTTTGTTTTTTGAATTATGAAAGGTATCTTGCTGTCATTGTGGGAATTTGTGATGCAAACTGGATAGTTGACTCAGAGGAGTCTAAGTCTACGAGTGGATATGTTTTCACTCTAGCAAGAAGGTTTGTTTTTGGCAGATTTCCAAACAGACATATATTGCTCAATTCATTATGGAATATGAGAGTATTGTGTTAGATAAAGTGCGAGTGGGGGTCGAGTTCTTAAGATGCTTTTTAGAAGACATTCCTCTCTGACATAGGCATGTGCCAGCTATATCTATACATTGTGTTAGACAAGCTATAATAGATAAAGCTAAGAATAACTAATGTCAATAGGCGCTATTTCCATTGATTGGATAAAGTCCAAAGAGATATCGCGCAAACTTTGTTGAAAGGTTTATCCAAACAGATAGTTAGAAATGCATCGAGGGGGATGGGGCTTAAGCTCATAAATTAAACTTGGCATGACGAATACTCAACCTTGCTGACTGGAGATCCCAAGATCAAGATTTCAAATGGGACAACTAATTTGTGGTAGGTAAAGGTAAAAACTATCTGAGAATTTTATTCTTCGTCCCTTCCCTACGGTGTAGACATGATAGTGTGACTGCATGTGAAGGATGACTTTTAAGAAGTCTTAACGAGTTCTATAGTTTCAATTTAAGATTGAAGTGGGGTATAGAAGTAACACTCTTTATGGAAACTCACCTATCTGAGTGAGGAAGTGGGTCCGCATCCTATGAGAATATAAGCTTTGATTCTCTAAAGAATTCTGAGAAACATGATATGTCCAGGGCCAAATTGGAAAAAACGGCACGAGCTTGGAAGCAACCGTGGACACCATGGACATATCATTCGTGGTTATCATCGCGAATTACATCAAATGCTAGAAGTTCACATCGCGTTCACATTCTCTAACAAGTAATTCCAGTAATATCTCACTAAGTAAAGGTTCAAGGCTTCATGGACACCTCTGCCTAAAATGGTATTTCCTGCGGTTTTTTTTATGTTTTTCGTTTTTGATTGTTTTGGTATTATTGGAATGTAGGACCTAAGGGTCACTAAGGGTTCACTAGTTCATGATTTTTCACTTTGGTGAAAGATACCTTTAGTCTTACCTGTGAGAATCTAAAGATGAAAGATCTTCATACTATTATGATTTGTGCAATCCATATTATGACCCTGGAGTCAACACACTATTGTGTGAGGGAGAGGACGTAGAAATGACTAGTATGATTTCAACACTTTCACAGTCCGTTCGGGTCGTGAGATTGGGATGTTGATTTACCAAGATCTATCTGTGTTTTCATGTTTAATGACGTTTTCATTCATGTGGGGATTGTTGGAAATAATATTTATTAATTATTATTTTAAGGTTTTTAACTAAATAAAATTAATTTATTGTTTTCTTTGTGAATGAAACTTATTAGTCCCACATTGTGGAGTTTCTATTTTTTTAGTAGTTTTAAGAGACTATATAAACCTTTTAGTCCCACATCGGGGAGTTTTCTCTTCTTATATTGTATTTGTCAATTATATAAACAAATTCTCTACTTTTGCAAAATCTATGGGAAAGGGTTTCTCTATATTTTAGAGAGACCCCCAAGGGGAAATTTTTTATATTGTTTTCTTAAGCATTCGCGATTTTCCTTAACAGTTTTTTCATAGTTGCCAAGCTCAAGTTGAGCATCTACTACATATGCTAGTAGTAGGTGTAGTATGGTGTTTTATCCTAGAGATATCCGTCATGTAAGGGCTATAACATCACTCTTGAATGTAGGTGCTAATGTCTTAAGGGCAGCGTGTTGAACACGTGATTCACTCTGTTTTTCCAAAGTTTTGCCTCTTTGTTGTTGCGGAGATCTGGGGAGCTCGTCTGTTTCTTCAAATTGATCACTTCCATTATAAAGGAGCTAAGTATCAATAACTTTGCTTATTTGATTTTTCCTTGTTTTCGATTATGGCACCCAACAAATCCTTCAACACAGGTTTGTGGGGTCAGTTGAGAATATCACAAGAATTACTTGGAAAATGGATATGATCAAGAGAGAATACAATTGTGGGTGCACGACGAGGTGGTGTGCCATGCGTTCATTTTGTTTATTTAATTTTAAGCCGAGATTTATTTCACAAAGGGAGAAAAAAAAAACAGGGGGACTCAGACCCGATAACTTAATGCTAGATCATATTTCATCTAATATACCAATGGGAAACACTTTTTTTTATATATATTTTGTTTTTTGAAGCATACAGTTATCTTTCGGAAAAACATAACACTTGTGAAGATCGATACCAATGAGAATCCAACTGATATTTTGACTAAAACTTTATCTGGATTCAAGTTTCTTCATTGTTCGAAATTGATCCACATCCATACTATTTGGTAAGAGACTCTCTTGGGGTATAGGTTTTTAGAAACCCGGTGAAGGCTTTCAAGCAAGGAAATTTCGGAGAATTATGGTAGGTTTGATTCTAATCGTAGATAAGTACACAACCGTTAATGTTTCAATAGACGTCGGAAGATAGAGGTAATTTTTCCTATTGATCTTATCATACATGATTGCATGATTCGAGGTGGAGAATTTACAACCGTTAAAAGTAATGGAATCCAAAACCCTAAACTTATCTTTCTTTGGTCAACAAAATTAGTTCCTTTAAGAATTTTGTTTGTGAAGTCTTAAAACTAAATTTTTACAAGTTCGAGTAACGAAAACCCCTTTCTTACTATTGTAAAAATTACATCAGATTCAGAGGTGTAATAGTCACTAAATGGGTGATGATGCTGACCTGTCCCATTTACACCAATTCGAATTTTTAGCCGTCTTCTAGAACGTGTTGTGAAGGTCAGTTTGGAAGGATTTTTGTGAGGACCATGGAGATTTGGAAGGGGGCCATTCTGTTATCTTTTTTAGGTCCTTTTGAAGTAACGTTCACTACCTCCTTTCCACATATTTTAGTTAACATCCAAAATATCCTTATATATTATTTTAATTATTAATTTTTTAATGAAAAGATGCCACTAAGGCTTTTAATAGAAACCAAGAGAATATTTACATAGAGATGGCTGAGAGTCGCGCAACAAGCTGCATCCCAACATTAATTTTATTATTTTAATTTTAACTTTTTTTATTTCTTTTAATAAATTTTTCATTTTTTTTTAAATTTCCTTTTCATTAGGTTTGGTCAGGCTAGATTTTTTTTATCTTAGCCGAGTTCGGTTGTTTTTTGTCCTAATTGAATTTAACTGAAGTAATTTGAAAATAATTTTGAAGAAAGCTCGGTTAGGAGTAAAAATTGCGATGTAACCTAGTATATTGACTAACTATAGGCTAAGAACAAAAATTTGGAACATTGATGACTTTAGTTAAGAGAAAAAATTGTGACGTAACCTTACTTATATACGGGTCTTCAGGAAAAAAATTGTGACGTAAACGGACTGACTATAAATGTTTTTTCCAGAAAAGTTTGGTTAGGAAAAAACATTGCAACATAACCGCGCTCAACATATAGGTTTTCAGAGAAAATTGCGGTTCGGAGAAAAGATTATGACGTAAACGAAATCAATATATAGGTTTTCAGAGAAAAGTACGATAGGAGAAAAAGATATCGACTTGGCCGAACTCATTTTTTTCTTACAGACTAAAATTTGGTTAAGAGAAATTTTTTCGGTTTAACCGAACATGATAATTGGTGTTATATACAAAAGTTCTCATATGAAATACAAATTGAGGTTCGGCGAGAAAAAAAAGGAATAAAAGAAAAAGACCTAGCTGAACTGTACGTAATTAAAAATAAACAAAAAATAATACTTGGACAAGTGTGTATCACATGGTTATGGTCTGGGTGTTCTAGCTTTCTCTACCTTAGGGGTAGGCCTGTCAATGGATGGCCGAAATCCACTATTCGGTTCCAAATATCCGGAGTCTGTTAGGGTTACAATCCGACATATCGGTAAACGGATACCCGATTCCGATGACGTATCGGATATCCTTCTCTTAACGTAACGACACCGGTTAAGGGAGTTTCTGTTAGGTTAATATCCGATATCCGTTAGTGTGTAACTATATCATAAAATTTTCGGGAATTTTCTGATACATAATATCTTTTAGGTTTACTCTTTAGCCAATTGATTTCATCTCTTCTAACTAAATATCGGAAATTATCGAAAATTACCTAATATTAACAGAAATTATCGAAAATTAACTTAAATTATTGGAAGCTTTTTGTACCATGATAGATAACGGAAATTATCAGAATAATATCGGAATAATGTAGGATATCTGATAACCTTAACGTAACGGAACAGGATTTGATTTTTAGATTTCCGTCGAAAGTTATTGGATATTGGATATCCGGTAAAAGTTAACCTAACGGAATCGGATAAAAGCTTATTGCTAGATTCCAACCAAAAGTTTGTAATTTTCCATATTTTCGCGAATTTCTAAAAAGAAAAATAATATAATAAAATAAATAAACAAACAAAATAAGAAAAATCTTAGAAATCTATAATGATTTTCTTGATACACTAAATTGTTGATATGTTCCCAAAGAAAATCATGGTCCCCGAAAAATAATTCTTTCGGAGGCAAATGGGCCATTTGTGATTGATATTCACCGATAATTTTCCGTTTAGTTTTATTTTTTAGCTTACTGTCTGTTTTAATCGAACCTCTCGATTACGGGTGAAAACGCCGAGAGATTGGACTTGGAGTACAACAATTGGCAAGAATCTGACTATACTGCTTGCAATTTGATACATCGAAAGTTTGACTGCGTGAAGACGGGGATTTTCCACTTGACATTTTCATAATCAATCTACAGTAGAGATTTTTGGCCGAAAGGGACTTAAAAAGTGACCCAATTCTGCGTATATCGCAAATCTTTAGATTCAAAAACCATCAAACACGACTAAAGAGGAAAATATGACCAAAAAAATATCACCCATGTCACTAAAATGATGACGTACATGATTGCATGGTCAATGCTGTAAAAACAATTTTTGACGTGTATTAATAATACGTTCGAAATATTGACCGGTCAACTGGACTCGTGTTCAATGGTCAACAACACACGACACGTCGTAATCAGCGATATGTTTTTCGAGCTTTCTGTAAGAGTACACCCGCTCAACTAACTGAACTCAGTGTTACGCAGTCAATGGTCAATATAGGCTGATTGTACGTTTTTCGGACTCAATGAGTCTTCGTGTGACCAAAACCGTTGCGAAAAGTCTACCATCGAGGATAAAATAGGCATAATACCATTGTCAAAATTCCAAAATGTCGTTTTTGGAATTTTTGAGCGAGAACAGTACTGCCCGGAATATCATCCCTTTTTAAGTCGTTTCCCGATAAACAGCTCTTTACAGCATTTGAGAATAATCAATTTTAAAATTTATGTTGAACGCAAAACCCACGAGACACATATAAAATAGCTTTTATTGGAATGAAATTTGCAAGTAGATTAAACAAAGGACATGGACTAAAACTGGTACTGTATATAAAAAGACCTAAAATTGTTCACTCGATCGACAGTGATTTTAAACTGCTGAATTTTTTGTTACAAGTAGGAATTTGTTAATCATGTCGTCAATATTAGCCCAAGAAGAGCCACCAGGAGACGTGGCCACTTCAGCTTTCTCTTTCCACTCCATGGCTTTGTTCTTCATCTTTTTACTCTTTTCTCCTTCCATCAACTCTCTCACTACCTTCTCAACTTCGTCTCTCTTCACCTCATTATAAATCTCCATTCCTACTCCCCAATGCTTGCATGCGTAGCTGCAATTTGTTTGTTGATCTGCGAAGAACGGCCAACAGATCATAGGAACTCCACTAGATAAACTTTCTATCATTGAATTCCAACCACAGTGTGTTAGGAAACCTGCTATCGATGGGTGGTTCAGTACATTTTCCTGTGAACACCAGTTCGAGAGCAGACCTCTTTCTTTGGTTTCTTCTATGAACTCAGGTGGCAGCATTGCTGATTCGCCAGCTACCAAATCTGGTCGGATGATCCATAAGAAAGTGTGTTTACTATTAGCCAGCCCCAAAGCAAATTCTACTAGTTGTTTAGTGGTCATAACCGCTACGCTGCCGAAGTTCACGTACATGACTGAATGGGGTTCTTTGGAATCAAGCCATTTTAGACACTCGGTATCTTCTTTCCATAGATTTGATCCGAGAGACTGTGACTCGTTTTGCGGAATTTGATTGAGGTGTAATGGAAGTGGACCAACGGTGTAAATAGGTGGAAGTGACAATTGAGACCTGAATGCATCCAGAACCTCCATCTCCAATGAATCAAAGGTATTGAAGATCAGGGCTGTAGCTTCATAAGCCTCGTTAGCTGACTGTACAGCAAAATTCACAACGAAATCATTAGGATCCGTTGTTCGAACATAACTAGGAAGATCTTTAAACAATATATTCTTAATTCCAGGTATCCAGTCGATTTGGGTGTCCATGTAGCCATTTGTTAAACAACTTTCATCTGCAGTAGATAAAAAAAAGTTAGTGTCGCACAATTAGATTTTGATTCATAATTAAAGAACGGAGAACGGATAATATGTAAAAATGCTCGTCTCCCTCCTTTTGTGTGTACCTTTGAGCGGAACAAGACCTCTTTCAACGAGCTGAGGAAAATGCATGTAACATGCGAAGCTACAGAAGCTCGGAGTCTCAAAATTTAATCCCGGGATTCCTAGCTCTTTAGCTACTTGGAGAGCGAAGCCCATGTTTCCGTCAAATATTATGCTGGTCACAGGAGGAACGTTCGATGATGATGAACTGTTGTTGAGCCTAGACACAAGGTTTCGGAAAGGTTCTAAGCAATTATTCTCGATGGATATGGATATTCCGAGTGCTACCACGTCTTGGGTGGCATTTGGATCTGTTGGTGGTGGAAGACCATCAGGGATTGTTTCGAAATGAAAATCAGGCATACCTTTAAGTGAATCTGGTACTCTTGAACTGAGTAGCCGTTGATGATTGAATTCTGTATTCACAAAGGTTACATGAAGTCCTCGGAGATGAAGAATTTTTGCTAGTTTCATCATAGGACTAATGTGACTCTGAGCTGGATATGGGATGCAAACTACATGAGGCTTCTTCGTCATCCTTGAATATGGAAATGTTTTCTTCTAGTTTTGGATAATAGATCTCCTAAAATCAATGCAGAGGCTGTAGTAGAAGATACGAAGAAAAACTAAATGATCCTTGGCAACTAGATAAACTAGAAGAATATAAATTAAACATTTTCGGAGATAACTAAATATTAACCGATATCAAACAGTCAGGGTGAGAGGAGGTGGTTTTGTATGTTTCTAGCTAACAGTCAAGAGAAGGCATTTTCGTTACTTTTTTTTATTACTCCCTCCATTCCATTTTAGATGATGTTTTTAGAATTTTCATGCAGATTAAGAAATGGAGAGAGATATGAATATTTTCCATCTATATCTTTGAGAAAAGTAATCAAACATTAATTACTATTAGTACATTTTAAAAATAAATTTATAGTTCCAAGACAAAATGTTAGGATGTTACTGAAAATTTTATGGAAAAATATGAAAACCTTCAAGTAATGTGGAACAAAAAAATAATCCTAAAACATTATCTAAAATGGAACGGAGGAAGTATTAAACTACGTAAGAAAGAGGAGAAACAGGGTTCATAAAGCTTGAGTATCCAGACGAGTAATCCGACCACTAACAATAAGAATTCTAACGTTGAACACTGAAGAATGTCTAGTAAGTCCTTGTCATCAAAGCAAGAATGACGTCAATTAACGTTGTTTGGCACAAAAAAGAATGTCTAATGTTGAACACTAAAGAATGTCCGGTACATCCTTGACATTGCAGCAACAATGACACTTGGATTGTTTTTGTTGACCAACAAAAACAAAGGAACAAAAAGAATGTCTAATGATGAACACTAGAGAATATCTGGTAAGAATGCTGTTGGTTGCACCAAACATTCTTAGGACGACCAGTACGTAGGATTATATTGTCAGTATCATGCGCACCTCATCATCATCACAAAAGCTGACCGCTGGGCATGGTTGCTCACCTTGAGAAGACCACTTGCGCAAAAGTGGATATATGGTATTCTTTAAAATAGCAAAACCTAAATTGAGATAATACCTCGTCAGTATGACGCCCTCTGTTTCACTCTTTTATTTCCAAGAAAAATGTTATACTCCCTCCGTTTCTTAGAAAGAAATACTTTTATTTTTTTCATAACTAGGCTAAATTGAAAAAAATAAAAATATATGTTTTCTAGAAACGGAGGGAGTATTAGAAAAGAAGAAACCTTTATACAAATTACAAAGTAAAGGGAGTTACGCAATCATAAGAGTCTCCCTATTACTCCAAATGAGACTAGGAGAGACGAACTTAAATGCATCGGAATCACAAGACTATATAACTACAAGTTATTTGATAAAATCAATAATCTCATAGACCTCCTCTTTTTAGCTCCAAAAACTCTACCGTTCCTTTATTTGCTCTCTTTTCCATGTACTTATTAATCTGTGTTGTTCTCTCTACACCTCTACTTATTTTCCATTTCCCTTCCTCGTTCTTTCTCTCTATGTATCTCTCTCCATCTCTTTCCCACGGCACTTGTGAGTTTGACGCTCTCAAGCACCCTCGAACATGATTTATGTACATGCTGCACCGTCTAGCATGATTTCTATAGGTGCTGCTCCCTCTAACAGGATTGATGTACGTGCTGCACCCTCCAACATGATTTCTGTACGTTCTGCACCCTCGAACAAGATTCCTGTACGTGCTGCACCGTCTAACAAGATTTATGTACGTGCTGCACCTTCTAACATGATTTCTGTACGCGCTGCTCTGCTTCCGGCCTTTGTTTATCGATCGAAGCTCCCAGACATTCCCATCACCAACCAAATCCCACTCCACACATATTGTTTCGAAAACATCTCACAGTACCCCGAAAAACCTTGTCTGATCACAGGCTCTAACGGAAGAATCTACAGTTATTACGAAACTCATCTCAACTGCCAAAAAACTTCCGTTGGATTGTCTAAACTGGGTATAAGGAAAGGTGATGTGATCATGCTTCTACTCCAAAACTGTCCCGAGTTCGTTTTCTCGTTTTTAGGGGCATCGATGCTTGGAGCGGTATCGACCACTGCAAATCCATTTTACACACAAGCAGAGATTTTCAAACAAATCAAGGCTTCTAAAACAAAACTCATAATCACTCAGTCTCAATACGTAAAGAAACTCCAAGCGGACGACTCAGGAGAAAATGCTCCCAGAATTGGAAAAGATTTCATTGTTGTTACAGTAGATGATCCACCAGAAAACTGCCTACGTTTTTCCACCCTTTTAGATGCAGACGAGAAAGAAATCCCATCTGTTTCAATTCAACCTGAAAACGCTGTTCTTCTTCCGTACTCATCAGGAACAACTGGACCACCGAAGGGCACAATCTTAACGCATAAAAGTTTGACTTCAAGTATTGCTCAACAAGTTGATGGAGAGAACCCTAATCTGTATTTGAAATCAAGTGACGTTGTATTATGTGCTCTTCCGTTGTTTCATATATATGCTATACACATTGTTTTGCTATGTTCCCTTAGAGCTGGAGCAGGGGTGCTATTGATGCCAAAATTTAATAATACTATACTAATGCAACTCATCCAACGTTACCGAGTTTCGGTTGCCCCAGTTGTTCCACCATTAGTCCGTGCCTTGGTCAAGAACCCGAAGGTCGGGAGCTTCGATCTGAGTTCCATTCGCGCAGTTTTATCAGGGGCGGCACCGCTTGGGAAAGAATTAGAAGATGCTTTTAAGAGTAGATTTCCTCAAGCAGTTGTTGGACAGGTAAAACACAACAAACCATTTTTTTACGTCCCATTTTCCGTGGTCCGAGAAAAGCGTATTGTGTTTTTGACAACTACCTATCTTGTAATTTTACATACCAACAGTTATCTATATATGTTTTTATTCATGCCTTTTATGTGATTTTTACACGTAATAAATAACAAGCACACAAATAAAATAAGGAAGATAATGCTGCATTTACCTAGTTGTAGTCACCAAACTATGTTGATAGAGTAGTATTGTAGCTAGTAGGTGTGAGTAGTTCCCTAAACAGAGTTTTCGTTAGTGATAGATTATCACTAATTTGCTGAATTTATGAAATAGGGTTATGGAATGACAGAGGCAGGGCCAGTTTTAGCAATGTCACTCGCACTTGCAAAGCAATCGTTCCCATCAAAATCTGGTTCTTGTGGAACCGTGGTAAGGAATGCAGAGTTGAAAGTCATCGATATCGACACTGGTTTAACTCTTGGACATAATCAATCTGGTGAGATTTGTATTCGTGGACCTCAGATTATGAGAGGTAAATCTTTCTTCTTCTTCTTTTTTTTTCCGTCAAACTATTAATTAGATATATTACGGTTGAAAAAATTCAGCATCTCTAACACAACGTTGAAAAAAATGTGACGTGCGGTTTATCATTTGACTTTCATTTGTGATGGTTTTTGTACATCGCTTAAAAAAAGATCTATTATCTTAAAACTAAGCCCTAATAGTTAATTATGGTTTTATTCTGTAATTTTTTGATTTAGGTAAATAAAATAGAAAAAGAAGACGTTTTGTTTTAGTTTGATTTTGCATTATACGGATTTCATTAAATAAAATCGATGACATGGAAAGAATCAGATGTGTAACCAGAAGTCTAGCCAGGCCTTTTGATGTTCATGTCACCACTCCTAGTTAGATGATCTAACCACCCCATATGAAATTTTGTTAAATAGGGGCGTAAAATCTTACGTACGTAGCAAAATTCAATTTACACCTACTGTTAGAGATGTTCTAAGTGGATTATAAGCTATCAGAAACCAAAGAAATATATTATTGGACGACCAAAAGAATTTTCGGTGTTATTAGAAAATGTGATTTTGCCCATCAAGCTTCTTTCAACTTCGATCATATTGGTTCGAAGTTGATCGTATTTTCTTCCAAAACTAATTTGATAACCAAAGATTGGTAGTCCTTAATCTAAAACGTCATTAACTCGATCTAAAACGATTTAATTTTTGATTGCGTCAAATAAAAACAAGCCGACAAAGCATGGTATTAAACAAAATTAGAAGCCGCAAGTGTAAGAAAAAATCAATTAGGACGGTTCTTGACCGGGCTCATCGTTCCATTATCATCACTTAATTATTTATCAGCGATTCTAAAAGAACCGCAATAAAAACAACGAAAAAAACAATCTCTCACACATTTTCATAGTTTGCGGGTCACAGTGAGCCCCGCCCTTCGAGAGATTTGTAGGGCCCACGTATTTTGTGTCTGGTGTAGGGGCCCACGTATTTTGCATCTGGTGGTTTTTCTGTTGTTTCTAAACAGCGGTTCGTTTAAAAATTTTGATTATTTATTCGGGAATTTTGATTTTGTCATATTCTAGGTGGTCCTGTGTTATTTTAGTCCACCGACATAAATAAAAGTTTAGTTTGATCTTTATTAAATAACAAAAGACTAAAACAACTTTTTTTGTCTTATATTATCTAAATATCTAGGTTGTTTTTGGTTTTTTGGATATCCCAACCTAGGTTGGGTTATCCTGGAAAAACGGTTAAATTGTGTTTGTCTCATTGCAAATCCAATCCTGGATAAGGATTACTAAACCTTCCTTGATTTTAGAAAGCTAAAAAGGTGAGGTTATGGTATTCTTACAAATACCTGGATTACATGTATCCTTATCTGGGTTAGATAGTTATTTTCCTTTAAAATAAGTAATTGCCTTAAAAATAAGTATTTATATTAACCTATTTCTGGAGTCAAACAAACACAAATTAATCTAGCCAAAAATATGATAGAATTTTAGACAAACAACATTAAAGATTACCAATAAGAAGGTTTTCATAAATTAAATTAAGACAAACTATTCAGGAATATGTTATCCCATTTCCAAGCTCCCAAACAGACCCCTAATGTTTCTCCATTATACCTATGCATCTTTTTCACGTCCAGATTTTTTTTTTTTTTTATCAGACCCAGATCTATTTTCTCCCTAACAAATTTCCATTTTTTTACTTTCCAGAAATTCATCTTTGTTTATTTATTAACAGTCCAGTAACATCTTCATTTCAAATGGAATAAGAAAGAAAGTAAAAAGTGGTTGTCTGTAACACATTTCTCACCATCTAAAATACTCTATCAACTGTGTGTTAATGGATTTACAAATGAAATGAACTTGTGATGTTAGTTCATTTGGAGAATTAACTCGTAGATAATAGTTCATAATGGTAATTTATTTGTAGAATGAATTGGTTGATGGTAGTTCATATTCTAGCAGCTCACTAAGTAGAATAAACCCATATGGTAATTCGTTTGTTGAATGCACATACAGTAGTTCATTCTGTAAAATGAACTCGTAGATAGTAGTTGAACTTGTATAGTAATTGTTTTTGTAAAGTGAAATCATATAGTAATTCATTTTATTGAATGAACTCGTTGATGGTGTATTTTATTTCTGACAGTTCAATTTTTAGAACATATTCTTATGGTAGTACATTTTGCAGAATAACTTGCAATTATACTTAGTCCATTCTGTAAAATGAACTAGCATATATAGCCAGTTCACTTTGTAGTTGATTTCTAACTAAATAATCACATAAAAATTAAAATCTTCGGAATATTTTTATAATGGTACTCTCTGGAAAGATTGAATATATAAAATTTATTAAATTTCGATTTATAATTTAAGATATATTTATTTATTTTTTTACCTCTTTTTGCTAATTTAAAAAGAAAGTTATTTTGAGAATATTTAAAAGATAATAATGTCGTTACCGCGTGAGTATCGTTCACTATAGGACCAAATAATTATTTTTGGACGAAACTGAAAGAATCTTTCTAAAATACGATCCTAAAGCACTTTGACCAGGTCAACAAGACCAAACTGAACTACAACATCTTACATTATGATTAAATGATAGTTTCTACTTTTATTTTTATTTTATACGGAAAACATCTTATTAAAAGAGAAAAGGAGAAACCCATGGGATATCTCTTAAAGAAAAAGACAACAAAGAAAAAATACAATGCAAAGAAATCTCAAATAAAATCTCAAAGAATAAAAGATTTCAATTGAAGATTTACCAAACATAGGGTTAATCGTAGGCTAAGTCAGATACGTTAAATGTGGTTGAGTGAAGAGTGGGACTCAAAAAGAAGAAAAACCTAAATTAAATTTAATAGTGGGCCATAATTTTTTTTTTCTTGATACCTTAGACTAGTGGTCCCTAGGTATTTCCAAACTCCTTAAATTGGAATGGATTCTGGAAATTACAGGGTTCGAGCCCCTACCTTCATATTGGGAGTGAGCATGAGAACCACCAGACCACTTTATGGTTCTCTAGTGGGACATAATTCTGAAAACTCATATTCTGTCCCTGGTAAAAGTATCTCACATGCATAAGTTGTGACATTTCTCTGCATTCGTAGAGAATCTTCCAAATGAATCCATATTGACATTGCTTGTATGTACTCCCTCCGTCCAAATTAGATGAGCTAGTTGTAGTTTGCACAATTCTTAAGGCAAGGAGGAAAGGGGAGTATGTTTAAATATTTTTTAATTATATCCTTATGGATAATAACTAGTAAAACATAGAAATGATTTATCTGTTAAACTGTACCACGGTTTTTCATAAACTTTATACCGTTGAAAATCATTTTAAAACACCTACGAAACGAATATAAACATGACTATCAAATTATACATATTTCTTATAGTAACAACAATCAATTAAAAGGGTAGTTTTAGAAATATCCCTTGATTAGAGAGAGAGCTCGTCTATTTATAGGACAAAATTTAAAACCAACTAGCTCATCTAATTTGGGACGGAGGAAGTATATATTTTGATCTTTTCTTGTTGATTGTAGGATATTTAAACGATGTGGATGCAACTGCGAGTACAATCGACGTGGAGGGTTGGCTTCACACAGGAGACATAGGTTTTGTCGATGAGGACGAAGAAGTTTTCATTATAGACAGAATTAAGGAAATGATCAAATTCAGAGGATTCCAGGTAAATTTTATTTATTTGTTTAAGTTTTCTTTTATAGAACTATATAAATTTGGGCTGAATATAGGTAGCACCGGCCGAGCTCGAGGCAGTACTCTCAAGTCACCCATTGGTTGCTGACGCAGCTGTTGTTGCGTAAGTACAGAACTGATTAACTTCATAAGTAAAGTACTCAAGATATCAAATTAGTCAATCACCTTTTCTTCATTTCATTATCTTTTTTTTCCTATAGTCAAAAGGACGACATAGATGGAGAAATTCCAGTGGCGTTTATCGTTCAATCAGATGGTTTTGAGCTTACTGAAGCAACTGTAAAAGAACATGTTTCTAAACAAGTAAGTTTAGAATATAATTTGGAAAACAGATATGTCCATATTGATTATGATCGATTAACAAATTCGTTCTTGTAGAATTCGTATCTTGAAAGATAAATAACAAGTTTCATATTTGGAAGAATTCAGATTTGATTATTTGGATACGACTAGATTGTATCCATGCATTCATTATGAATTTCTTTAACAGCTTTCATGTTGATACTGGCTTCAGGTTGTATTTTACAAGAGATTGCATAAAGTCTTTTTCATCCCCACTATACCAAGATCCCCTTCTGGCAAGATCTTAAGAAAAGATCTAAAAGCTATACTTGATTCTTCGTCGGGCATCATCTTGATTAACAAAAAGCATGCAGTTATTTGATGGGCGTGGGTCATGACTATAACAATTGGATTGCAAAATGTTTGAAATAATCATGGTTGACGTGTTTTAGTATAACCTAAAGAGAATCCTGAGCTTGACTTTCATATTTGAGATCACTGAATCGGCTCTCGAATCTAGAGTTGAGAAATCTCATAAAAACTCTTCTTGTGCATCGAAAACAGACAGGAAAAGATGTATTTATGAATCGTATTAATAAAAAAAAAATTATTTTATTTCCACAAAATATACATGTTCATACATTGTTGGAGATGTTCCAATTTATACTGCAAATTTTTCTGGGCCACACACGCTAACAAAATGTGTTAGAATACTATCTCTAGCTATCAAGGGGATCAATTGACATGGTTATATTAACACTATTTTGGTATTTTCTCGTTATCTATCTCTCTGTCTAATTTATTTAACTACATGATAATTGAAACACAATACTTAATTTTCCTTTATTGTGGCCAATAAGTTGATGTGAATATTTCTGGTATGAGTATTAAGACATTCTACCCTCTCACTCACTAGGGCCCCACATGGAACTACATTTACAATTCTGAGTAATTTTCCCACTTCTAACTTTCCACCAAGGGTAACCCTCACTTCCTCCGCCACATCAACCCAAGTTTTTTAACTTACCCACTCCCTTTTGTAACATACTTCTTTTAGGGTGGGTTTGGATGTATAATTTTAAAGGTGGGATTTATGGGTTCAAGGGATAGTGGACTTACATTTCCCTTGTTACGGTTGGCTTTCCAAATCCCTGGAAATACGTTTCCGATGGGATTCACTTTTCCAGCAAATCCTTCATATGGTGTCTGACCCTCCCCCTAATATTTTCTGGGAAACTTATCATGGATCTATGGACCCACTTTTTATTTACTCCAAATCTCGTATATATACAATTTTAAGATTCTTAGATCAATGCCAAACAATACATGGATTTTAACACAAGAAAATTTTATGAATCCTAGGAATCACAACTGAGTTACCAAACATACAAGGGATTTACATGAATCCCAAAATTTATAAACTCGTGGGATTATAAATTCCTGAGAATTGTGAATTCTGCAAACAAATCCACCATTACTCCCTTGTTTAATCTTTGCTGAGAAAGTATATCATGCATTAAAAAAAACAATCGTTAACTTTCGCATTACGCACTTTGTTTCCCTTTTTTCTTATCTTTAATACTTAATCAAGACAAAGATATTTGTGAAAACCCAGATTGTGGTTCTATGGGCACTGTTAATGAATAAAATTTAGGTAATTATTTCTTTTCTTTTTGTTTTTATTTTGTCGATTTTGAAAAAACGGGGGTCTAACAACCACACACAAAAATTCGTTTGGGAATCTGAGAGGACATACTCCAATATACTTTCAAGAGAATCAACTAGACAATCAGACTCAATCTATAGGAAAGTATATCAAGGAGCAATATATTTATTTCTCAATTCAATACGCAATCAAACAAATAAGAATTTGCGACCCCGATTGAATATAAGAACTATAAATTGAACGGTAAAAAAGACTAATGTTCAAGGATCAATCAATTTCAATCAACAACCAATGGTTGGATTTCCCAATTGATCGATTCAACGAAGAACATGTGATATTTCAATTATATAACAATATATAATGCGGAAAATAAATAACACAAACACCTGAATTTTGTTCACGAGGAAAACAGCAAATGCAGAAAAACCCCGGGACTTAGTACAGTTTGAAACACCACACTGTATTAAGCCGCTACAGACACTATCCTACTACCAATGAACATCGGACTGGACTGTAGTTGAACCCTAATCAATCTCACACTGATTCAAGGTACAGTTGGGATCCTTACGTCTCTGATCCCAGCAGGATAATACTCACTTGATTCCCTTAGGTGATCTCACCCACAACTAAGAGTTTCTACGACCCAAAGTCTGATAAACAAATATGTCTCACACGGAAAAATCTATTGGAAAAGATAAATTTGTCTCCCACAGAAATACCTACGAGTTTTGTTCCGTCTTTTGATAAGATGAACATGAACCAATTGATAAACCGGACTTATATTCCCAAAGAACAGCCTAGTATTATCAATCACCTCACAGTAATCTTAATCGTTGGGAAACGAAACAAGATATTGTGGAATCACAAACGATGAGACGAAGATGTTTGTGACTTATTTTTATCTTACCTAACGGAGATCACTCTCGAGCAAATCTTAGAGAAGATAGTACTCAATCACGATAGAACAGGGCAAGATCAGAACACGCAACTACAGAGAAAAATAGTTGGGTCTGGCTTCACAATCCCAATGAAATCTTCAAATCGTTAACCTACAGGGTTTCATGAAAAACCTAAGGTTAAAGGAGAATCGACTCTAGCTTATGCAACTAGTATCACACAGGAGGTGTGGGGATTAGGTTTCCCACTTAGTAGAGTTCTCCTTTATATCGTTTTCCAATCAGGGTTTGCAATCTTAGTTACCTTGGTAAGAAAGCATTCAATATTCAATGTTAGATTAAAATCTGATTAAACCCAAGCTAATATCTTTCAACCGTTAGATCGAACTTAGCTTGTCATACACAAATGAAATGTACCTTCATTTATGTTTGATTAACCGTACCTAAACGTGTACACCAAGTTGGCTCAAAAATAGTTAACCGAAGTTAGCCATATGACCACTCTCATACCAACCTTATTCATCTTAACCATAACTAGTTCAAATGACTCAAATGAAACTAGTTAAAGAGTTGTTCAATTACTATACTTTCATACAAGTATACAAGAACACAATTGAAGAAAAATCGGTTTGATTCACTTGAATCAATTCATGAACATTATAGTCACGATTTTCAAATATTGCATTCCTTATTATACAAATGTATTAGTTCATGAACATAACCGATTTTAGAACTTTAACCTTCAAGTATGCAAACAGGTACGCATACTTGAAATACTCGGTCTGAGTTTGGGTTTCGCCAGTACGCGAATGGGTACGCATACCACAACACTTCCAAACTACAGAAGAAAAACTCGGACATGAACCTTACACCGGTACGGATACTTAGGTTCCCGGTTTTCTCAAACCAACAGGTACGCATACTAAAGTTCCCGGACATGGATTACATATATGCAAGAATGCAGAACATGTCACAATCCAATCATGGTTAAGTATTCTAAACTCTTATTTCAATCATTGAAACTTTCTTAGAGGATGACAATAGCCGTTTTGACACAGTATTAGCATCAAAGAAATTTTCAAGTTATTGAAATAATCATAATGAAACATTCCAATCCTACATCAAATGATTGTATCACAAAAACCATGTAAGATGTTACTCGGAAATTTTCACATGATCATCTTTTGACTTTAATCAAGAATATAAGATGAACTTGGTTGAAGCGAAAGCTTACCAACACATATTTCGAGAAATATGTAAGCGAGTGAAACTCAGCTCGAAATCTCAAATGTGTATAAATGAAAACCATATCGTAAAATGACTTATGTCTCAAGATAGGAGATAGAGTAGAAATAGACTTTCCAAGTGATAGATGAGTTTCAGTCTCCACATACCTTTTTGTTGATGAAGTTCCACAAGCTTTCCTTAGTAGTTCTTCGTCTTCAATGATGAACGTCGTGAAGTCTAATGCTCAACTACACAATTTTTCCTAGTCTGAGACATCTATAAATAGACTAGAAATCAAGACTTATAGTTTTGATCACTAACATTGACAAACAAGCTTGAGATACCAACGCTTGCGATTTCGACCGAGCAGTGCTCTAACAATGTCCCCCTTTTTCAATTTTAGTGACAAAACTATCAATACATATGGATTACAAAATAGATAAAACTGTGTAGCTTGTCATACAAATGCTTGATCTCCTTGGTACTTCAACGATACTCGAAATCTTCGTCACTTCCAAGTACTCCAATGATTCCATAGATATTCAATTCAGCATCATTGTTGTTGAACATCTGTAGCTATAACAATGAGAAAACAGTTGCTCTCAATCATTGTTATACAGTGTCATAGTACAATTACACAACATCAAAGTTCAATTGTACCACAACTTTGATAACAATACTATGGTGATATGTATCACTCCCCCTTAGTCAATACTTCATATCCCATGAAAACCACTCCCCTTTACATAAAGATCCGTAAACCATATGTATTTGTTGTATTGAACTACACATTAATTCTCCCCCTTTTTGTCAATATAAATTGGCAAAGGTACAAAAACTAGTGGGATCCTAATGAAATTTCCATAGAGATACTTCATGACCAAAATAGAACAACATATCAACTTGTTTTGATGCAATCATATAGCCGAAGCTAAATGCATTCATTAAGGAGTTTATAAAGATACAAGAAAACTACTACAATATTCCACAGCCGCACTCCCCACAAAGATTTGGCAATTAAGCACAAGTTCAATAAGAACTCTCCCCTATAAAATGTCATTCCCGAAAGAACAACAAGAGCGACCTTATTTTTACAAGAAAAGAATGATTTATTTGGACATAATCAAATCACATGAGAACATGAATTTGTATCCAAAGTGTTCAATTGAATTAACCACAAGACAAAATGATCCATTCAATTGGCCATGCTCAACATAAGAAAACTTACGGAGCAACACAATATATGCACAAAGATGTTGATCAGGGAAAGACCAATATTGCGAAATAATCAAAGATTCATTCTATTTTTCATCACTAGTTGTACAATGACATATGATAGAGTTAATCTTTGTAAACAAAAGTTCATCCTATCTTCCATCAATATTTGCATAATGACACAATAGGCTTAACTTTTGTTGTCAAAAGTTCATTCTATCTTTTATCAATATTCTCATATCGACATATAATAGTGATAACTTTTGAGCACATATGGGATAATAAAGGTTCACGGACGTAAAAAAACATATCCCATCACAATTTGCAATATATGAAATCAGAAAGATTAATACTGCAAAAATCATCTTCCAAATCACCATTAGAATTTAAACAAATAAATCTAAAAACATTGCAAGATGAAAACATTGGAAATAGCTATGTGTACTCACAATAATGGCTATTTCAAACCCTAGTTATCCTTCTTAAAAACACAAGAATAAATTCTCATAAGAAGTTTCCTAGACATTGAGACCTCTGAAAAATTCTTTATCGTCCCCGAACTCCTTGTCGTCAACAGCCATGGGATCATAAGGTTCATGGAGAAAGGAGTCAATTCTAACAAACCTTCTAGGCTGATAATGTTGAACCAGGGCCTTCTGAATTTCAAGAGTTCTCAAAACAATAGCTTTTATTTGTTGAATTTCCTTCAACCCTTCAAGAACCCCAGAAAACTTCTGTGAGTTTGAGGGAACGCTTCTTGGCTTCCTCACATTCCTTCTTTTTATTTTCAAAGTTGGAGGAAACGGAGATTTATCTTTTTCCTTCATGATTGATGGCTTAACAATCATATTAACATCTTTTCCATCAGAAGACATGATGCTTAGAGTATCCATACGCGTACGAGATTGTGAGAGGAAAACACAATTTAAACTCAACAAGCAGTCTTAAGATAAAAAGAGTTTCAAGATAAGGAAAAAGAAATGTAGGGTTACGAAACCTTTAAACACACAGGTTCGTGCTCGCACAATTCACAACCTTAAAGAGAATAGAATTGTCGAGAATAACCCTCATTTATTATTCAAATAGAGAGGTCCTTCCAATATCAATTAGATATGAAAAGATGGAAGAATTTTGATAAGGCACAACTAAAAAGAGAGAAAGAAAACTACCACTACAAGAAAAACACCTACTAACAACACTGAAAAACCGTTGTCTAAATAGTATGACAACGGTTTCCCAAACATTGTCTACCTACGTGTTGAGAAAAGCCTCATCATGTCAACAACAGTTTTTCTCCATTGTAGTTCCATAGCATAATCACAACAATTATTTTCCATTGCAGTATCACAAACTCGACAATATTTTAAAAACGTTGTAGAAATGTTTTTATATTTAAAAAAAAAAAAAATAGCTAAAGAAATAATTCAGGAAACAAAATAACAGTACATGAAAATTTTATATATTTGATATTCTCAAAATGTATTCCTATCTTTACATTAAATCTATGATACAAAAAATATAAAGTGTAATTCCATCCTTTGCACTGGTCTTATATGCAGCTGTAGATGTAAGATATGTGTTCGAGCCGGTGCCTTTGTTGATGGTCCTTGGTGATCTTTCGAAGTGAAAACACCTCCTCCCTGCACAAAACTCTAAAAAGATGGGAAAGATGAACCAATTTGAGAATAATTGGAGACTCGGAAAACTTAGTACGTGATTATAACGGCTTCATTTTCTGAATTTGGTAGAAAAATGAAACTGAATAATACAAAACATCCATTCATAATAATAAGCAAGTAAAAGAGAATTCCCAAATTCATTAACTCCACCAAAGCCAAACTGCTGCAACCACCTAATTATTGATAACATGATATGGGAAAAAGAGCATAACATAGTTTAGGAAAAGAAATAAATGAAAAAAACTTCTTAGATAATGAACACTAGAAAACAGTGGCCATCGTGTGAGATTTAGCTAACTTACTCAATAAGAATACAACAAATGTTATATAAGATTAAAACAGGTTCATATCAAATTTCAACAGCAATACCTAAAATGAAGGACAAAATGACATTGTTTTTCAAACCTCAAGCCACCGGACGAATCTGTGGCATGTGAGAAAATACAACAAAATCATATGCTTCCACCAAACCAAAGCAGCTCCACTCTGTTGGGTCGATGGCAAACCAAAATCATAAGTGACAACTACTTTATGAAATATTGATTTGGTATAAGAGGGAAAATCAAATACAAAACTACTTCTGAACACTTAATAAGAAATTAAAAGATTGAAATTTACATTCAGATTTAGCAAAGATAATCTAGTGGAACTAAAATTCAAGCGAATTATTATGAAGATGATTCATGTTTCATGCTTAATTAACGTTGAAATTGACCGAATCAGAGTCTAATATAAAGAAAAAAACTGAAATTCCTTACTAAATTGAGCTCAATCATGAAAAACATAAACGTTAGATGTATGTATAGATGAATCTGGGAAATAAGCCCCAAATTTTTACCAGAAAAGCATTAATTTCCTTTTCTCTCCAACTCAAAACAAAAACCAAACACCAAAATTTATTTAACAAGAAAATGAATAATAAATTCGTTCTTTATCAAAACATCAACGCCGCAGTTGGAAGTTCAGATTTTTCCCGAAATTATCAATTCAAAAATCTGATCTCAGCTTCAAAAATTTGGAGAAGAAATTCAAAATAGGTTCAAACAAACAAACAAAACGATCTTAAATCAGTTTTATAATTGAATCAAACTTGTCATCCTGTAGTTAAATCTTCAATCGAAGATCCAGATTCAACAAATTAAAATACTGAAATCAATAACTACAAATTACAGACTATTAGAGTACATATAACTCGTCGTACAGATCTAGAAATAGAAAAAAGAAAAAGAGAAATACATACCGGTTGAAATCTGGACGCCATCCATTGACTAAACTTGAACTTGATTGATCAGGAGGAGAAAGAAAGAGTGAGAAAGAGCGGCGGAAAATGAGACTGGATTAGGTTTAGATTGGTTTATTCTATAAAGAGAAGATTATATGGTTAACACAATTACAGGGATGTATTGGATCAAGATTTATACAGATAAAAGTAGACACTAGTTTACCTGAATCTAGTGGATTTATAATGTTTCTTAAAAGATTCTTAAAGATATACAATTTGGATTACAATGGGTTGAATTAGGATTAATTCAGATTAATAAAAACTAAAGTGGATTACCAAATCGTAATATAATTGAAAAAACAAAGATTATCATGCTTCCTTTTAAAAAAAAAACAACCATCAATAAGTGTTGGTGGTGGTGGTGGTGGTTGGTGTATCTGGTGGAGTTGGTGGTGGTGGTGGTTGTGGGTGGAGGTGGTGACTGTTGGTGGTTATTATTGGAGGTGGTGCTGGTTGGTGCTGGTTGTGTTGTGGTGGGTGCTCGTGGTCAGTGGTGGTTTTTGTTGGGGGTGGTGGTGGTTATTGGTGGTCGGTGTTGGTAGTCAATGGTGGTTGTTTTTGGTGGTGGTGGTGTTGGTTGTCGATTTGTGGTTGTGGTAGTGGTGGTGAGTGGTGGTGGTGGAAAAACATAACATGTTGTGAAAAAAATAAAACCAAAAAAATAATAATTTGTCCATAAGAATCCATGAAACTCATGTGGTTTGAATTGAGATTGATATGAGATAATAAAACACATATTTTGGCTACAAATGTTCATAAGAATCCATATATATATCTTGGCCCTTAACTATCCTAAGATATCTCAAATGAATTGAATACCTAGGATATATGTGGAACCTTAATAAATACTAATTGAATACCATGGATATTTTATGATTCCTTATATATCCTAATCGAATGCCTATGATTTTTTAGGATTGTTAAATATCCATATAAATCCTTTTTTAGGATTGGTTTAGATTGGTTTTAGTATTATATAGTATTATTATTTGCTTAACATATCAAAAAAAAAAAATTTTTTTGAAGGAGACAGATTAAGAATTATATTAATCCTCACTAAAAGTAAGACGTTGCATAATACAATTCGGTGGATCATTATGATACCACCATCTGTTAACAAAGTTACAGATTGCGTATTGAACTAAGTCATGCGCAATAGAGTTGGCATCTCTAGGAATAGCTACAAATTTAACTTCACTAAACTCCTTGATGCGATCACGAATCGATAGAATCGTTGAGCAAATACTCCAAGGGATCTCGTTCGTATTTCCTTTCACAGCTTTCGTAATATCAGATGCATCTCCTTCCACAATAACTCGATGTAGTAGAAGTCTTTTAGCAAGTTGCATCCCAAAGCCATACGCCTTTGTTTCTGCCACAGCTGCAGAAAAAGTACCAAAGCATGTTTCACCAAACCCCAGATGATTACCAAACGAATCCACCGCAATAGCTGCCACAGCACCTTTTCCATTATGGTATGTTGCATCTACATTAACCTTCACAAACGTTGGAGGTGGAAGTTCCCAAACTGCCATATCGTTTTGATTTGCTGGTACCTCCGAGCAGAAATTCAGAGCATGATGAAGATCAAAATGCTTAAAATCGTCCAGGGCTTTGTGAATACAAGAAAAAACTTCAGACTGAGTATTGTTAAAGAACAAGTCGTTTCTTATCTTTCAAATATTCCAAAGTAAACAAGAACCTAAATTCAACATGATTCTTTGATCTGGATAATCCAAACAATAGTTGATAATATCCATCACTGTGTCTCCCTGTATTTCAATCAATATAGGACTAGGGTGAAACACTTCCACAGCAAACTGACAGTTGAAAAGAAGATGAAGAATTGACTCCTCAGCTGCACCGCATAAAGGACATATATTTTGAACATGGGGATTATATTTGCTTAGATTTACATAGAGTGATATACCCTCGTGAAGAACTTTCCAGATAAAATTCCAAATCTTTGGAAAAACTTTAATCTGCCTCTAAGACTTCTTCCAAGAAAATTTCCTCATCGACGAAGTTGTTGGATATTGATCTGAGAGAAGTTTGTAACAAGACTTTGTAGTGAATTGCCAGAAGGAGTTTTCAACCAAATTAACTTGTCTTGAATCTCCTCTTCTTGCGGAATATATATTTGATATATAAGTTCAGCTTGGTCTTGCGGAAACAACTCCAATAATAACTCCATATTCCACGATTTCTGCCCCTGAACGAAAGTTATGAGACCCACGTTACTTCAACTGACGAATTATTCAGTCTATGAGGTCTGAAACCTGGCAGATTTGGAATCCTCGGATCCTTCCAAACCTGAATCGTATTTCCTCACCCAATGAACCAATAACAGTTATTCACGAAAATATTTCGGACGTGTATTATATCTTTCCAAGTATTAGAATCACCCTTCTTTATCTGATAATCCCAAAAACACTCATTCTGCAGATATTTCGCATTATACAACTGAACCCATATTGCTTGCTGATTCGTCAGGAATCTCCAGACCAGTTTAGCGATAAGAGAGAGATTAACCAATTCCATATTTCTCATACCTAAATCTCCATCTTCTTTGGATTTCATCGCTTTCTCCCATCTGAAAAATGTTGTTTCTTTGTTCTCACTTCATGACCCCACCAGAAAGCTCTCTGAGTTTTAGTCATTTGGTTCGTCACGCCTTTAGGGAGAATGCAGGTACTCATGGAATATACTGGAATTGTAGAAAGAACACTTTTTGATAGTAAAGTTCTCCCTACTTGGTTAAAAAAGAATACCCTCCATCCAGCAAGTTTTGAATCAAACTTGGATTTTAATGGCTCGAAAGTATCAATGCTTCTATCTGATTTTAAAGGATATGTCCTCAAGTACTTTTCTTCTTTGTGCATTTGTTTAACTCCTAACATCTGGATGGTTCTCCCTCTATGAGTATAAGTGCATCCTTTATTGAAGTGAATTGAAGACTTCATAAAATTTATCACCTGTCCTGAGAAGGATGAATAAGTGTCCAGAATTACTTTCAGTTGTTGTACATTTACCTCTGAATTCTTCCCGAAAAAGAACAAATCATCGGCGAACATTAAATGACTAATAATAGGAGCATGACAATTAACCCGATAACCACTGAAAAGACTTTCATCCTCAAATTTTTTCATCAACAGTGATAACCCTTGAGAACATATGATGAAAAAAGACGGTGAAAGAGGACAACCTTGGCGTAATCCCCTTCCACTACTAAAATTCCCATATGGAGCACCATATGGGAATTTCATTACTCTTAAGTTATAAAAAATTATTTCCTTAATTATATTATGATTTTCATAACTCTTAAGTCAATTGTCCAGTTGGTGCACTAAGCCTTAATATTCTAAATATAACTCTACATTCACGTAAAGATTGATATAATAGATTTTATTTATTAAAATTGAATATGTATACTATATTTTGTTAAATATTGGCGTTGGTAATTTAATATGATTTAAATTTTGAGTCTGCATAAAATTTTAACATGTCTTAATAGTCTTAGATTTTTCTATTAATTTTCTATAACTATTTAATTATAATTTATTTATCTTGGAAGTATTATAAAATAAAAGAAACAAGATGTCTTTTAAACGTCGGTGGTGGGAAGCCTATCGATAAGCTGGGCGCCAATACCTTTCAGAATAGCAATTCCAATTCTATGAAAAAGAGCACCACCTATCTTATGATTCGCATCGTGACTTATAAGGCAGTTTCTTAATCTGTTCAGAAATAAAATTGTATCATCCCCTAATTCCCCTAAGGTTGAGAAAGCGAGAACACCAAATTCATAACCATGAGTGGTGCACTTATCGAGGTATTTATTTCGTTTACGAGTGATTGCCATGGAGATTGCATTCCCGGGAGTAAAGTTGCGAGTGCTAGCACTTATAAAGGGGGAGACACCCGTGACATCAAAACAAACATCCTTCCCACTTTCCTAGTTGAGCACAAGAATGTCTGCAGGCTTAAGATTTTTGGCTGAGGTAGAACGTAAACCCAGGGAAGCTTCTTTTCTGGCTGGTACTCCGGTTTTGTAACATATATCCGAAAAGACATCTCTCACGCCGTCATGTCGGTATTTACTCCCCACATCCTTGGCGCCGTGGACGACATGGTCACCATAGATATCCATAGGATTGTTACAACATGAGCATATGGTGTCTTCATCGAAGAGAGGAATACCAAGACCGTATTGCAATACTGCACGAAATTGACTGGGACCAATATATTGACCAAGCCCTGGAATAGGAATCGCCTTGAGAAAGTCCAAAGCATGAGGAATCCGGTTGTTGTGCCATAAGAAAAGATCTCTCTCTGTGAAGGAACAGGTTGATGGGAGGTTTTCTACGACAACACCAATAGATTATAATTGCTTCTTCTTATTATTATTTATTATTTTCATCTATATATAATTATTATTATAATATTTTATTATTAACATTGATGGTCGAACTACTATTCTAACTTCTCTTACAAATATTGTTGAGTCCCAAAGATATTATTAACATTTAATTAATTATAAATTGTTGATTCTACGTATAAGTCAAGGTACTCAATAAATTTCTACGTGACTTTCAAGATTTATCAATAATACTAATCTCACTATTTTTAGTTTTGAATTGTCTACGTGTTCACACTTTTTAGATTAATTATTCTCAAATCCTTATTAGCTAAAGTTATTGGTGTACCCTACAACTTTTACTTCATTACATATATATAAAAAACCAAACAAACAAATCAATCAAACAAATAATCTTTTAATTATTGGTAACTTTTAGTGATTAAGATTTATCTCACAACCCAACCCAGTTCTAACTAATCTAGTTCACTAACTGGCACTGGATATTCCTATTGTTACCCATATAAGATGTAATAGTGAACTCTAATACCAACACTGTAGCGCCCCCAAAGCTAGCAGCTGACTAATCCAAGCGATTAACTAAATAAAGAGGCACTAAAAATCTAAATCATTCACTTAAACAATCAATTAAGAAATCTGCTACAAAACTTAACCCAAAACTAGCCCCTCTTTGAAACATATATACAAGAACTCCTCTCATATGATACATATACAATAGTCATTTGGTTTACAAATAAAATATACAACATAATAAACATAGCCGAAATTAACCAACTAACAGACTCAACTCCTCGAAGCTTTCACTGTGCAACTCTGTCTTTGAAACTGAAAGTGGGAATGGGTGAGCACATCATCCCTAAAAAGGGTGCCCAGTAGGAATAATATTTAACTTTCAAGTAATCATTGGAATGATATGGAAAACAATTCATGTTTTACCAAAACACTAATGCACAACCAATTCACAGTGTTAAGCAATCATGTATATGGAACTAACTTCTTCGTCAAACAATGTATAACATTTAATCCCCAATTCCAGCACCTAGTAGGTAATATTGCGGTGTATCTCCCTAGTGGTGTAGGATGTTAGTACTGGAAAAGGAAGAAACCACACATAGATAAAACTTCTCAAAGGAAGAATATGATTATTCAAAGTCTGTCCTCTTTTTCTTCAGACGCGGACATATATAGGCCTTATTAGGCTTAATGACAATATCTTCTAAGATTAATGCAAATAAAAGGAAATCTACCCAAATACGATATCATGCAAGATATCTCTTATTTCTTAACAAAATAACAAACATGCAGATATTCCTGCATGGTTAACGAATATTCTTTCGCTGCTCTCTTCCTTCCAAATAAGATTCTGCGATATCTTGCACTACATCATTCTCCCCGGGAAAGAGGAAATTCGCCCTCGAATTATGCAGAGTTAGGAAGATCATCATCGGACGAGTCGCCGTGGTAGGGAATTAGATGACGCACATTGAACACATCAGCCGTATGAATATGACTGGGAAGCTTCAGACGGTAAGCATTGGGGTTGAGTTTTTCAATAATTTCAAATGGACCAATCTTGCGAGGACCCAACTTGTTGTATGTACCCGCCGAAAAATGTTCCTTAATAAGCACAACCCAAACGAAATCACCTACCTCAAATTCAACATGACGACGATGCTTATGAGCGGCCGTTTTATATTTGGCAGAAGAAGCTACCAAATTTTGAGCAGCAATCTCATGAATGTGTTGAAGATTCTCCACTAACGCATCCGCAGTGGTATGCACACGTTGTAGGTATGGAACCGGTGCTAGGTCGAGTGAGGAACGAGGGTTAAACCCATAGACCACTTGAAAAGGACTAAACCCTGTGCTCCTATGAATTGCTCTATTGAAAGCGAATTCAGCTTGAAACAGATGTTGATCCCATTGCTTAGTGTGAGACCCAACCAAACTACGAAGTAAATTCCCAAGAGAACGGTTCACTACCTCTGTCTGCCCATCCGTTTGTGGGTGATAAGCGCTGCTGAATTTCAGCTCCGTACGTAACAATTTCCAAAGACATCTCCAAAAATGACTAAGAAATTTAGAATTACGGTCAGATACGATGGACTCCGGAAGACCATGCAGACGGTATACATTTCTGAAAAATAATAGCGCCACATGAACCGCGTCCGTAGTCTTCTTGCATGCTACAAAATGTGACATCTTGGAAAATCTGTCAACTATAACAAAAACAGAATCCATTCCCTGTTGAGTGCGCGGCAAACCGACGACAAAGTCCATACTAATATCAGTCCATGGCTTCGAAGGAATTGGTAACGGCATATAAAGACCCGCATTCGTAGCTGACCCTTTAGAGACCTGACAGACGTGACAACGGGAGACAAATCGTTGTACCTCCTTAAACAGACGCGGCCAAAAATAAGAGAAAGAGATCAGCTGGAATGTTTTGTCACGTCCAAAGTGACCTTCGTTATGTATCTCCTGGATGATTTTCAACCGCAAGCTGCAGGACGGTATGCACAGTCGAGTGCCTTTGAAGATAAATCCGTCCAGCAAGGAGAATTGTGCACTGTTGCCTGCACGTACAACTTCCAATATGACAGAAAAATATGGGTCTGATTGGTATAATGTCGCAAACGAGTCAAACCCCAATACTTCAGTCCGCAGTGATGTTAAAAGGCTTCAACGATGACTCAGACCATCAGCCACACGGTTTTGAGTACCAGCTTTGTGTTTGAGTACGAACGTGAAATCCTGCAGATAACTAGCCCACTTAACCTGTCGTGCACTCATCTTGTCTTGATTACCTATGTGCTTGAGAGCGTCGTGGTCAGTAAACAAAACAAAGTCGGAATGATCAAATAATGACGCCAGTGCTTAAGAGTCTGTATAATGACATAAAATTCCAATTCGTACGTTCTATAATTACGTTTGGCTCCATTCAACTTTTCACTGAAAAAGGCGACCGGCTTACCAGTTTGGCTTAAGAAGGCACCAATACCAACCTTATAGGCGTCTGTGTGAACTTCGAACGACAAAGAAAAATTGGATAAAGCTAATATAGGAGCCGAACAAAGCTTCTCTTTCAGCAAGATGAAGCTTGCTGTCGCCTCTTCTGTCCATGCAAACTTACCATTCTTCATGCAGTCGGTGATTGCCGCTGCTATCGTGCTAAAATGGGGAATAAATCTCCTATAAAAAGACGCAAACTCGTGAAAACTCCAAGCCTCATGGATTGTTTAGGGGCAAGGCCAAGTACGTACAACATCAACCTTAGACTCATCCACCAAGATGCCATCCTTGGATATGACGTATCCAAGAAACAGAATACGATCCGTACAAAAAACACACTTCTTCGGAGCAGCAAAGAAATGTTGCTGGCGTAAAACTACTAAGACCTCACGAAGATGACACAAGTGACAATCCAAGTTAGTACTATAAACCAATATGTCATCGAAATAAACGACAACAAACTTACCCAAAAATGGTTTTAATACTTCGTTCATTACGTGCATAAATGTACTAGGAGCATTGGAGAGACCAAACGGCATCATCAACCATTCATAAAGTCCTTCCCTCGTTTTAAAAGCGGTCTTCCATTCATCTCCTGGCCGTATACGAATCTGATGGTAGCCACTACGCAAATCCAATTTACTAAAAACCGTAGCACCATGAAGCTGGTCAAGTATATCGTCTAATCGAGGAATAGGAAAACGATACTTTACCGTAATCTTATTAATAGCACGACTATCCACGCACATGCGCCATGTACCATCCTTCTTAGGAATGAGCAACGCCGGAACTGCGCAAGGGCTGAGACTCTCCCTGATAAGGCCTTTGGCTAATAACTCCCCCACTTGACGTTGTAGTTCCATATATTCTTTTGGACTCATGCGATAATGAGCTCGATTAGGAAGCACTGAACCAAGCACCAAGTCTATCAGGTGCTGGATAGCTCGAGAAGGAGGCAAACCCTCTGGAAGATTAACTGGGAAGATATCCTCAAAGTCCGATAATAGCTCCTGCATACATGCCGGAACTTCCATAGCAGCTGTAGCCTCACGAGAGAGACCACACAAGAGGAACACCATCCCCTCAGTGAGCATCTCGTTCTCAAACGGACTCCACGAAAGAAAATTGGAAGCCACGGGAGAAACAGGTGCGTGTACTGTCACATTGGCAAGAACCAGCGTAACACGAGTATGCTTAAATATGAATGAGTATGTGTTCAGCTTACCATCATGAGTCACTGCCCTATCGTATTGCCATGGTCGACCCGACAACAGATGACAAGCATCCATCACCACGACATCACACCACACGACATCTTCATAGACAGAACCAATGGAAAACTTCACAAGACAACGTCTGGAAATAGTTACCTCGGATCCCTTGCTAAGCCAGTGAAGGGAATATGGGCTAGGATGTTTTTCCGTGGGAAGCTTGAGTTTCCGAACAGCCTCGTCAGATACCACGTTTTCACAGCTGCCAGAATCAACGATCAAACGGCAAACCTTGCCTGCAATGGTACACGTTGTCTGGAAGATGTTCTTTCGTAGCCATGACTCGTCAGCGTCAGCTTTAGGAGTAAGAAACGATTGACGGTAGATCATCAAACATTCACCTTGGTCACCTGGCAGGAACACCTCATCGAACTCAGCTGCTGTCTCCTCCGCATCAGCAAAGACATCAGCAGCAGTATCCACTTCTGCAAGCAAAGCCTTACCCGGTCTTCCAGCCTTGCGACACTCGTTTTCCAAGTGATTCGGATCTCCACAACGATAGCACTTAGGACCAGATTTCGTAGGCGTACTAACAACCTGTTGTGCGGAAGCAGTATGAGAAGAAGAAGTCGGAGGACGGCCATTTGCTGCCCGAATCGACTTACGAGATAGTTGTTTCTCCAATCGCAAAGCACGCTGATGAACCTCAGACACAGAATAATAGTCAAACAGATTAAGGGTATCTTGAAAAGTCTCACGCAAGCCCCCTATTCAACTTCATTAACTAAGTCTCATGAACATCTACAACTTTGTAAACGGAATCAAAGGCTGAATCAGACCATAAGGGTCCAATACAACAAAATAGGAATACTAGGTCTAAGACCAAGTCCACCAAAGTTAACTAACAGTCTCTAACCGTCGAACTAACGGTCAAGGGTCAACTAACAGTCAGCGTTCAAGGTCGGTGTCAAAGTCCAGGGTCAAAAAGTCAAAGTCTAAAGTCTAAATCAGTCAACTGGGTCAAGACAGGGAACTCGGTGAGTCCACCGATTCAACTCAGCCAAATGGTCTGAGTCAGGAAAGTCAGCTAGACTGACTGGAATAACTAACCTGCCTAAATTCAAGAACAGTTACAGAAACACAACTAACCTGATTCTATTCATTTTAACATGATTCTAAAGTTCAATACAATAATAACATATAAAATTTAAATACAACTTCATAATTTAACTACAACTACAAACTTAGCTTTCCCTGCAAATGAAGTTGTAAGCTTCTAGTAGACACTCAACTCAGCACATTCATTCAACCCTCATTCTAACATTTCAATTACACAACATCTCCAATAACCTGATCCTCTAGCCTAGACTTAATCTCAGTTCAATACCACTGACCATAGTTCAACTTATCAGTTCAAGAACACCCTCATCTACTAATGCATCCACAATAACTTAACTCAAACGACACACACCATTACTTTGTATTGTTCATTACAAACCAATACTACTTGTAGCCATCATCACCACCATCTATTCAATCTTCCTGCGACTTAATTCAACAACAAACTACATTAATTCCCATTTCATACTAACACATACACAGTCTATACATATATCTCCTGCAACTTTAAAAATTTTCATATTAGTTCAACAACATCACAGACAACACCTACACCACTTACAACAATTCACCAACACCATTCACAGCATCAACACCTTTGGTTTAAACTCCACTAACATTTCAACACAACTGTTTCAAAATCACCTTCCCACTGTACCTTTGAACTCCAACAGTTACAATCTATCCATGATCCGTTTACATTTAAAATCCACTACATATTTGTGACTCAAACACTCCTGGTATAACAATCATCATCCAGAACATAGCAATTCCAAATCTGACACATATAACTTCAATTCAAACAAAATACACAACTTGTATAAAATTAAACTAAATAGCAATTACCTGATAATAGTTTCCCAAGTAATTGAAATCATTCCCTTCTTTACTTAATTCAACCCAGCAAAACATCACCATCTCACCCTAATCCAACAGTTCATCACAATCAATCCCCGATCGTCTTACATCAAACCAAAATTAAACCTTAATTCATCGATTCACTACCAAAAAATCTCCCCAATATTAATTAAAAATAACCCTTTCGTTCTTCATCTCTTAACAACCTAGTAAACCTTCTATTTCCATTCGAATTCAAACTCAGTATGAAACCCTAATTTGATCCCCAAACCTTCTTTATAACTGTATCTTCAAATCAACATCAATAACTTATTCTTCACCTCATAATATTCAAAACCCATCCTTCAATTCTTCTTAATCATCACCTAAATTGAATTCTAACTTTTATCAGTACGAACCCTAAATTTGTTTCATATTTTCTTCTTCAACAACAACAACCTCAGTTCCTTCATCATATACACGACCCCATCATTTAATATCCTCAATCAATTCTCACTCTAATCTGAAAAATCTCTCACCGGAGAAAACAGGAAGAAAAGAAGAAGAACGGAGAAAGAAAAAGAAAAGAAGAAAGAATAAGAGAAAACTGATTCTCTTCGATCAGTTGAGGAGATAAGGACCAAAGGAAACACTAGGTCATGCACTTGCTTTGATAAGGGAAGCCACAACGTGTTTGTGTAGCATCAATAACGTTTTTCCATGAAATGACGATTTTACTCTTCATACTAACCCAATGATATCTTCTTCGTCCGATATCCGATTGACACGTTCGAGTAGTCCATTCTGCGTAACTTTTCGAGATTTATCCAGCGGTACTACTTTTGTATCTAGTTCGTTGTTAGATTAATTTCTATTAATTAACATTCGTGTTAAATTAATCGAGTCATTATCGGATAATTCGTCACTTGCCTGGTCTAATAGTGTTGACGAGCTTGATGGTCTTTATAATTTTCTTCAACGATGGCATGCTTCTTAGAATCGTATCTGGCAAGCAACGATCTTAGAATTTTCATCACAATGTTCTTTTCAGGAATAGTCTTACCCAACGCAAAAGATGCTTTAATAATTTCAGACACTTTGTGATTAAACTCATCAAATAAATCTTCATCAGCCATACGAAGGTTTTACCAATCGGAACATAGGTTTCGAAGCCTAACTTCCTTTTTTAGAGGTATTCCCTTCGAATACAGTTTCTAAGATATCTCAGGCTTCTTTAGACTTAGTGCATGTAGTTACATGGTGCTGAAGATCTGGGGTAATGGTATGTATGATAGCATTTAAGCCGTCAGAATTTTTCTTCGCAGTAAGGATTTCTTCTGGACTATATCTACCAATATCCTTGTGTATAGATACATCTCATTCTGTATTAACTGGAGGATCATAGATATTTACAACACGTACCCATGTTTGAAAATCTAGAGCTTGAAAAAACGCACGCATAACAATTTTCCACCATGAGTAGTTTGAGCCATCGAAGACTGGTGGTACGTTTATGGAGATAGAATTTCTGTCCATATTCAGATCGCTACAAACATAGACTTATAAGATCTTTAACGTGTTTTCCTGCTCTGATACCAATTGAAAAAGCGGGGGTCTAACAGCCACACCCAATAATTCGTTTGGCAATCTGAATAAACAAACTCCAATATACTTTCAAGAGAGTCAACTAGACAGTCAGACTCAATCTAGAGAAAAGTATATCAAAGAGTTTTATATCTCTATCTCTTAATTCAATCTGCAATCAGCAAATAGGAATTTGTGAGCGCGATTGAATATAAGAAAAATAACTTGAACGGTACCAAAAACAAATGTTCAAGGATCAATCAATTTCAATCAACAACCAATGATTGGATTTCCCAATTGATCGATTCAACGCAGAACCTGTGATATTTCAATTATATAAAAAAATATAATGCGGAAAAGAAATAACACAGACACCAGAATTTTGTTAACAAGGAAAACCGCAAATGCAGAAAAACCTCGGGACCTAGTCCAGATTTGAACTCCACATTGTATTAAGCCGCTACAGACACTAGCAATGAACTTCGGACTGGACTGTAGTTGAACCCTAATCAATCTCACACTGATTCAATGTACAGTTGCACTCTTTATGTCTCTGATCCCAGCAGGATACTACGCACTTGATTTCCTTAGATGATCCCACCCATAACTAAGAGGTTCTACGATCCAAAGTCGAAGACTTGATAAACAAATCTGTCTCACACAGAAAATTCTATCGGAATAGATAAATTTGTATCCCACATAAATACCTACAAGTTTTGTTCCGTCTTTTGATAAATCAAGGTGAACAAGAACCAATTGATAAACCAGACTTATATTCCCGAAGAACAACATAGTATTATCAATCACTTCAAAATAATCTTAATCGTATGGAAAAGAAACAAGATATTGTGGAATCACAAACGATGAGATGAAGATGTTTGTGAGTTCTTTTTATCTTGTCTATCGGAGATTAAATCTCGAGCAAATCTTAGAGAATAGTACTCAATACGATAGAAACGACAAAACCAGAACACGCAACTACAAAGAAAATAGTTGTATATGACTTCACAATCCCAATGAAGTATTCAAGTCGTTAACCTACATGGTTTCATGAAAAACCTAAGGTTAAAGGAGAATCGACTCTAGTTTATGCAACTAGTATCACACAGAAGGTGTGGGGTTTAGGTTTTCCAGTTGCTATAGTTCTCCTTTATATAGTTTTCAAATCAGGGTTTGTAATCTTAGTTATCTTGATAACAAGGCATTCAATAATCACCGTTAGATGAAAACCTGATTAAACCCAAGCTAATATCTTTCGACCGTTAGATCGAACTTAGCTTATTATAAACAAATGAAATGTACCTGTATGATTGATTTTTTGGTCCTTGGCTACAGGTTGGTTCTGGTTTTACTGTCTTGGTTTTGTCAGATTTTAGTGTGGTTTCCGGTAGTTCTTGTATTAGGACGGGAATTACTTCCATCTATATGTAAGAAAGACAGTCTACGTGACTGGAATTGTTTCTTATGTTTTCCTGGCATGGGCCAGGTTCTTTCTTTTTAATATAACCATTATCAGTGGGGAAAAAATGTTTGGTTAATTATATATTCCCATGTCTATCTCATGGTTCTTTTTTTTTTCTTTTATCAAAAGGAGAAGCAGTCTGATAGTTCGATTTGATGGATTGACTAATGAATATTCGATTTGATGCATTGACTAATGAATATTCAAAAGACACGGGAGTTGAGTGCTATGTTCCTAGTTTTACATCGGAAACTACTGGTTTTCTACTAGTCTTGCTCAATTATGACGAACCTCTGAGATTCCATACTTTCATCATCGCTGCACCTTTAAACCCGTACATATAGCCTCACAAGATCAAATGATTCATATGATGAAGACTGGAAAAAAATTATTAATTAATCTGAAAATGGGTCATTTGTCCAAATATTTTTAAAACATGATTCAAATGGACGAGTAAAAATTATTACGGGTGAAATGGACACCAAAAAAATATTAAGGATGAAACTGGATTCATCCGGACTTAAACTTAAAAAATAGCAAGGACGAAACTGGATGCATCCTGATGTAAATCAAAAATAAGAAAAAGTATTTGAAAATGGGTTGGATGAAACTGTTTACATCCTGGTTATTTTGTCATTTTTGTCCATTTAAACAGTATCAAAATCTAAGTGTCCTTTTCACCCAGGAATTGTTGATTTTGGTCTTTTTAACCAATTTTGTGTTAATTAATGTGATAAAGCATGGTTCATAATCTGCTCTTTTTATTTTCACAAAATTGGTTAAAAAGACCAAAATCAATAATTCATAGGTGAAAAAGACATCTAGATTTTGATACCGTTTAAATGGACAAAAATGTAAAAATAGCCAGGATGTAAACAGTTTCATCCTACCCATTTTCAAATATCTTTTCTTATTTTTAATTTAAATCAGGATGCATCCAGTTTCATCCTCGCTATTTTTTAAGTTTAAGCCAGGATAAATCCAGTTTCATCCTTGCTATTTATTTTGGTGTCCATTTCACCCATACTAATTTTTACTCGTCCATTAAAACCATATTTTAAAATTTTTTGGACAAATAACCCATTTTCCGTTTTATTTTCTATTATTTTAAATATAATCTACTCTTTTTATATAAAAATGTATGGCTATAATCCCTTGATATTTGACAGTTCGTTTGTGATGCTCTAGCTAATGAATATTCCAATATCTAATAGTTAATTAGATATTGATATTAATTTCGTGATGTTCATTGTACAATCGGTAGTTTCATGATGTTCATTATTTAGCAATTATGATAGTAGACCCGAATATTATTTTTCATTAATATAATTTTGAACTTCTTCTCTATTTTCATAATCGATAATTTGCTAATATATATTATCAACCGAGTGAACAATTGATAGTTTCGTGGTGTTTATTATCTACCGGTTATGATAGTAGTTTCGAGTATAAATTTTTCAAAAACTAATAAAATTTAAAATTTCTTTACTTTCACAATCCGTAAACACTGGTGGATTCTACCCACCGATTATGCTTAATTTTAATACAAAATAATTGAGTTTTTTGACACAAAAATAATCGGTAATAACAATCTATTTTACCTACCGACTATGGTTGATGTTCTTCATTTGTTAAGAACAAAAACCATAATTTTTCGATAAAATCAACTTCATACCTATCGATTATGTTTCTGCAACTATAAATCCGAGAAAAACTTTCGACCAATTTTTTGATTTCAAGTAATCAAATCCTAATTATCATTTATCTGTTTTGGTTGGTTAACTCGATTTTTTTTTGATGTTTTAAGTTTAAATTTTAAGGTTAATGAATTTTGGATTTTTTTTCTTTAAAATTAATCCTAAAATTTGTTTAATTAACGATCTTTGGTTTCAATCAAAATTAAAATAATGAATTTTTTTTCCATAGGTAGAATTGAGAATGAGAAGAAGAATATTATAATTACAAAAATAAAAATTTAGATTTAAATTTAAAAATCCTGCTATCGCGCGAGCGCCCGGGTAACAACTATTTTGAGTTCGCAGGTTCTAGCCGTTTGATCTTATCCTAATGCGTTAGATCTTATTCTGTAGATTCTTTCCTAATAAACTCCTTTTTCATCGTTTAAAGATTTTGGCTTTTGTGCAACAGTTCTTTCATGTTATCAGGATTCAATGATACCTGGTATTTTAAATGTACTATTGTGTTCTTTGGTAACTTCACTGGTTTAAAACCTTTTGTATTAGTTGGTATGATATTCCTAAATGTAAATGTGTACTATTAAGGAAAAATAAAAAGAAACTCCTTTACTTTTTTGACAGATGAAAATAATGAGAGTGTACCACAACGGTATACTATTAGTATAAGAACACAATTTAGCTAACAAGATGAGAATTCATAAAAGTTATTATTACTGGATTAAAATTTCAATTTGACAAGATTTCAAAAAAAAAAGTTAATTTGATAAAAATTTGTTTATGCAGTGTTAATGGTTTTACAAGTTGTAAGATGAAAACAAAACAAAAAAATAAAAGAAAGAAAATAGAGGACAAATTGTGATATTCTGCAGGGCCGTTTTACCATTTTTGAGGCTGGGGGCGAATTTACAAAAATGGGCCTTTTCTTCCTAAAGTATATGGCATAAATGATAAATGAAAAATCGACAATTAAATATGTTGAGCAATCCATATATACTTACACCATCGTAATATTTTTTTTTAAATAGCGGTTGAAGACCGACCAAAATTTTTAACATTTTTATGTTGCTTTTTGTTGAAAAAATATCACAACCACACATGTTGCAAAATGCTTTAAAAATAAAAAAAATAATTAAACTCAGTGATTATAATAACTTTGTAATTCAACAAATATTATGGACTATGAAGAATAACTTTTAAGGGTAAACAAAACGATCCTCGAGTTATAACCTCAAATGTGTCACTATCCATCCACAAAAAACTCATCAAAACAAATGTAACACAAAATTCCTCCAAAAAAAAAGTAACACAAAAACCCCAAAGAATTTGATGAAACCAATTTTAGTTTCATCATAAAATTTGATGAAACCAATTTTCAAATTTGGAGTTTCTGTATCAAGTTTTAAAAATTTTGAGTTTTTGTATCAATTTTGCTTAAGATGGAGTTTTAATGGATCCCAATATTTGAACGGATTTTTTGTACCACAAGTTTGGTCACCTTGGTCCTTGGGCTTTTATGACTAGTTTTGTTAACAAAATTAAAAAAAATCCCAAAATTTTGTGAAAGCTAGAATTTCTAAACTATTAATTGAATGAAGTCTCCCATTTTCGAAATTTTGATTTTTCACTATTCTTTGATTTATATATAGGAAAAAGAATGTTTTAAAAAAAAATCTAGAAAAAAATAATTATTAGATCATCATTTTTTTGGGCCCTTACGAAATTTGGGCCTAGGACAATAGACCATCTCGCCCTAGGCCTAAGACGGCCCTGTTCTGGTGTAGTTCTTCTAAATGGTTTCCCTCTTTTCAAATTTTTCTTTTCTAAAAAGTATAGTTCTTCCAGTCGTGATCTTTTCTGCATCATTCTCTTCTCCCGTAAACAAAGTCTGGCATTGTGGTCTTATTGTTTTTCTGACTGAGCAGACACTATGGTTTACAGTTTCTTAATTTATAGGGTTTGCAAACTTCTAGGTGCGATAAGATTCCTGATAACTTATTAGTATATGGATTTATTTTGAAATACATAAAATCTTAACGGGTGATTTATAAAGAAAATCTTTAAGAATTTATAGAATATATATGAAGAAGTAAGATCTAACGCGTTAGGAGAAAATCAAACGGCTAGGACCCATGAACTCAAAACAGCTGTCACGCGCACGCTCGCGTGCCAGCATAACTCTTAGATTTAATATAAAGGTGATGAATAATATAGAAACAGTTTCTATTTTAAGACACCTCATAGCCCCTTCATCGTATGCATATAATATTAGCCGTCCCAAATTCTTTTTGGGTCTCCTCTAAGACGCCAGGTTATTTAAGTTTTGGACTTTAATTTTGTAGGTGTGCAAATGGCACAAATGGGTACAGCGTACAGTGGGTAACCCAAGTGTTTTTATGAAATAAGACCATACATACAGTAACATAGACGTAGCTCATGATTGTTTTTTTTTTAAGCAAAAATATTTACTGATCAAAGAACAAAAAATTAAAATAGCAAGGGACGGACATAGAGCCAAAACTTCTTTAAAAAAGAAGTATAAAAAAAGAAAAAAAGATGATCAAAGAAGCGATAAACTGCGGTTACAAAGCCATGCATAGTCCATGCATGAATAACGCACACATAAATGACAACAAGTAACACCCAAACACTTGAGAGATATTTTACTCGGAAGCACAGATGTGAGCACTTAGGTCTAGAATGTTCTGATGGAAAGTTTTCAGGATGTCAAATGGAGTTGGAGAATCCTCGTTTATTTTCTCATACATTATAGATATGGATACAATGCTTCCATGTCCATCAGGCTTTGGTTTAGCTACAACGATCTCATCAAACTTCTTGTAATCCTTCATAACATCTCCTTCAACGATGCGGTGCGATATGGTCCTTGTTTCATCGTCATATGTTGATTCTTCCACGGCGGTCATTGTCTTTCCCTCTACGTGCACAAAATAACAACATGTATAAAGCTGCATTGTTACAAAATGTATTTCAAATGCGTTAATACTATTTGAGTTATTTTGTAAAAGGGTCGCATCTTTACTACCTAATTAGGGTCTGGGTTGTAGAAGATGCAGTTGATGTATTAGAGTGGTAATGACAATATATCTCAATTCTAGCTAAATACTAACCAATCTATCTAGAGAAATTTCATCGAACATGTTAAGTGTTAACTACATATTTATAGTACAGTGAGCACAACTCATCTCAAACTACTTCACTTTCTCTAGATGGATTTCTTACCAGAATACTGGTATAGAGGTACAGCTATAACACAGTCTGTACCAAATCTGCAATTCAAGATACTTACGTTTATCGGTAACAAATATGGGATATGGACATCGTTATTGTGAGGTGTTTGACTTACTCGGAAGATATTGGAGAACGTATTTCAATCGTGAGTGCACTATGGTACTGAATTGGAGAAGCCAATGTGGTTGATTCCGAGAAACATAATTTTTCAAGGGAGGGTTTCATGGTTTGACTAATCTAGGTAACATATAAGAGAAATGACCAACCATAGAAGTTACACGCGAACTGAAAAACAGTTCCAAGCAAGCAAATCACATTTCAATCTGTTGTAATGGAAATCTCGGAGTTCTGATAATACAAAAGACTGGACGGAATTCGGATGTTAGAGAATTATTCTCCACCAAAATGGCTAGTTATCATTCATAGAAATGGAAGAAGATAGAATAGGATCTCAGAGATGAATATTTTGACGATATTTAAACCGTAAACGCTAGTCAACTAGGGGTCAGGGGATTTGGTAACATAAGAAAATGTCAATTAACAGTTTCATAACGGTCTTAGTTAGTTTACGATCCTAATACAACAACAGCATGTTCAACGATCCAAACCCTAATTAGGCAGTAAAGACACGACCCTTTTGCAAAATAACTTGTACTATGTAAAATGCGATCGATCACAATAATATTGTGTCATACCAAGAATATAGCTCCATTCCTTGATATGAACGGGACTGAGGCCGTCTCCTCCTTCAAGAGCTTTAACACCAGTGAAAAGATGAGAAACTGCCTCATTTGGTACTAGTTGATGGTGCTTATAGACTTTATAGTATTCGTCAGCATCGCAATTGAGCTCCAATTCAGTTACAACTTTCCCGACTAAACCCGAAACACCATGATGAGCCATCAAGTAGTTGAGGATTTTTGCTCAATAGATTGGAGATTATTGAAGGTTGGAACAGTTGATAATGAATATTGATTCTAGTTGATGGAGTTTATATAGGAAAAGCAAGCATTTGTAATTTGTTTTGAGGTGACACAATTAGCCTATGATGAGTAAACAAAATGATCCTAAACGGCCGGTCAAAAGGATCACCAAGGTCATTGGCACGTGAGATATATAGTTATGGTCATTTGTATTCTTCTTTTTTTTATTGGCGGGCCTTCTTTTTGTGTCCGTGGAGAATGACAGTTCCTCTATGCGCATTCCGGAGCTACAGAGACTGGCAGCTGAAAATTAAAGAGCATACAGAAAATCCTTAATTGATATATACTAATATATCATAACAAGGCCATTTATGCTCGCGCAATGCGCAGGCTAGGTTATGCATAAACATTTTTTTAAGGCTATTTAAGCGATGGTGACCGACCTATAACTACTACTATAAGTCTTTGGTATCTAAATAAGTCCTATGAGCTAGATCTGGCTGCTAGATTAGCCAAAGTGTTTACAATCCAAAATAAAAGTTGTCTATTTGTTAACACTAGTTCTCTCTCCTAATATTTGCTCGTATGTGAACTAGCAGCGAGATAGTTGCACTGAATGGTTCAGCCACTAAAATCGCCTTTTCGCGGAATGGTTCAGTGCATCTAGATTTATTTTTTGATCTGACAGATGAGATTGGTTGCACTAAACCATTCAGCTCTGGGCGCTATTTAATTCCGCGACTAGCGTGCTAGATTAGCATTGTCATGGGACTTAAGAGGTTGTCCTAGATGACGTGGAAGACTAATCTAGCTGCTGAATTAGCACACCATCAGATTAATCCTAAGAAATGGTACTTTGACCTGCCATTGAATGCCAAGATAATTCGTTGATTAAACTTAAGAGAATGTTTGCAGTCACTTTGTGTTTCCCTGGTATTGATGACAATTACTGACAATGCCAAGATGTCAACCGACCACCAACTCGTGTAACAACAGCCTTGGTTAGCTGACCGTAAATCGACAAATCCATAAATATCGCAGATACTTAGCAGTCTAGAATTAATGAATATTGCAGTTGCTTTGCAGTATCGGAGAAAAAATGGTTAAAGCTTTAACTTTCAAGTTGTAGAGTTTTCTCATCTTTCTCAATAAATTTTAAGTGTTGCAGACACAGGAAGCGACACTGTATAAACATTGCTGAACTAATATAAATATCGTCTTAATTAGTCAAAAAAATAACTAATTTTGCATAATTGTCAGATAAACATTACTTACATATTTGGATACGAATTTATAGAAGACTGGATATGAGTGCGAATTGCCTAAAAATTAGGTATAACTGGTAAATAAAGTCGCTACAATGATTAATAATGAGAAGTCAAAGCATACAAGTCTTGGACATTGATTTTGGCTTTGGTATGAGTTATGGCTTCCGGTACATGATAAAAATAAATCAGCTGCACTTGATTTGCACTTGATTTTAAATGAAAGGGAACATAATTTGTAGACAATGTAGACCATAAATTAGAAGGATACAATCGGAAACGTTGAAATGAATTACATGACTTATCAAGCCCAAATTAATCAAGAGGGCGCGTACTACTTTTATTAGGATATTTGGACTAACTTTATTTTATTTTTTTTTGAAGCATTTGCATTAATTTTATGACGATCGATTGTTCGCATATTTTTCATTCCACTTGAATTCTTCTACATCTTAATTCCTTCTAGCAAAAAAAAAAATCTTTTTTTTCCGAAGCTCGAAGCTTAATATTTTATTCAAAAACAAAAGAACAAAAAAGAAGTAGAATCGCAAACAGTGTATGGGGAAAACCAACAAACTAGCTAAAGAAACACACAACAAAACAAGACTGCAAAACATAAAACATTACAAAGCAAAAATGCAAACACAAAAACTTGAACCCTTGAGATTTTTTCCTAGCAGATGTACGTTTCCCGCAACCAAATTCCTTGTTACCACTCATATCCAATTGCAGAACTTTAGTACCGTCCCCATTTTAGAGGCTGTTCCAGTCATACCCAGGCTTTCCTTCCGAATAATTTTTGTAGTAAACTGCAAGAAAATCTTTCATCTTTACCTTGTCATACTTTCTAGGATTACTGTAGTCAATTAACGAAGCGACAGGTTCGATTTCTCTATCGTGATGTGGGAAATAAAAATTACCCAAAGAAATTCGGGTCCGTTCTGAATTTGTTACTGCCCTGTGCCATGGGCTCTTGAATATTCCATTACTCATTACCTGCAATGAATCCCCAATGTTGACAAGAAGAGCTCCAGGCACACATGGAACACTAACCCATTGATCATTTTTCTGAACTTGAAGACCTCGTACTTCAGGGTCTGGCAGAAGAATAGTTATTGCTCCACCGTCTGTATGAGCTTTTAAGCCGTAAACAAGATCTGGTCTAGGACAAGGAGAATAGAAGTTAAACGTTGTATACACTATTTGTGGATCACCCAGCTGGTCGAAGAAGGCATTCTCCTCTAATCCTAGTGATTTGGCCATGGACTTTATAATGATTTCAAACAGTGATCTCGTTTGAACGCTGTATTCATCCAATGTGCTCCTGCAGGTCAGCACACGCAATTACTAATGCTTATTTTTGGATAGTACTAAATATGGATTTCATTTTGTTTGTTATTAGTACCTGAAATTCAATAGAGAATCATCACCAGGCCAGTACTGGAGGTTACGGTCTGCTATTGGTTCGTTTACGAGGTTTAGATAGTCGGACCAGTCAAGAATCTGATCAGCATTAGTTTCTTTAATGGAATCGCTCCCAAATCCCTGCAAGTCAAATACCTCGTCCACTTTGGATGACGCGTACTTTTGTTTCTCTTCTAAAGGAAGATCAAAGAACTGCTTGGAAATATTATAGATATCATCGAGTAGACTTTTCGGAATAGCATGCCCAACTGCCTGAAAAACAGTTAAGACTAACACATTAAACATATCCTTAAATTATATCGCATGCAGATTTTAAATTATATCGAATGAGCACAATTTTTTTTTTACCTGAAACATTCCCCATGAAATCGAAGCAGATTTTAGCTTCTCCATCTCTTCTTCTTTCTCTTCGATGGATGCATTATCTGTTAAACGACTAACATCAATTGTCGGAACTGATAAAGAATCATCTGCAGTTACTTGCTTTCCATTAACATTAACATCTTTCTGGATATATCTTTGTGGTAGTTCTTCATTGATTGCTAGGTCTTGGACGTACTTCAACGGTGCTGTCTGTTCTTGCGGTGCAGCTGATAGAACCCCCTTGGCATCCATGATGACACTTTTAAAGTCTTTTGATCGGGTTCACAAAATGGAAGAAGAGAGGCTATAGTTTGCTTTTCTTTCTTGGTGTTGTGTTTTTTGAGAAGTTTGTGGTATGACTATCCTGTAGATGTATAACATATATATAGGCTGGGTGCAAGTGGGAGGATAAGTACCAAACTGCTAGTGATTGTTAGTGTTAATCAAAATTAGCAAAAACAACGCCCACTGACATCAATGGGGAAATTCAAAACATATTGCAGTTAACATTCATTGAATGATGGTTACATGATACTGTAAGAATATTGTTAGCGATTGTTAGTCGAAGTTATAGGTGCTGACGTCATGTGTGAAGGACTCACAGGTGTACCATTTGATTACCGGAGATGATAGAGCCACCAATTTTTTATCCCGCACGGCGTCCCGACTCTCACAGCCCCTAGAACCCACCAGAAAGAATAGAGGTGGATTTGGGACCCACCAATAAATCTGTTTCACGCGGGATCTAACGTCGGGACAAAAGCTCGGTTGCTTTATCATTTTCCCTTAATTACATGTTAGTTTTTTGGTATATTAATATATGTCTCTACTTTTGACATCCAATAAATATATCCTTATACAACAATAAATATGTCCCTATTTTTGAATAATCTTATCCATTTAAAATTAGTTTCCCTTAATACCCTCACTCGACCATACAATATTTTTCTTTATTTTAAAATGCAACAAATTTCTTCCTCTACCACTTCACCACCACCATTAAACAACAACCACCTACCAACAGCCACCACCACTAATATTCTACCACAACTCCTTCACCACCACCATTACACCACCAGTCCTCCACCACCACTAATTCATCGTCACCACCACCACTAGTCCGCCTCCGCCGCCACTAGTTCAGATATTTTCATATCAACAACAGTAGTTGTTTCAAATAAAAATAGAATCAACAGTAGAATTTGATCCAATTTAGGGGACCAACAATGATAGTTGATCCAAAAAAAAAGGGATTAACAGTAGAAGTTGATCCAATTTAGGGGATCAAGAATGGTAGTTGATCCCCTAAATTGGATAAAAAATGAAAGTTGAACCATGTAAATGGAGTGAACTTGGCGTGAATCGAACACGCATCATCTGACATGGAGCCAGTCATGCTACCATTGCACCACATGTTCAACATTGGAAGAAATTTACATGATTTAAACTACAAGTATGATTTAAAATGCAAGCATGATTATACTTATCCAAGGAAATATTGTCAACAAGAATAGTTGAAAGGATCAACAACATTAGTTGATCCAATAAAAAATTGAGTCAACAACAAGAGTTGATACAATAAATGGATCAACAACCGTAGTTGATCCAATAAAAAATTGGGTCAAAAACAACAATTGATCCCATAAAAACATATAAACAACACCAATTGATCATCACCTGTAGCTTCATAAACAACAACAACTTCATCTCCTTCATTGCAGTAACCACCAACAGAACCATCAACCACCATTTATAATCCATAGCAGCAACCGCCACTGTCTTCTATGAAGCTTCAACACCAATTCGAACCATCTGAACCAAATTGAAAAAATCGTTGCTACAACATCCACCAACAATAACACTAATTGTTGTAGTTTATAACATTTAATTGAGATTGTTATTGTCTATTAAGAAGAAGAAGAACTTTTAATTAAGAAACTAAACCCATTGAATCAATATCTTTCATACCTTGTAATAAAAACATAGATTTAATATCCTCCACCACCGCCACCACCACCACCACCACCATTACCATCATCACCGACAAGGAGGAGAGTTGATATCCTACTCCATCACAACCACCACCGCGACCACCATCATCAGTTAATGGAACAAAAGATTACGAATCTAGCAATAAAAATCATTTGGATGAATTGGCTAATATAGATCTGATATGCTTCCCCACCACCCCCATCGTCATTAACAACAGCAGCAAAACTGGTAGAGAAACGAATATATAAAGCTCAATAGATATATTGATATGGCGGCGGAGGTAACAGAGGTTGTAGTGTCGGTTGTGATGGAGGCGATCCAGTGTGGTGGTGGTGGTGGGAGCGATGGAGATAGTGGGAGCGATTTCTGTTTTTGGTAGAAACAAAGAAGAAGAGTATATAAACGATTTATTATGTGGGGAGGGTGAATATGGAAATAAAAAAAATGTTATTGGACCCCTGATGGGCTTTTAGATGGAGAGGGATATATTTATTGTAGGATAAGGATATTTGTAAAGCCCATCAAAAGTAGGGACAAATATTCAATTACCACTTAGTTTTTTGAGTTTTTAATTTTGAAGCATGGAATTGATGTAATCAACTAAACAACGATTTCCTTGTCTTAATCCTCTCGAGGTTTTAAATTTTGGCCATACCTTTTTCTGATCTGCATGGAATTTCTGTCTAGACTTCTAGAAAATGTAATAGTGGATAGAAAAATTTTCGGTCTCCGAATCAATAAAAATGCTCCAATCATTTCCCATCTCTTCTTAGCAGACGACTGTTTCCTATTCACAAAAGCTGATCCGGAGGAAGCAAAAAATCTTCTCGATGTTCTATCCCTATTCGGGGATATAACAGGACAAATGATAAACCTACGAAAATCCAGTGTCTATTTTAGCCCAAAAATCCATCCTAAAATTGGAAAAATAATAGCCAGAATTCTTAAAGTCCCCCTGATGACAAAAAATGACAGATATCTCGAAACTCCACTATTTTTTGATAAAAATAGGAAAGCGAATTTTGAGCCGCTTCTGCAAAAATATTACTCGACTCTGCAAGGCTGGAAATCCAAACTCCTATATCAAGCTGGGAGGACAGTTCTGATAAAATCTATCCTTCAAGCTTTCCCAACGTACCAAATGCAGGTGCTTGTCTACCGAAAGAAACCTTAAATTAATTGGATCGTATCCAAAGGAATTTTTGGTGTAATAAAGAAGGGAAAAAAAGACAAGGAGGATTCATCAGAGCTTGGAAGTACATCTGCAAGCCTAACGCTCAAGGTGGTTTAGGTATTAAAAACCCTCACCAATTTAATATAGCGCTTCTCACTAAACTAGCCAGCAAATAATATTAGAAAAATACCAACTATGGGAAAATATACTCAAAGCGAAATATTTCCCAAATTCTCACCCTCTGGAAGCTCCTGAAGTTTGTAAATTATCATGGGTTTGGACGAGCATCCGAAAAGGTCTAGATTTAATTAAGGAAAACTTCGTCTGGCAAGTCAAAAATGGAAACTCGGTTAAAATATGGGAAGACAGATGGATTCCAAACTCGGAAATAATACCGCAACCACAAGACTTGCAGGATACTACCCCAAAAAGAGGTCAAGAGCTCATAACTGAAGAAAACAAATGGGATCAAGGAAAACTTGACAGTTTCTTTAACCCAGAGGTTAGAAAGAAAATTCAAGCCATAAGAAGACAAGAAGAAGACAAAATCGGATGGTTACACCATCCGATGGTTACACCATCATTCAGGAATTTTCTCGGCCAAAAAACATTTATAATTTCTTGGATAATCAAGCTCAACAATATGATGAATCGTTGGTACATTTTCCATGGAAAAATATATGGAAAATTCAAGCAATTCCAAGAATTAAAATTTTTATCTGGAAGCTAGCTCAAAAAGCTTTGCCTACCTCTTCGAGACTAGGGGCACATAACCCGGAAATTGACCCAAACTGCCAAATGTGCAATTCTCAAGTTCAGGAAACCGAGAATCATCTATTTGGATCTTGCCCTTTCGCTAGAGCTTTTTGGTTCAGCTTTTCGTTAGGAGATTTAACTTCTTCAGCTAATACAGATCCGTTTACATCATGGGTTAAAGGGTGGATTTTAAATCCAGATTTGGTAGGAAAAATCTTAACCATATTATGGTTCATCTGGAAATACAGATGCTCGGTTGTCTTTGAAAAGATAAACCCAGATCCAATGAAACTAATAGACCATATCAAAAAATATCTTCAATCCATCCATCAAAAGAATAAAAGAGATGGACCGGATAAAAATCAACTAATGATGATCAATACCAAATGGTCATATATAAGCACAAACTAGATAATTTTTATTGATGCTTCCTTCAATAAATATGACCTTTCAATGGGATATGATCACATTGTTTACTCCTTAGATCACAAAACATTTATGCACATATCAACGGGATCAGGGACATCTACTTCGGCTTTTTATACGGAAGCGATATCTTTACAAAAAGCGGTCATCTGGCTAAGAGACAACGTCTTTTCATGCGTTTCAATAGTAACTGATAGTAAAGTTTTGGCAGAAAACATCAACAAGGACAACACAGATCTCTCATGGAGAGACAAAAACGCCGTGCAAGAAGCCAAGACAATATTAAAAGATCTTCCCCAAGCTCAGGTAAAGTTTACAAATAGAAAATACAATGAAACAGCGGATCTTATTGCCAAAGAATCAAGAATAAAAAGTCTTCAACATATGTTTACGAAACTACAACAAAAAGTTCAACAATCTAGCATTATCTCTAATGTCTTTGATAAAAACTAAATTGTAAATCTTTTGTACTATATTTGCTAGTTAATATAATTTATCTTCCCATAAAAAATAAAAAAATAAAATAAAATTCGGTTACAAGAATGGGATTGAATGGTCTTAAATTGTTTTCGAGTGATTTCATGTGAATCATGCCTGATTGTCATCCGCTATATGATTCTCCAAACCATCTGATGTCGGTTTCCCTTTTCTGTAATTATGTTGGATAGATGTTGTAAGTCGATACATATATATTTTTTTTGATACATGAAAGCCAGACCCAGACCCGTATCCGAACTCATCCAGTTGGACTTACCCCACTTCCAGACCCCACACCGTTAAACCCACTATACAATTAATCTATTACAGACCTATGGGATATCACTGAGCTATGCTCTTGGACCCTATAAATTGATATATAATGCATTAAAACTATTTAAGTTACTTGATTTTGTACCTAATATATGATACTTTTAATCAGTGAGTGAGATGACTAAATTAAGGACTAGGAATGGATAGTTTCCCTCCTTATAATAAGTGAAATGTTCCACAACAATAGAAAATCCTATAGTCCTACATAAATTTTCCCTCCTAAAGTATTAGTGCATTCCAAAAATTGTTCTTACTATATGCATCATATAGTCATGTACATCATCATTTCAAGGACGTATTCATGTTTTGGAATTTCCGTTTTGGACGCTGACATCCGCACATTCCTGTTCAAAGATACTTTTCGGCTATCCCCCATTTATTCAAATATATTTTCACTGCATCCTCCCATGTCAATCTCATCCAACCTCTGCATCTCTTAGTGTTTACTCCATTACGTATGATTCCAACGCACACCGGTACCTCTCGAGGTCTCTGTTGGATATGTCTGAGTAATCTTATTCGGTGTTGTTAGAATTTATTTTGGTTTAGAAACAAATCAGGCTTAGTTTAAGTTAATCTATGTTTAGTTCTAATCTAAGGTGAATCCAGTTTTTTCCAGATTAAGGAATGATTAGAGTTAAATCAGGGAATTTAGATTAACTTAATGTTGCTTAGGTGTCATGTTGACTAAGCATGACTCACCTAGTGAGATTTCATCCAACTAATGACGGAAAGGTTGAATGACACACAACTACTCAAGTAATGACTAAGCCCTCTTCTAGCCTCTTTCATATTTATATTCATAATTTTGTGATTTCCATTAGTTGGGTAAGAGGAAATAGAAGTAGAAGCTAAGTCATTTAACCTTATTCAATTTTGATATGCTTTTATTTCCTTCTACAGAACATGTATATTTCTTTGTATTGTTTTAATTGTATAGCTCTTATTCATGTTTCCTAATTCAGAATTAACTTGTAGTGACTGTGTTTATTGTTATAGTAATATTAATGATATATCCAAATCAGAACCAAGAAGATGATTTATTCTAGTTTCTAATTTGAATTAGTAGTTGTATAAGCGTTTTCTAGATTGTAGAATATGAGAATTCTAGGATAATATCTTTTCAGCATATGGGTATTTATATGATCATGTTTATGTTACTAAATGATGATTATGAAGTTGAAACTCCAACATTCTACTTCTATTTCACCTAGTTATAATTTCATGTTCTTCAACTAGGGATATACAGATTTCGATTTTAGTTCAGTTACCTGATGTAATTGTTTGTTCTGTGTGTTTTTCATTGACTTCTGCTGTTGTCGCTGGTGTTTTGGTTGAATCAAGCACCAAACTTCAGATTGCGGAACAACAGATCCAGTATCGTCTATGGTGACAAAAAATCAATGGGATGTATTGGGTTACCTGTAGAATCATCAGGAGGTTCAGCTGTAGCTATTTTTGCAAGGTTGTTTTTGATTTAAGTGTAGTGTGTTAGATAACCAACGTTTTCTTGTGGAGCTGTGGGAATCAAACCAACATATGGTTGTGCAGTTAGGATTAAATTTATGGAGAGTGGGTCATCATTGGATGCCCGTGTACATCAGCTACAGATCCTTGCATGGAATATCAAACAAAGATAAAAGATAAACTTGTCAGGCCTCTACCACTACTCGAGTTTTGTTGAGTCTGATATGTCTGATACTTCCGTGAAGCTTTTCACTGCTGCGGACCTGCACTTGTATCCAGAACAGTTTTACATTGAGTTTATCAAGCAACCACAAAAATCTGATTGTTTTCAGATCCAATTAAGCTTATGGATGAAAGATCCATGTTACAAATGCAGATGTTACTTTTCCGACAATGGATACGAGAAGTACGCTTCTCAACCTGAAGGGATGATCCTTAGGAGTGGGAAATTGCTCCTGGTGTTTTCATCTTCTTCAAGATATCAGCGTGTAGCAGTTCCAGAATGCATCACTTCATGTTACTGAGGAAAATGAAATCAAGAAAGAAGTTGATTCATTACAATTATTTATATTTGGACTTACGATGGAAGTTGTTTACTTGTGGGGTAAATATGTTGGTTATGTAAGTCAAGATTTTATGCATGCACCCTTAAATACCTCTTTTAATGATTCATATAGTCCTATTGTTGGTTGTCTAAGTTTGATGGGAATGATTATGTCAGTCATAATGTGAAAGGGTAGTATGGATGGCTTACCAGGACACGCATTGATTGAATTAAAGGTAGCTCTTGTCACATGCCCTCCATATTTTGCTGATGACAAGTTTGCAAGGCCTGCTACTGTGCTTGGTGGTGCTTATGATAAGTGCGAAATTGAGCTTGGAAAAGATGCAGACCCCTCTAATTGTGCTTGATTTAACAGATGGGTATTCAGAATGTCTGCACACTCTAATGTCAGTTCTATGTTGTGAGAAGTTTTCCGACCAACAGTTGCTCACGTCTGTGTTTAACGTAACAAACCGGAGTGCATGTAAGAGTTCCTACTAGGAAGGGCTGATCCCAGTGCATTGTATAATGAGGTGAAACTCTATTACATAGTCATTATCAAGAAACGCACAGCTTGTGCAGTGGTCATTCTAGAAAATGGAGGTTTCTCATCAGTGGGAGAGAGTTGGTTTCCATAATATCGACGTGCAAACATTATTCCAAAGACTTTTGGGTCGTGGATGGATTATTTTGATCGAGTCGTGGGGAAGTTTCCTGCCGGAAAACAATCCTTGAATTTTTACAATAGATGAGTTGAATTGCTGGTCTAGTATGTGGGTTGTAATTGGTGTTGTTCCACTTTTAGGTGCAATATGGAATGAAAAACTAGCAGGTGACATAGTTGTAAAGCTTCTGAATGGCGGAGCTTTCAGGGGTTGGGCATTCATATGGGAGAGTTGTCTAGCCATTGAAGAATATTCTCCATGTGATTTATCAACTTCTAAGTCATTCTATTGAAGCAATCAGGTATGTTTTTCATTTACGAGACAAATTTGAACTTCAGCAGTCGCGATGAAGGTATATTTTCTTCAAGGATTATATTTTAACTTCATAGTGTACTAGTTTATGTAACCATGTCGTTTGTTTTTCAGTTTCTAAAGAATTGTAATTGTAAATAATCTGTCTCTTTCATTACTCGACAAGTATTGCCAACGTGATGCTTTGAGAGTATTGAAAGTGTTCTAATTAGAATAAATATATGATTGCTATGGTTTGCTTATGATTCATTCTAAAGTCATGAGTATGAATCAACCCAAAGGTGGTTTATGCTTATAAAATCGTGAATGAATCATGTCTCATAATAGTGACAACTTCTCCATTGGCCCAAAGGTTTTAATGGTTTTTCTGTTCACTTGGTATGATATGTTAGTCTTAAACATGTATAAGACTCATGTATGTCGTATTTTCTGCCCAAAGGTGATTTGCGATGATACCGAATCTTAGTTCGAGTTTAAGATGTTATATTTGTTAATAAACATGCTACCTATTTCGTTTGCATGTATAGTTGTTTAAATGATAATTAGCATGTATATTATGGTTTGACAGTGATTCATTTCAGATATTTGTGAATTTACCCAAAGGAGATTCATACTAGTAATAGCATTTAAAATGAATCATATTTCATACATTGTTATATGTTGTGTAAAAGTTTTACTTAGTATTTTGAGATTCATGTATCATGGGTTTACCCAAAGGTGACTTATGATCGTATTGAATTTGTTCTAAAGTTTTTAATATGTATTATTTTACTCCAAAAGTTGTTACATGAATTATGCCATCTACTGGAAGAGATGATTACTATCTTGACAATATAGTTCATATCATCTAAACAAAGATGGCTATTTCTTAGTAAGAAATTCATATTATCTGAATAAAGAATGATAAAGTATAAACAATGGCAGAATTCTAAAGAACAGTGGGAGTGTGATAATTTTCTTTTTCTTATCATTTACACTTGTCCTTGTTTATATTTTGTCAAGAACATTACAGAAAGTCGACATGGCTCATATCGATTACAAGAAGTCGACATATCTCATATTGAGCAAAGAAAGTGTCTTCGGATATTACATTTGCTAGTCTCTTAACTGAGATATTAGCGTATTACATTTGTTGTAGTCTCTTAACTGAGATATTAGCATATTACATTTGCTATAGTATCTTAACAGAGATATTAGCGTATTTTGTTTGCTGTAGTCTCTTAGATGAGATATTGGCGTAGATCATTTGTTGTAGTCTCTTAATTGAGACATTAGCAGATCTGTTTTGTGATTATTCACTGTAGTCTCCTTATAATTGAGATATTGGTGGTATAGAATTCTTTTGAGATCATAAAGAACTTCTGGTAGTCTCTTAACAGAGACACTGGTGGATCTCAATTGAGATTGTCAGAAACTTATTAGTCTCTTAACATAGACATTTACCATAATCTCTTAAATGAGACATTGATGAATATCTTAAATTAAGATTATAAAGAAATATCCTAGCAGAGATATGAACGACTATTTCGAGACAAAAGAAGTCTTTTGAATAAGACCTAAAGAAGTGTCTCGAATGAGATACAATCCTAGTTGTAATAATAAGGATAAGGAAGTTTCTTTAATGAGACATTGGTATCGATCTTTTGAGATCATGTGAAAATGTCTAGCATCATATATTGTGATCTCAACATCTTTAAGTGTAAAGATAAAATGAAAGCATAAATCTTAGTTTAGGATTGTTGTACGTCTTAGTTTTCTGATTACGAAAATGGCGTATGCATTTTAATTTAATGATGTGTAGGTCTTCATAGTCGAATGCTAACGTGCTTCTATCTTGAGCTTGCGGTTTTCAGTAAAGAATTTGTCGCAAACCAAAGTGGGAGATGTTAGACTTTATGTTGGTTTAGCAACAAATCAAGCTTAGTTTAAGTTAATCTATATTTACTTCTAATCTAAGATGGATCCAGTTTTTTCCAAATTAAGATTAACTTAATGTTGCTTAGGTGTCATGTTGATTAAACATGACTCATCTAGTTAGGTGTCATCCAACTAATAATGGAAAGGTTGAATGACACATAACCACTCAAGTAATGACTAAGCCCTCTTCTAGCCTCTTTCATATTTACATTCAGAATTTTGTGATTTCCATTAGTTGGGTAAGAGGAAATAGAAGTACAAGCTAAGTCATTTAACCTTATTCAATTTTGATATGCTTTTATTTCCTTCTATAGAACATGTATATTGTTGTGTATTATGTTATTGTATAGTTCTTATTCATGTTGCCTAATTCAGAAGTAACTTGTAGTGACTGTGTTTATTGTTATAGTCATATTAATGATATATCCAAATCAGAACCAAGAAGATTATTTATTCTAGTTTCTAATATGAATTAGTAGTTGTGTAAGTGTTTTCTAGATTGTACAATATGAGAATGCTATGATAATATCTTTTCAGCATAGAGGTATTTATTTGATCATGGTTATGTTACTAAATGATGATTATGAAGATGAAATTCCAACAGGTGCTAGATAAGCTTCTCCTTGATTAGTGACACTCCAATTCTTTCAGGTATATCGCCATTCCTAACCGGTGAAATTTATAATTCACTTAGGCGACCTTCGACCTTCGCTACGTAAATATTGTGACCCCAATGAAATAATTTTGGGTCTTTTATTGGTGTTATCTTAGCAGTGGAAATGTATTTATACAATTTAGAGATTTAATATTTTAGTATAAGTGTTTTCTTTAATTGTTTTGTTACTAAAAATAGCCCTTGCCCTAACGGCACGACATGCGTAGGTACAATTTTTCATGATAATAATTTTAGTAATTATCACACATCGTCATAAGATTTAGTTCGACTCGTAAGAACTCGTCGCTATGAAAACTTTAAATACTTTTCATCAGAATAATTAAGAAATCGAATTCACTTTCATTTTTTTTGAATTTATAATTTTAAAAAAAAAAATGAATTAAATGACATTTTTGATTAAAAATCACGTAAACTGTCTTATTTTGACATTACATAATGTTTTTTTTTATGATCCCAAAGATTGGAGATTATGCGGAATCCTCATCTGATGAGCAATAAATATAATTACATCCTTCCAAAAATTCTTCCTCGATCGCAGGAACTATTGTCATGTATTTACCATCCATATGCTCTGGTGATTCAATTATGGTATTATCCCATGTCCTTTCCATTGCATAGTTTTTCCGTAACGTCAAATCCATCTTGTCATTCTCTTCCCGAATCATCAGTAGTTCCGCGTACAGGTGATGCATGAAGCATGGTGCAGTAACTCAAGAGCTTCTCCAACTCAATAGCGGGTCATTGAAATTCACGGTGTTAACCACTTGATTCAGCAATCTTAGAGTCAACTATCCATTTAGTGATATCAGGTTCATATTTTCATCTATCTTATCTAGAAACTTCTTTCCATGTTTGTTATTACCTGTATCAGTAATGCATGAATCTTTCAATCTTTTTCAGTTGTTGATAACTGAATTAGGATAAATAGTTTTTGTGAATTTTAAGTGCGGTGAACTTATGTCCATAGATTTTTTCAGCTCATAGGTGAATTTATCGGCTAAATGAGTAAGGTGTATTTTATTCGGTTCATAATTTACTATAGGGTGAGTACATTCATTTATATTAGAGCAAGTTTTTCCATTATGGAGTCAGTGAAACAAACCCAACATTAATTAGTAAGGCATACTTTTTTTTGGCACCAGAACGTATCACTGGTCGACTAACTATACATCTAAAAGACAAAAACGAAAGAAAACACACATATAACTGGGGCCGGTTCTACTCAATCGATATCTTCCATTGATTTCCCCTGGCTATTGACGGAATTCGGTGCGTCAATAAACTTGTTTTCATCACCTCCCGAGACTCCAGAAACCTGTATAATTTTTTGATGGAAAGCTTTGTCAGAATCAGGTTTTATTGAATGGCGGCGTATTTAACTCAACAAATACTACAAATATTTTAGTTCGTTGGTTACCTCATTTAGGCGAGACTGAGCCCAACTTCCATCCCAACATTCATGTCCACGGAGAATGGTTTCGAGAGTGAATACATTATTCCCGCCAATGACATCACTGTAGAATTAGTATTTGTATGAAATGCTTATCTAACATTAATTGGATTTATGTACAGTGTTTCTTATTCACCTTGTGGAGAGAATACAGTGACGCTGCAGTGCATTTGAGGAGATGCTGAGCCTCCAGGTGGTGGGCGACAAAAGTTGATATTCCAGTTAAATCTTCAACCCCCATTTTGAGCTTAAACCTAGACATTTTAATATAATACATATTAGTGACATGGTATGTATAATATTATTTGGTGAAGTACTCATGGGGTGAAAATATGCTTGGATATTTTCATTATTATTTAATATATTTTAATTATTTAACAAAATATATTGTAATTAATTAAGATGTTTTTATTTATTAAGAATATTTTAGAAGTATAATTATTTATTTAGGGATTTTATATGTAATGCGCGCGTTATAACATCATGGGGATCCTTATCGAGCTAAAATAGACCCAACAAAACAAAACCAATACATTTACCCCATTTTACCTAAACTGACTAAATAACCCTTCCGTCTATTTCCCACACCTTCTATTTTCTTCCCTATTCGATTAACCGACACTTCTTTTCACTCAGAAACTATCAAAAACATCCCTCTCTCTTCCCTCAGAAACCAGATCTGAAACCATTTTTGATTCCTTTATCTTCTTTCTACAGAAAACAATTAATCGAACTAGTAACAAAGAAGTCTAACCTTCCTCGAAAAGAAATTAGGTTGAAGTTTCATTTTATTTTGACCTAGTTTTATGTTCTTAAGAAATTAGGTGAAGAAAAAAATGGCGAAGAAGCAAGAGAAAAAGAAAGATGAAAAGAGGAAACCTATTAGGAAATTGGTTGTAAAAAGATCTCCAAAAGGTAAATCTAGTTTTATTGTTCTTTAGATGTTCTCTTTACTTATTTTATTTTGATGGTGTTTCACCTAATTCGAGATTATGAATCTTAGGTTCTGTTGAAATTCGATTCATAGTCATCTACTTGGTTTCATGACTTGGTTTCATCACTTTTTGAATCTTAAGTTCTGTAGAAATTCGATTATGAATCTTCGGTTTCATCTGCTGATTTCATACTTAGGTTTCTGTAGTTTCATAGTAGATTTTTTTACTTCAATGGTTTCTTTGATGAAACCAAATCTGGTTTCCATCATCTTCATCAATATATGATTTTATAATCTTTTGATGGGTATGGTTTGGTGCTACTGGTATCACTAAGGTATAATATGCTTTTTTGACGAAACCAGATTTGGTTTCATCATTTTCCAATTGTTAAATTGGTTCCACTATAACTGATGATGCTTGCTAAGGTATATTGTGACATAACTAAGGTTCTAGGATGATGTATATGAGAATGATGTATATGGAGTTATGAACCGTTGAAGCTCTTATTGTTGTGTGAGAAGACGAACAAAACATAGCTTATCAGTTTTGGTAGATCTTTGTCCTCTTTTTCTTTCTTTCTTGAGTTTGCGAACACATAGCTTATCTAAAAAATAATTTGCAACTAAAGCTCTTATTTTTCTGTTCTCTGTTTAGCGTGTTTATTTCTAGTTTATCTAATGCAACTAAATCTGGTTGCATCATTTTTAGTTATTGGTTTCATTATTTTTATCTATGATTCACCTAACTTTTGGTTTCACTTACAGGTGAAAAAACAGACAGAGTCGTATAGATGCTCGTTGCATCATTTGTGCAAAGTAGTAGATGACATAAAGGCGTTGATACAGAACAAAGAACCGCATTTGTTAGCTCTTAAATCATGTCCATTCTGGCATTTCATTGATCCATTCTTTGATGGTGTAATGGAAGAAGAAGAGCTCGTCAAAAAGACAAAAGCAGGCATGATGGTTTTACAGTCACTTGAACTCATAAAAGATGGTAAGCTACCATTGTGTTTCAGGTTAGGTAGATCGAAGAAAATGACTATGCGTACAATTCCAGAACATTTCTTTGTTATCTTTAGTCTACATATGATGGAGGGTATAGAAGTGGATGAAAAAGTGGGCATAGATGAAGAACTGGAGAAAAAGGTTAAAATCTTTGTCGCTCAGTATTTTAAAGGAAGTAAGAAGACGTTCAAAGATGATATTCAACGTTGCATGATGCAAGCCGCAGCTGATGAAACCAAAGCAGACGAGTTTGTAATGTTTTTCGTCATGTTCCTGTTAGTGTCGGTATTCGTCCCCAACAAAGGTGGGCGAAGTCTGGCTGCCAAGTACTTGTATATGGTATTTGATATGAACAAGGTTTGTTGGACACAAGTGTTACATGATTATCTACTTGAGTCAATAATAGATTGTGATGGAGATGTTGAAAACGTAGCTGGTTGCGTAATTTACCCGCTGGTAAGTTAATTTTTTTTCATTTGATTAATAAGTTATATTATTTTATAATGTATCTGATATTGATTCTTAATTTGAATCTTGTTTTTTTTTTATGTATTGGGTAGCAGAGATGACTATGATTGCCAAAAGGAAGGATGGGCTCGACAGGTATCCGAGGTTTGCTAGATGGAACCTTGGCAATGTCTTCCAGCAAATATTGAAAAACTTCGACGGTTTCTTCGACAAGAAAGATCTATACTCTGAGGTAAAGAAAATTTACTTTTCTATCAATCCATTTCAAATTTAATATCATCATAAAGAGAAAGATTTACTTTTTTTTTTATGAAACCTTTTTTGGTTCCATCAAAAATTTTATCTGAAACCAATTTTGGTTTCATCAAAAAAATTAGTTGAAACAAATTTTACTTGTGTACTGCAGAAGAATATGCATCGTCGCAAGGGGTCATTCTTGCTTGAATTTGACGATCAAGAAAAGCGTTTGGTTGAGCCCATAGATGAAGATGATATTGTTGTTGAAGATTCTGTTGAACCTGAAGAGCCGGTTGAAGACAATGTTGCAGACCATATTGCTGAAAATGAAGTGCCTGCACAAGTTGAAGAAAACTCTTACGAGGCAAAATACAGGTGGGCAAGAATGGTGATTGAAAAGCTTACAACAGTTGGCAACAATGGACTCTCCGAAGAAGATAAAGCAGTATTGAAAAAATATGACGCTGAGGTTGGGTTTCAACCATCATTGAAGACTTACTCCAGAAGGAAGTATAAGAGAGTCCAAGTAGACTTGCTCCAGAAAGAAGATGTTCGTTCGGAACCAGAAAAGGTTTCAGATGTTGAGGTGATATGTTAGTTTAGATTTGCAGAATTTACTTATTGATAATAAAATTGAAAAATGTTACATTTTTATTGATATGTTAGTTTTCAGATGTTGAGATGAACAAGGTTTAAAGAATTTAACGTGCAAAAATGTTACATTTTTATATGACCAGCACAAGGTTTAAAGGTTTATATGTTAGATTTGATTTGCGAATTTTACTTATTGATTATTAAATAGAAATTTTACATTTTTTTATGTCTTGGTTATTTTTATTTTTATTTTATAAATTTTACATTTTTATTTGAAAAACTGGTTCAAAGTAATTTTACATTGTATTGCTTGTATGTTAGTATGTGACATTTTGTATCTTAAACCTTTTATTGCAGGTGGTGAAAGGTGCAGAGGCGTAGGATGAAATGATGCGTATTGCCGGTAAGCATTTACTGCATGAAGGAACAGAACAAGAGCATTTACTGCATGAAGGAACATGACAAGAGGATGTTGAAGAAAGGGTTCAACCTAGTGAAGCAATGATACAAGGTTTTATAGCTTTTCTGATGGAACCATAAAAGGTTTCAGTACCTGGAAATGTTGTTGAAGATGTTTTGATGGAACCAGAAAGGGTTTCACTGTCTGGAGATGCAGAAAAATCTGGCAATTTTGTCTCTTCATTAGATCCAGAACCACAACAAAGAATAGAAGAGTCTGATAAAGAACAAGGAAAAGGAGGGGTATAAATAGAAGAGGCTTCGGAGTTGACTCCAAACACTATCGAGGAAATCAAGGTGGCCGAGCAGGTTGAGTTTGAAATGAAGAAATCTTCATAAAAATCGGAGGACGAGACTAAACAATTAACTCCGAATACTCTTGAGTAAATCAAGGTGGCCGAGCAGGTCGAATCCGAGGCCAAGAAATGTTCATCAAATCCAGGGAATGAACAAGAAGAGGGTATGGAGTTGACTCCAAACACTATTGAGGATATCAAGGTGGACGAACAGGTCGAATCTGAGGCGAAGAAATGTTCTTCTTTGAATCAAAATATTGAACAAGAAGATAATGAAACTCGGTTTATATATGATGAAGACAGTGAGGATGTTATTCGGAAAATGGAATCCATTTATGCAAAGCAAGGTTGTTCGTCAAAAACAAAGGTGCAAAGTGTATACTACTACTCAACTGTAGGAATGGTAGAGGATGTAGATGATATAGAAGACGATGAAACTATTCAGTTTAGGACTGACGCAGAGTGACAATGACTAAGGGATGACAGAAGAAAAATGCAAGAACCAGTCAAATATCGGGATTATACAACTGAGAAAAAGAGAAGAACAAAAACTAAATGCGATTGGAGAAAAAATCCTAATGAAAAGAATAAGCAGAAGGCGAAGAATGAGGAGGTGTATGAGGTGAAGGATGTGAAGTTGAAAGCAGTTGAAAACTTGAAAATTATGAAGGTACTCGATGAAAGTTAGAGACCCCTTGTGAGCAGGTTTTTCAGAAACAAAACTGAAAGGTAAGTGCTGAAACCAAAAATGGTTTCGTCAAAAAATTTATTCTAAAAAAATTCTTTTTTTCATTCTTAGATCCAGCATTCACTAGCTTGAGTTTTACTTCTACACGGCATGGGAGAACAAAGAGCACCAACTGATAATATCTGGGAGGATGCTAGATTTGTTGATGAGAAAGGGAGATGTCGGAGGAGAAATCATTGAGTTTTACATCTTGAAATTGCAAAAGAACATCCTCAAAGAAGAGTTGAAACCAGATGGTAATCCGAAATACAAGAAAGTTATGTTTCTAAGCACATTTGCCTATGTAAGTTTCCTCTACAATTTAGTAGATACATTCTTACTAAGCATGGACAAGATTTCCGGTTAGAGTTGATTTCTGGTTACTGTTAATTTATTAGATACATTCTTACTAAGCATGACAAGATTCTTGTGCACTGGATTAGTTGACTTTGGCATCTTTGACTAAGTTGGATTTGTTAGTACTAGCATACTAGATAAATTTCCATCTAAAAGTGTGGGCAAGATTCGTTAGTTTGAAGCATTCATCTTGAGTAGAGGGTTTTACTTAGGATGTGGATACGAATTGTAATTTGAAGATCTTAGTATCAATTTGGTTAAATTGTTTTGAATGTAAACCTTTGTAGCAAAAACAAGTTGAGTGAAACCAATTGCATCTTTTGTTTCTTACTCTTCAGTTAAACATTTTATGATGTGCGGGGGATCAGTTTTGTGATTGTAGGTCTAACTGATTGTAGAATCCAACTATGAGTGGAAATAGTTGGTTCAAATGTTGTTGGTTATATAGTTTATTTTGATGGAACCAATTTTTGTTTCATTCTTTAGGAAGAAAAAAATGTCGCTCATTACGAAGAAAAAAAACACTTGCATGTCTGTCACTCATTAGGAATTTGTTTTCTTGTATTTTTCAAACATGTCACTCACTAGGAATGAGATATGGTAGTGCATTTGAAGCGTTCATCGACAAAATGGACTACAATGTACAATTTTTATTCGTTCTGTTGCTGACAACAGTTAGAGATGGGGTAGACCATTGGACACTGCTAGCTTTTGATACTGAAACCGCAGAATTTTCTCACTACAACTCCTTGGATTCCACTGAAGAAGAATACAGGAAAATTGCTAAAAGCATGAGACAAAGAATAATATCAGCATTTATAAAGCACGATGCAAAGCTCCCGCGTGACGAGTAGACAACTCAGCCCCCGCCATACACTATGCACACACCATCATGTTGTCAACAAATGGGGTAAGCTAGAACAATCATCACCTATGTTTGGAAGTTCGGTAAAATTATTTATTTATTTATGGGAGTTTTAAATATTAAATATTGAGACAATTTTTTGGTTGTTTCAGGAATGATTGTGGTCTTCATGATTGCTATTACATGAAGAGCCTCTTGAAGGGAAACATAGTGTCGTCTCCTGGAGATGATATTTCACTAAAGGTGCATGAGATGAGACCAAAGCTGGTGTGTAAGATCCTCCTTGATGCATGAAGAGTCTCATTGGGAGAATATTTCAGAAAGGGTGGAAAGCATGAGAGCAAAGTTATGTATACTGTCAACTATTTATAGATTTGAATGTTTGTAATAGTTTATAAAAGGTTTAAATTGTGAATGAATGGTTTCAATTGGAGTACTGTCAACTACCTGGAAACAATGTTTATAATGTTTTCAATTATGTTTAACCGAAACCATATTGGCGCATAGTGTTATGTATGTCTGTATTTTGATGAAACCAAAAAGGATTTCAGCATAAATGATGAAACCAAAAAGGGTTCCACCATATTGCAGGTGAAACCAAATGGGAAAGGGTCGTATCATGTTGGTTTACAGGAAAAATTGATATGTTTCAAGGAATGACAATAATTCATAATAAAGCAAAAGTTTAAGGGAAAAAGCCAAGACAATTACAAAAGCATTCACAAAAGCAGTGATCTAACCAAAAAAAGGATCCAACCTATTTTGGTTACAAAATAACAGTAAAAATGATGAAATAAAAAAGGGTTCCATAATATTACAGGTGAAATACCAGCTGGAAATCAACATGTTTTACTGTAGACAAGAAGACAGGAATATAAATGAGCAATAACAGTCAAATAGAATATAAATGAGCAATAACAGTCAATAACAGGAATATAAATCAACAGAAAAAAATGAATTCTCAAAATGTAGACTAAAGCATATTGTAATCTAAACTAAAACAGATACTCAAAGTTTACGAACTATATGAAAAATGCTAATAGAATAGAAGAAGTCTGAACTAAAACTAAAAGTAAATCAGTCTCAAAAAAACTTCATGTCTGCTTATTAAGCACGTCCTTCGATTATGAGTAGCCAATTCATTAGAGACACCGCAAGTTCTCATCTTCTTCTTGGGAATTGAACCTGTATTAGGAATCCTTTTCTTCTTACTTGGACGACCTGATTGTGCCAAAACTTTAGGTCCATGAACAACAAACTTGGGTGAAATTGTCGCAGGCCTTTCAACTGTGGAAACTGGATGGATTGGTCTTGAATACGACTCTCGATAGAACTTAGTGGTGAAGTAGTCTTAAACATATTCATAAGGATCTTCACCATTCCCCATTATACACCTAACAGCATGGGTGCAAGGGAAGCCATTGATTTTCCAAGGGTTGCAAGAGCATGTCTTTTCTTTCAAATCAACCTTTTGTGTTAATGAGGCATGAACTTCATACACAAATTCAGACGACTTGGTAACACTGTTCACGGCCATGCATCTTATTGTTATAGAGTTCAGTTTCCATTTTTGGACACAAAACTCCTCGCCAATCGAACGATGTCACACATTCTTCACGACGAATGCACATCATTTCCATAATCTTCAGTCGTATTTTATCAACCATGACAGCAATAGGCATCTCCCTCTCTTCCTTAACCCAACCATTCAAACATTCAGCAACATTTGAGCACAACTCCCCGTATCGACAGCCCGGGAAAAAAAAACTAACCCATTTATCAAGTGGAGCTCTACTAAGATATTCTTGTAGCTTCTGATTTTTAACCAGCATCAAGTCATCCCAACTCTCCTTAAACTCTATATGTGTATTCGCATATGCACATTTTTCATAAACTTCAACATATAATTGTTATATGTCTTGGCTGACTTAGGCAAGCATGCATTAACATTGTTTGACATGTGTAAGTAACACCACCCATGATACACACCTGGAAAAACGACGGGGATTTGGTTGACTAAACCACTACCTCGATCACTCACAAATGTAAGTTGTCTTTGAGGAAAAACGACATCCCTGAGTTTCTCCATAAACCATTTCCAGTTCGCATCATTCTCAGATGAAAGCACATCATAAGCTAAAGGGTAAATTCCTGCAAAATCAAACAAAACAGAAAAAAATGACAAAACAGCACAGCAAAAAAAATGATGAAACCAACAAGACAAAAAAAGGTTTCATCAAAAAAAATGATAAAAGAAACCAACAGAAAAAGTTTAAGAAACAGTACCATTATCCCCGTTTAGTCTTGTTGCTGCCATCATGTGACCGAGATATTTACTCTTCAAATGTGCTGCATCCATGAATAGTAAGGTACGACAGTAATTAAATCCACGGATACATGCTCCGAAGGCAATGAACAGTCTAACAAACTTTTGACTCGCGTCAGTTTCCAAAACAACACGGGATCCAGGATTGGTTTCAGACAATTGCTTTGTATACCAATACAAGTAAGCGAATGAATTCTTATCCTCTTCCCATGCCATATTCAGTGCATGTATCTTCCCTGCGTATGCATAATAAAAACTTATGTCAAATCCATATTCTCTTCTAATTTGTTCCATAATATCCTTTGTCTTCTTCTTTGGGTTCTGTTTAATCTCATCCTTGATCAAGGAACTTATTAGCTTCTTTGATACATTTGGAACGTTAAGAAATCCACCGTCACAACTATACTGATTACTTAACTCCTTGATAATAAAGGGACTTCCTTCAACACCGTCACAAGAAACAGCATACATGTGCCAATTACACTTGTCCTTCTTCTTGTTAGCACAACAAGCAGCAATCCGCAACTTCTCGTTTCTTGTTAACTTATATGCATAGCCATTTGCAGCATGGTACTTCATCAAGTCGTGACGCACTTGGTCCACACCTCCTGGAAACACTTGTTCAACACTGTGAAAGAAACCTATCCAACGAGCGGATTTCAATGGTTCTTTGACTACTTGAGGGTCATCATAAACAGTGACAGTGGTAACTAGTGGCTGATTAACAGGTACAACTTGTGTCCCATGGGATGTTGAACTTGAACTAGCACCTATGTAGTATACTGAACTTGAACTTTCACCTCTATGATATACATATAAGTCTAGTGTTGGTAACTTGTTAAACAGAGAAAACACAGCAGATTTTTGGAGATCAAAATCAGACTGAAGTACCTTTTGCTGCTCACCAAATTTGTGAATGATTTCAATAGTGAATGGAGATAGTTGAACCCAATTTAAACAAATATTATCCTTCAAATCCATGAGAGTTGATTTTAAACCAATACGAAACGACAATGAAGCTTCATTGTGACATACAGCTGCAATGACAGAGTCCATATCTACAAGCAAAGTATGGAACCAAAAAAGGTTTCACTCAATTTAAACTGAAAACTATATGACAGCTTAACAACAAAAAATTTCCATTCACACAGATTTCACCATGAACAACAAGAAACAAACATAATCAATAAAAGAAAATCTATTTCAATACGAACAACGATCCAAAATTGTAACATCATTGTAACTTCTATTATGAAATCAGCTAGAAAATTCAAAACAAATCAAATAAATAAAAATACCTGGAAATCGAAATCGCGTTCTTGATGAATATGATCCGACTACTCCAATGTATGATTACAGACTCAAGATAACAATTTGAAGGATTAAATTGTTACTTCTCTTCTTTTCTTCGAAGAAGATGAGAACCGAAAACCAAAATAAATTGAATTTCTTCAACAATACATATCAATCTTCAGATTCGAAGGATTGAAATCTACGATCTCTTCTGTTATTCAACTAAATTGAAACAAAACCGAGATCGGAAAATTAGTTTCTGAAATCATCATAATCGAACCGGAGAAAGAGATAAGAATATAGATATGGTTTTTAATTTCTAAAATCTAAATAGAGGAAGATTCTGGTAGAAAAGATCTTCAATCCTCTTATACGATCTGCTGAAATTGTATTTCCTCCAAAATTTTCTATTTTGAAGAAACCGTATATATGGTTAAGGGTACGATTGGAATTATTGGATACGGTTAAAAACTAAATTTAACTAATTTGAATTCAAATGGAGTTTTTGTTCCATTTTATTGGATACGGTTTTGATTTGGCACAAATAATATGGACGGTGTTTTAGTAACTCTAAGAGTATCACCTTGATTTTTTAGAGCTTAATATGTTTTATATATTAGTTTAGAAATGTCTTATTTTAAAGAATAAGTATTTTGATTATTTGGATGGGAGTTATCTATATAAAGAGCTCCATGTATTCATATTAGGGGAGAATATTTTGATTATGAAAAGTAGTGTTTTTCCTTGAGAGTGGTATCTCGGAAACATGTGTTTTAGATTTTTGTACTATTCAACGCTTCCGCCCTGCATCACTTGGTTCAGATACTGGCGACGCTCCTGCATCATGTTTCGAGGAAGAGATTATGGTGCTGTTCGAAGAGCCGCTCGCAACTATGAGAAATAGCAAGTGGTAATAGATAATCCAGAACGCAAGGTTAAGGTGCTCACGCTCCAACTGGATGAAATGCAGCATCAGTAAAAGCCACATCAAGGTCCTAGCCTACAAAGAGTGGAGAAGGAGACCGTTGATGACAACAAAAACCTTGTCGGTGACGAGGGAGGATTTCAAGGAGTTGCACATAATCCGCGAGATTCATTAGAGTCCGGATTAAAGCTTGAAATCCGAAGGTTTGATGGTATTTTTTCTCATTGTGTAATCGAAACATATCAAGTTATCATGGATTGGAGTCAACCACCGATTTATGATAGTTACCCCGATGATGTGATTTTGGTTTGTTCTAGTTCCATTGATCCTTATTGTTATGAAGAAATATCTAGTCAAGTGGATCGACGACTGCACCAACTCATCATTTTTAGTGCGCCAACTGATCCGAAAATAATTTTTTCCAGCATATATTTTCAAAGGATTATTTAGATTTTTATCAAAGAATCATCTACACAAGAACAAATACTGGAAAAATTCAAGGGCGAATTTTTCTGAGAAGGGGAGAATGGTGAAGTATTCATGGGGTGAAAATATGCTTGGATATTTTCATTATTATTTAATATATTTTAATTATTTAACAAAATATATTGTAATTAATTAAGATGTTTTCATTTATTAAGAATATTTTAGAAGTATAATTATTTCTTCAGGGATTTTATATATCAGTGTAGAAATCTCTTATTTTAAGGAATAAATATTTTGATTATTTGGCTAGGAGTTATTTATATAAAGATCTCCATGTATTCATAATAGGGGAGTTATCTATATAAAGAGTGGTATCTCGGAAACATGTGTTTTAGATTTTAGTACTATTCAACGCTTCCGTCCTGCATCATTATTGCAGCATACATAAAATATTTGTGTACTTGGAAGAAGTTTTCTTTCCGAGGCACTGGTTGAATAATGAAGTTGAGATGCTCTTAACAGGTTCAAGTATAGTCGCTTCAGGAACCTGATGGATGCAATACTCACAACACGTATAATACCAATCATCAGCAAATCCAGTTATTTTTGCTCTGGAATTGAACTTTCTTGTACTGCAAATACAAGCTATCAGTTTTACAGTTGATAATAACATTCCCATCCATGCTCAATACATACCGAGGTCTTTTGAAGGTCTTGAGACTGAAGGTCTTATGGGCAAGGGAAAGGCTTCTCCGTGGCTAATGCTTATAGTGCTCTTGAGACTGAAGGTCTTCTGGCTTTCCCTGACTAGCAATTATGGAATCCAAAATTTTAATTAAAGGTGTCTTTTCTGGTGTGGACACTCCTCTATGATGGTGCACCTACATTGGATTATATGCATAGTGCAGGGATGATTCAAAATGCATATTTTTTTTCTCTGTGGGAATCATACTGAAACTAATGCTCATCTTTTCATTCTTTGTGATATTACAACTGCAGTATGGCCTTTTTTCTTGAGAAGTTTTGGTATTAAGTGGGTGCATTGTGATGATGTCAGGAAAACTTTGTGGGGGTGGAGTAATAAGAAAAGAAAGAACAGAATTAAGAGATTGTGGGGTAATTTGCCATTTGCAATCTGGAGGTGTGTCTGGAAAGAACGTAATAACAGGCTACATAACAATGTGCAAAAGACTATTGATCAGATAATTATTGAGGTCAAATGTCTTTTGTTCAATTGTATAGTAAACACAAATATTTTTGAAAATTATGGTTTTTCTGTTTTACTTTGTAATCGAGATGCTTTGATTTAAGCATCTATGTAATCTTCTCTACTTTGTCACTCTTTGGGTGACTAAGTTCATTTTTATAAAATTTTCTCTTTCAGGTCAAGAAAAAAAAACATAATGAGGTTCTAATATATAAATTGTGTTTGTCGAGGACAATAATTTTACCCCTGTTCTGGCTTCGAAAACCCTGTTGGACAACCCTCTAATAGTTATCTTTTCACTCATAAAATTGGTTTCCCGGCTGTCCGCTTCAGATAAAATTGACCTTACCATAGACCCCTCTTCGTACATGATCATGGAGTTATCTTTCAGGAGAACTGCTAGGCGCAGTACTGAGGAGCACTTCGCGTGAACTGGTTGACGAAATAAACACCAACATACTCTTAAGCTAAAAATTTCACCAAAAATATAAATTAGGAATAAGTGAATGAGTGGAAAATGTGCGAATGAGTGGATGGGTGTGGTTGAAGAAATACATTCCTCTATTTGTATACACCCTCATTGAATAATTGTAATAAGTTTTAACTTTTAATTTTTTGGACATTTTTTTTCCTGCCTATTATGGGTGAATATAGGAGTAGCCGTTTCGTTGCATGGTATGAAATTTCTACATTATTTATGGGTATTCATGATAGTGGGAGGATAATCAGGGAAGTAAATATAGGAATGAAAGAATTAGGAGCGAAAAAATTTGGACATGCACACCAAATTATTTATGGGTATTCATGATGGTGGGAGGATAATCAGGGAAGTAAATATAGGAATGAAAGAATTAAGAGAGAAAAAATTTGTTAAGTATTTCTATTCAAAACGGTAAGCTTTAATCCTTAATTTTCAGTGCATATCCTAAAATTAGGTAAGTATTTCTTCGTAAAATTATCCGTCCATTTATTATGCACGGCTGAGTAGAAATACATATCTTTTTAATAACATTTCCTTTTCAGTCTCTTTTCCTTTGGAAAAACGTTCTTATTCTTATCATTCTAACAAAACAATCTTTATCAATCAGCATGAGAAAGTGGTTTCGAAAAATGTAAAAGTTTTTGATTTTTTTTTTTGAAGATTCTAACAAAACAATCTTCCATTCGTTTCCGAAAATGTAAAAGTCTCTCATTTGTCCATAACCCGCCACAGGAAGATCATCCATTCTTCCTCTTTCCAGCTGAAAAGTTTGTGAGGGTAAATTACCCGGTGGCCACGTGTTAACATCTCAAGAGATGATATCATGATAAGGTGATGAAATAGAAGCACCGAATCATAATGTAAAAAGGTGATTTCCTCTAAATCGAGACGTCTGCCACAGACGTTACATGAATGACGCGTGTAAGGAACGGTCTAATCTGCTCAAACGGTCAAGTCTAAAAAGAAGGACTATATTTAATGAAGGAACATAGAGACGTGGGCGAGTCTACATCATATCATATGCTCCGACGACCTATACTATGACCAAGGAAGAGGAAGCACGAGGTTCTCCAAAGGAGAGCAACACGATGACGTACAGGGAGAGGTAGCTTGGAAGGAGAACCAAGAAAGACATCACGAGGGATAGTATAGAACTAGTCCGAAGTAACAAGAAGATGTACGACAGCTCCACCAGCTCGGCGGGACCAGACCTTCACGAGTCTAATTTCCCTATAAATACCAGTCCATGTAGAAGGAGATGGAAAACTTATGTATTATTAGATGGTCTTTCTACAGAGAAATCCTGAGAGAGATCTAGATAAGGAGAGAGTAAGAAATCTAAGTGAGATCTGTAGATCCTTCAAGAGTAATACCTTATAATCAATAAAGAAAACATCTTCTTTCCCGTGGACGTAGGTCTTCAGGCCGAACCACGTTATATGCTTGTGTAAATCTTTAGTTTCTATGTTCTTTACATTTTTTTCATCTTTGAATCTTCAATTTTAGGTAGTTTATAGCCTTTATATTTACTTGGGTGTAGTCATCAGAAAAGATGCAATTACATTTTGGCGCTAGAAACAGGGAGGTATGAAGATCTATTCTACCTCCCTAGTAAAAACTTTATATTGGTTTCATAATCTCCATGAGAGAAGTGGTTTTTATACCACTATGTAGAACTATGTTAGAATTTATGAGTAGAGATCGGACTCAACACAGTCTATACGATCTGTGGAGTCTCATAGACCCTCAAAACCAACAGATCTACAGCTTTTTCACTGATTTTCTTAAAAAATTTCGTTTCTTTAAGATTTTCTATATCTTCCTCAAGATGCTAAGGAGAGTTGAAGATCGGAGTGAAAATGAAGTTTTAAATACTTCGGCGCTCAAACGATCACCTTCATTAAAGGGTTGGGAAGAAATTTTGGTCAGTAAACTTCACAAGGGAAAATATGATCATATAAAAGTTGAAAAGACAAATTGTTCATGATGTTCTTCATCTTCAAATAAACTCAAGATAATCCACAATCTTCTTCTTAGAAATCTAACTCTAAGTCAAGGGGAGGGGTTAATGAGTGCATAATCAATTATCAAACTCAAAGTTTGTTCAAAATCAAAAGTTCAAGGATGATTAGAAATATTTCCTAAAATGGGAAGATATGCTCAATCGTCATGATTTGGTTTTTTCCAGCAAGGATATGACGTGTATAAGGAGGTATTTTTATCGAAAAGAGAGAAAAAAAAACACCTTTTTTTCCATCACTAAAACTCTATGCAAGTAGGGAATGTTTTGACATCTTCGCATGTCTCCAAAATTTAGTATAAAGTCTTCTTGTACTAAACTGTCCAGTCTGAACTATGACTTAGTAATTGCACGTGACCTGCAAATCTAGGGTCCCACTTTTTTGAAGAAATACAAATTAAGTATTATTTCATATATCACAGGTAAGGCGATGGTGACTATACGATCCAAGGTGAAACCGGAACCCCACCCGAAGGTCTAGAAAAAATGGAGTTAGGCGAAACTATGCACAATGGTGTACTCCCAGAAGAGGGACATCTCGATAACCAATATCGGAAAGGATTAAGTCCTTTTCCCATTTATCTGATTATTCTAGAGACGTACATACAAAACAGCCGAGTCAATCCAGAAGTTGACATGTGGTTCCAACTAGCTCGAGGACCAAACGAATCACCTCAATCTTTGGTGCTGGAGAAAATTGTGTGACGAGATCGGAAGAGTCCCAGAGGACTGCACGATCTTAGGCTTCAGCAACAGTCTGAGAAAGATAGACCCAACATTTGTCCGCATATACGAAACCATGCCACCTAACCTAGGTAAATTGAGAGAAATTCAAAAGGACTACATATCCCTTGAAGAACTCCAAGATGGTACTTATGACAAATTGGTAAAAGAAACCAATAGAGGGGAAAATGTGGTAGAACCACAAAACCCTCAGGTGCCAGCCCCAGGAGCAGGGTGATCCAACAACTGATCCACCCAGTTCGATAAGCATCATAGTGGAGGATGGAAAGGGAGAAATCAAGCCCAATAAAAGAAGGGAAAAATTCTTAGACCTTGTCTATACGAAGCTAAATGATCCCCTATCCGAGATCTTCAAACAGATCGAAGGAAAATACAAGATTACCTACCCATGGAACAGAGGACAGCATCCCAAGCGCGCTAAAAATAGAACTTATTTCTGTGAGTTCCAATAGTTCCACAGCCTCACAACAGGCTCATGCAGAGATCTAAAGAAGATGGTGCAAGACATGATTGACGAAGGAAAACTTCAGGAGTATATCGCGCAACTAGCGATCCAACCAACTACAGTAGCACACGTACATCGTGTGAAGATTCCACGCGAAGCACAATACTTGGGATGCAATACGATATCGCACTCAGCTATCACAACCCCCACACCTGAAGGAAATATCACAGTGAGAATTCACAAACGAAACTTTAAAGGTGACGAAGTTTTCAGTGTGGCAAAAGAACCTCCCATGTAGGAGTGGATGAAACAATCCATCAGCTTTTCAGCCTTAGAGGAACCCGAAGGCGGAAGAAACCATAACGATCCACTGGTGGTCACGATGGACATCGCACTCCCAGCATATTAAGACGAGGGAGAAAAACCAAAGGTACTGCCTTGGCAAATGCCGAAAATATTGATTGACAAAGGAAGCTCCATTGAGATCTTATTATATGAAACATTCAAACAAATCGGTCTTAGAGACGAGTGCCTAATACCATCAACCTATAATATATTTGGCTTCAATGGCTCATCGACCCGCCCGATGGGAGAGGTCACCCTAGAAATCCGGGTAGGAAAAATCCTTACCCTAACCACTTTCTGCATGGTTTTTAAAAGCGTACGCTTCGAGGCGTACGCTTCGCTTCAAATTTTAGCATTTTGCTTCGAAGCGGTCATGTGAAGCGCATATTTCATGAAGCGTATGCTTCACGCTTCAGAGCGTACTCTTCGCTTCAAATGTACGCTTCACGCTTTGCTTCAAATTTCAGCATTTTGCTCCGAAGCGGTCATGTGAAGCACATCTTTCATGAAGGCTGAAGCTTTAAAATTTTCTCTTAATTTTCAAAGATTTTAAAAGAAAAATTTGAATGTTTTAAGGGGGAATAGAACACCCCACCTCCCACTTGTCTGGAGTAGGTTGAACTGGTGTACACACGCTTTGTTTTTAATAAAAATTAGACTTATATAAAATTTATATAGATATTATATTCCTAATAAATTTATAATTACTAGTTACGACTAATTTATTTATAAGAAAACATCCGCTTCAAACATCAACCATGACGCGATGCTTCACGCTTCGACATACGCATCCCTTTCTAAAAATAAAAAACGCTTCACGCTCCGCTTCACGCTTTCAATACCTTGACTTTCTGTGTAGTGGATGTACTTTCCCCCTACACGGCTATTGTCGGTCGAACCTGGGTCCATGGGATCAAATGAGTCGCCTCGACCTACCATCAGAGGCTAAGGTTCCCAACACCCGATGAGATCGTTAGAGACTCTGCCAAGCTAAGTATTGTTACAACATGGACGTACAAAATGGCAAGAACATAGTAAACTCTCCTAAGGCTATACATGAGAGAACCAAAGACGCCAAAAACCAGGACATCACTTGTATGAAAATAATAAATGAGGCAAGGGGCTCAGATGACATATCCACCTCGGACAATGCACCCATCTCGGATACACCGATGGAGAATTTATAGCAATCAAAGAAACTCTCCGATGATGGAGAGTACCATCCAAATTCCTCGACGAACTCAGGAGTGGTTGAGATAGAAGACAATACGATGATAACATTAAAAGAAATCAGAAGGGCGCGAGCCTGCGCCGATCCTACTAATCACAACAGATCTTACTAATGGAGCAAATTCTTAGTCCCAAACATTAGACAGCTCATAGAAACAACTTCCTGGCACGGACTACTATCCCTAATAGATGGATACTCGGGTTATAACCAAGTCCACCCCACCCACATGGTCAAGCTCTTACAAAACCATGCAAAGGAGTTATCTTGCATAGAGCGCCAAAAAATTGGTAAAACATGGCATGACACGTCAATAGATTTCGAATCTAACTTGAGCTCCTGGCCATTGGCCAAGAGAGAAGTCAACATTGATGGACCTCCACGAGAAGGTACAGTGCATCCAGAACACCCAATCGTGGCTGCAGATTACTTTAAAAAGTTGAGTACAACCTCAACCTCCAGGCACAATGACTTAATGAAAACCACAAACAAAACTATCGGCGCTATGCTCAAAGAGAAGTTAGACGGACATGGATTCAGTTGGTATGAGAAATTACACAATGTCATGTGGTCACATCGGGTCACTCAAAGAGAAACAATAGGGATAGCCCCCCTCGCGCTCATTAGCGACAAAGAGACAATCGTACCAACCAGAGCAATGACCCCAATAACTAAGTCCGAGGCTTTGGAAAAAAACCTCACCTCGTACATGATACGCGCCAAGCTAGACGATCTCGAGGAAAACCTAGAAATAGCTCTACAGAGTATGGAAAATTATCATCAGAGGTTAGCCCGATAATACAACAAACGTGTTCATCAGAGGAAATTTATCCCTGGAGATAAAGTCTGGAGAAAAATACAGCCCTACCAGCGCGAGTCAGGAAAATCTGCTTCCATCTGGGAAGGACCACTAACAGTCATAGCCAAGGCAGGCGACGGAGCATAGAGATTGCTCAAATCCAATGGGGAAGAGCTAGAACGCCCATGGAACATCAAACATCTGACCTAATAATTAGAAGGTTAGATTATAAAAATAGGGTTCAAATCCCTACTTATCCAAATGTACTAAGGGTTCACAAACCCTCTTTTGAGAATAATAAAACCACTCCTTTTGTATACTTATCTCCGTTTGTTCTGATTTCTTGTCTGTTTACATTTTTATCCTTGCAATTTTCTGTCTTTCGATTTATTTTTGTAATTTTTTAGTTTATGATTCTTTCTTGCATATAGAATAATCATATCATACTTGTATTATAACAAAATCCCAACAAGACTATGGCACGGTGCTATCCTCACCTCCCATTCTACAATGAATGATGCGGGTAAAATACCTAAGCTGCCCGAGACGGACACAGAACTAAGGCAATGCCATCTGGCCCATTGAAGCAAGATGAAGCGGGGGACACCCTAAGCTACCTAAAACGGAAATAGACTTAAGGTAATGCCATCACGACCACGAATCAGATGATGTCCTGCCATAACAGGAGATATCCAGTATCAAGATACTTACCTTTTGCTAAGGTAAGAATCACTTGACCGAGGTATCTCCCTCCAAAGCATGGTTAAATAGAAAGTGACTCAAAAATCTGATCACTCAACCAAGGGGAAAGTGTAACCTAAACTGGACACTATTAAAAATTCAATCCCATGAAGGCGCAAGGAGAGAAGGAAATATGTTATAAGTCAAACACTGTAAGAGATGCCCTATCCAATTAAGGAACTGACCACTCCTTGGCTTTGTCACCCATGGTTGGACCAAACAGCAGGCACAAAACATCCCCGGATCCACCAAAAATAAACACATCATGTGACATAACTTAACAAAGAAATTTGTCATCTGTATAAACAACTACTTCAAAAGAAATTATCATCGCCTCCAAAATACGAGGACTTGTCAAAATATGAGTAGAAAAATAATGCCTCTAACGCAGAAGAGGACTTGGTTAGCATACTAACTAATCCAAATAATTAAAATGTCTCATCGCAAGGAGAACGAAGACTTACCAAACAATGTCTTCTCTACACGCCACACCATGAAATTCAAAAACCAAAAGGAGACATAAAAAGTTCTTGAAGGGCAGAGCCTGTGTGAACAAAAGAACTTAAACCTGACCACCACCAGGAGCACCTTGATCAGTGTCCATATGATCCTCTCCATTGGCAGTATCGGGGTGGGATCGCAACATTAGCAGCAGAAGCTTCAGCGACTCGTCGACGCTCATGAAGGACAACAACTTTTCATGCCTTGGTTATCATAGCCTTGTACTCCACTTGAAGATTGCTCAACTTCTCATTCTTGTCAGCACGTTCAGCCGCCATTCATCATGGTTGGTCACCAATTCATTGAGCTCTTCATCAAGACTTTGTTTTGTTGCCTTCACTTCCTCCAACTTCCTCTTCAACTCTGCATTTCTCTTACGAGCCTCTGCAAGAAAAACAAAAGGAGACAGTCAATATAACTATAACCCACAACCACATGGGATACATAAAATCAAAATAGGCAACCTTCATGCTCAATCAAAACAGACACTACACCAAATTTATTGATTAGCGTAACTGGCAGTTGCAAAGTGGGGTCGCAACAGTTTAGCTCTGTTACCAAAGTCAATGTTGCAAATTTTTGCAACCGCTCTTAAGCAATTGCGAATTTTCGGTCGCAACAGTTTCAAACTGTTGCAACGTAAATATGTCGCAACAGTTTGAAACTATTGCGAAATAAGATGGTCGCAACAGTTTATAACTGTTGTGAAACTGGAATATCGCAACAACAAAATGCAATTGCGAAATTTTTGTAACACCAAAAAAATAGTGGTTTTGACCAGTCAAAACCAGGTTCAAAACTAGAATTCCCTGTACCAAAAATGAAGTTTACCCTGTTCATTCATAATCAAATTAATCCAACAAAATAAAGTTACCCCTGTTTTAGAACCAAAACTACCTAATTAATGAACTTAACAACAAACTCAAAAGAAAAAAAAACAAAGCTTTCAGCTGCTTGTACACCTTCCATAGTGTGTTCCTTCTCCAATTCCTGGAAAAATATTCAGAAGGATAGTCAATTCTAAATAAAAATGAAGACAATTAGGAAGGAAACTTTTCAATTCAACCAGGTCAAACATCAGGCTTCAACCAAGAATGTAACAATAACAAGGGTACTGAGACTACTAGGCCAAAAGACATCAAGCATGCACAAAACAAAGGTTGTGTGGTGGGAATATGAAGAGGCAGTCCATATTAAGTATCCAACACCAATGTTTTCTTTGGTACTGAAGAAATAGGAATCTCCGCTGCTCATATGCAACAATAAGCTAACTAAAGAAATAAAAATAGATTCTCGCTCACCTGCTCGAAGGAGATTAGAGATCAAAAAATCTTTTTCTTTGATAGTCGCATTTGCTTGTCTATATCTCTGTTCTAGATTGAAAAGTGAATGTTCAGCATTCTCGAGTTTATTCTGTAGGCGAAAAGTAACAGAAAATACAATAATTTTTTGCACAACATAGAAAAAGATTAAAAAAAAGGTTTCGAGCATAACACTCCAATAGTAAATTACCTGAGTCTTTTCGAGTTTTTCACTCATTTCTGCTGTCAACAATAACTGAGCATTATGAAGGTCCTGGACCCAGCAAGATCAACAAGGTTAACCATTCCATATTTGATTTACAACCCATCAAACAAGTATCCCATCAACTTTATAAATTGGTGATCTTCCAACCTGAACCTGCACCAACAAAGATGATAATGATAAAGTTAGGATATGACTGAGGTCAGAGACAACATCAAAACCATAAAAAAACTGTAGATAATAAGGATAGCAGTAGTTCAAAAATGACAATTATCCATATATCTCAACAGACAAACAACCCAGCAGAGAAGACTCCCTGCAAAGTATAACATAAATTATAAGCAAGTGGAAATCAACCGATAACTAGGTTCTGCACATTAATAAGACTTATAAATCACTCTATAATTTGAGTTTGAAATAATGTTAAGCTACCAAATATATGGTATACCACTTCCTAAACACAACAGTCCAGCAAACATACCGGTAAATGTGGCAACTTCGAAACAACTTTAATGATTTCCCTGGATGCCAGACTCTCTGGGAAATTCAATCTTCCCTTCTTTATGTATAATTGTATATTTCTCGGCATGATATTTGACAACGAAATGGACAAGTTACCAGATGGAACATTTTAAAAATAACCACCAAGAGAAACCTTAAAAAGATGAAATCACGTACCCAACTCTCTTCAACATGTGACTTGGTATTGACCTCAATATCCTCTCCATCATTACCAGGTGCTCTACGTTCTCGTGCGTCTTAAACAATGTCTCTCCCTTCAAAAACAATGTGTTTCAGCTTTTTGACATAAAAAATTATGTAAACTGAAATAGTAGGTGGTAGCAAAGCGAAAACCTACATAGCATAGCTCAATTAAGATACCACCAAGACTCCAAATATCACAAGGGTAACTCCATCCAAGTACTTCAGAAACCCAAATGAATATCACATAGTCAAATAACAGAAGCTAGTGTCCAAACACAGGACCCTTAAATATCAGATACAAGATATGAATATGACTTGAAGTGTCAGTAACTTACCAAGAATAACCTCAGGAGCACCGTAGTGTCTTATTGATACAATGTAACTGTGATCACGACGATCATAAGTTTCACTAACCAGCAAGACTGCGAGTAAATATTCAACTCACGAACTTACAGCTTGCAGAAGCATTTCATGTCGAACGATATCAATAGATGTAACATCTCCAGATAAACCCTTTAAAATCATCTGCCGAAAATATGTATATACATAAAAGTTTACAAACTAATTACTAACTGGAAGATAAATAGGGTTTATGCAAGATATCTTACCGCAAGGGACGCCACTTGATCAGGAATTCTTCCGGGATGGTTCAATTTCCGAACCAACTCCTGATACTCCTTATCACCCTACCCCAAGGAAAAACCCAAATGAACTTAGCATGAAAAAAGAAGTATATTCAAATGTATCTTAACAAACATAAGAAATACTATAATAAGATCCCAAGGAACAAAACAAAGATCAATAAAACACAAGATGCCTTTCTCCGTCAATACAAGTAGCTTTCATACTATTAATATCCAAATACCCAGAGAAGTTGCAATACATATGGGTGACAACATGAAGTTTAGATACAAATTACAATTTGGTGGAGGAATTAGAATATGAAACAGAATAGCCGACATGCTGAGTGTTACACAAAATAGAAGATCACAAAATTGTATATTTCTTCATACTTGACATCACAACCAAGAAGTCAACAACAAACCTCAAGCACTTGTCATCTCCTTGGTATCTGGCATATGCCTGATCCAAACATTGACCAATATGGATCCAACATCCTCCATGCCGCCTTTAATCTCAGGCAACGACCACCTGCACATGGAACCACCCCTATTTATGTATTTATCCTCTCAAGAGCAGGCATTCGACTATGAAAACAGAGGCTATTAAAGTTATCAACCAGTTTTATTTTATTTTTGAGTTCTATCATATAGGAGAAAAGAAAAATCACTCCAGACAGTAGTTTACTAGTTTTAAAATACGATCTCAAAAGGTTCTCTCCTTCCCACTCTGGAAAATAACAGTAACTCTCTGTCATTAGTATGCTCCCATCACGAAGAACTCATATGACAAGAAACCAACTTGATTTTTGGTTCATCTCGATAGGTTTCAAACCTATAACTGCGCAAGGCATATAATGTTTATTGGTAACTTAAATGAACGTCGGCTATCTAGATATTATGCATCCATTCAGCTTTCCTATGTTTCTAGTCCCACCTAATGCAAGGTTTTCTGCCATTTCAGTAATTTATGATGATCTAACAATAATTCTGTGGGTCGAAAAGGATATTCACCCTAACCATATTGTTGGAAATAGTAATTTGTAATCTAGAGTTGTCTAGATTAGTTTAGAAAAGTGTAGTAAATTCTACAAAGTGAAAGTTGTGGAATTAGCTAATTAGAATAGTTTAGAATCTTCTAGAATTAGCTAGAGTCAAATGTATCTAGAATGTTCAAGAGACAGTCAAAGTCGGTCAAGTAAGAATGTTCTAGAAAGTCGGTAATTGTGTTAGTGTTTTCTAGAGTATTCTAGGAAATACGGTGTAGTGCCTATAAATAGGCAATGATACATTCATTTGTAATTGCAACGAAGCAAGAAGTGAGTAATAACATTAAGAGTTCTTTAAGAGTTTAAGTGTTAGTCTTGCTTTCACCTTCACCACTAGAGTTCCTGGAGCTCTATACGAGCAACACCACTATGCTCGTGTATCTCCAAAAGTATTAAAAAATTTCAACATGGTTCTTATCCAAATTCCAACATGGTATCAGAGCGGAGGTTCGATCCATATGGGGCGTGTAAGCTGTGCGAATTAAAATGCTTGTGGAGTTTAAAGCAAATGCGAAAGTGAATCGAAGAAAATGAAGGCATGCATGACTCTCAACTATGTGCATTTTGAGTTTTTGAGTTTTGGATGTTTGTTTTAGACCCACATGAATGTTATCACCCATGTCTACGTAAAAAGAGAATTGACAAGAAGTTGAGAAAAAAGAAGATGTTTGCTCGTGAGATACAGTAGTTTTCAGTACCCTTGAAAATGTAAAAGAGTCTCCATGAAATGAAAGTGACAAAGAGAAAAGAGAAATTGTAGGTAGTGCATGTGGAAAAGAGTGCACTTCCGTACATGGCATGGGAAAATCCATGTCGTCACGAGATTCTACTCCTCTACTCGTAGCGGAAGTAGCCGAGTGAAGGCTACAGGAAGGCCGCATAAAGGCCAGGCCGAGTGAAGGCCGACACGGTGGGGCCGCACCCACTGAGATGCTAGCGGAATAGGTGGGCTAGCCGGAAGAAAAGAGGATGGCAGACAAGAGCTATGGAGACATTAGGAGAAAATGAGGCGTGTTGACGCAGAGAAAGAAATGTCGCGGGCATTAAAAGGAAAAATTACGACACGAGCATGAGAAGTTGAGGATGAACAAGAAAGCAAGAAAAGTGAAGGATAGACGTGAAATTGGGTGAAGGTCGAACTACAAAAATGAAGATTACAAATTAGGAGGGGATGTTGGAAATATTAATTTGTAATCTAGAGTTGTCTAGATTAGTTTAGAAAAGTGTAGTAAATTCTACAAAGTGAAAGTTGTGGAATTAGCTAATTAGAATAGTTTAGAATCTTCTAGAATTAGCTAGAGTCAAATGTATCTAGAATGTTCAAGAGACAGTCAAAGTCGGTCAAGTAAGAATGTTCTAGAAAGTCGGTAATTGTGTTAGTATTTTCTAGAGTATTTTAGGAAATACGGTGTAGTGCCTATAAATAGGCAATGATACATTCATTTGTAATTGCAACGAAGCAAGAAGTGAGTAATAACATTAAGAGTTCTTTAAGAGTTTAAGTGTTAGTCTTCCTTTCACCTTCACCACTAGAGTTTCTGGAGCTCTATACGAGCAACACCACTATGCTCGTGTATCTCCAAAAGTATTAAAAAATTTCAACATGGTTCTTATCCAAATTCCAACACATATGAAAAGTCGAATGCGATTAAAATCACAAATTAAATCTAGCTCAAAAGATAGTTGATTACAAACTTAAACTCTAAGCAAAAATTAGCATCTATTTCATGAAGGCACGCCTAATCCTTGTTCATGGATTTGATTTTTAGTTTTATTTATCTCCATTTTCTTCTCTCATATCCATATCATAGTACACGCTTGTTAACTACCTATTATGAGGATCCAAGTTGCATTGAGTTTATATGAATTATCAAGTTTATTTATGAGCGTAAGACAACACAGAAATAAGCACACTATAAAACTTTCATAGAGCACACTGCCACTTCCATCCGGCATGAACAGAGCCAGAGGTCTTATATTAACTGAGCTTACAGGTATTTTAGTTTAAATACTGTAGGGAAATACATAGTTTCCTAGTTTATGATAACTTCCATATATAAGATGGTCTCCTAATAGAATAACAAATACTTATGCAAATCAATTCCAATCATAATTAGTTCATTCTTATCATGAATCTTTTTCATATAAAAACCATTTCATTCCATACTTGTGCTAATACTTATGCACCAGCGAATGATCTAATACATCTACACTATAAAATTAGTTCACATTCAATCCAGAAAACCTCCTGGTCTCAATATGTATTATGTTTTTCAACCTAAAACAACTATCCATTTGAAGACATAAAATAAAACATCGATCAAAAGAAGAAAATTTACAGTGTTATATGAGTTCCTTGAGACCTCTTTTATTGGGAACAACGGGTTCCTATTCTTCCTTACCTCATCCTCATTCTACAAAATCACTATCACATTAGAAATCAAATTCGAGATAAAACAAACCCTAACTTTCAAATCTCAAACCTTAACTTTCAATCTCAAATCCAACCCTAACTTTCAAACTCCACAAATCCAATCACCGATATCATTCTTAACAAACCTATTCAATCTCAATTCTTGCAGCAAAATCCTGATTCATCTCAGAACGTTAACATAACCTCAAACCCTAACTTTCAATTTCTGTAGTAGGAACCTTAAATCTGATTGAAGTAAATCTAGGTTAGAGTTATATATGTGTTATCAATCGAAAATATGTAGGATAATGATAAAGAAGGTAGGTTTTTATTTGAATGATTAGTCAACAAACTCCATTGAGACTGAGATAAAAGAGAGAAAGAGAAAAGAGAGAAAGAGAGAATGAGAGGTGTTCCGTGTTCGGTCTGCTCGATAAGATATGAGATAGCCGAGTCAGTTTTCTAGTTGAATGAGATGAAGACCGAGTCAGTTTAAACTGTACCCAGCCACACTCACGAGTGGCACATGTGAAAAACCAAAATGTTGGGAATCGCAACTGGAACAGACAAGTACTAAGATGTTGCGAATTTTTGTTACTAATCCTTGAATATGGTGTAGTGAGAAGCAAAAGGTCTATTCCACTTGGGACTTTTGATTATCTAAGGAACTAATTTGTGCTTCCACAGGAGATATGGCAGCATCTCCAGCCAGGATTATATATCTTGCATTCCCACCTTATCATTGATATTTTTGATTAGTGTATTTTGACTAGCCTAATGATTTTGGTTTGACTGCGTTGTGCACTCCAGATGTCAGTTCTTTCAAGTTTGCAACATTTTCACGCAATTGCATACCCCATTGACCCAATCCTTGCTCTTGAAATCGATCTCTAGTCTGATTTCCTTTTATTTTTTATGTGAAACACTTCAGTAAGATGTATCTAGCAATCAGTTATTTACTCATAGATCAATTTTTGTTCTTGTAGTGGTGAATTTTCAGCACACTGTTCTTTGATTGCTTCCCGCTTTTCTCTTCCACCATTCAGTCACCCCCCTCAAATTTCTGTAAAGAGTGACATTAGAAGTTTGCTCCTAAGAGTTGGGTAAGTTCTCCAGATGGAAATGAATGGAGACAGCGTATCCAATCAGAGGTTGGGAACTTCGTAGATGTCTCTGGGTTGTCTTCTGATGTGATTACCCGATTAATTAACGAGCATAATCTCTATCCCGGAGTCTTTATATTTATCTCTATCTCGGTCATAATAATCTCAAGATCTAAAGGTTTGATTGTTGTTGGGATGAAATGGTAATTATGCTCAAAGGTGTAGAACTGACTTTCGTTGTTCTTTCGGTTAGAACTCCACCTTCATTTCATTCTCCAGTATCTTCACCACCAAATTTCTCTTCCGCAGCATCACATGACCAGTTACATATGTTTAATTGTCTTTTATGGCAGAAAATCCATCTCATTTAGTTTCAGGTTTAAAATACTTCAAATTTCTTTTCCAGGTTGCGCGATTTTTTTATGCAAATTCTGGTGGTGGCGTTTTAGCACTTGGTTACAATGGGATTCAAATATTATGGAAGTGGGTCTATGTGATACCAATTAAGCAACTGGATTAGTATAACATTATTTTCGAATTTCATTCGTAGTTACATCAGTATTGACTTACTGCCTGTTGAATTTGCTTGTTGGCAGGGCAATTGAGTTCATTCTACGAGAGCAGCGAAAATGACATTAATGAGTCTTGTCCCTATGTTTGTAAATGCGGTCATTCGCTGACACCTAAAGTCTTCCTCTAGATACATTTGGTTCTGTAAGTCTTCCTGTTGTCCTCCAACTTGAGTTTTTCCTCTTTTTCTATTGCGTTTGTTTTTCCTTGTAGTTCTATTTTTCGTTCTTTTGTTGTTTCCTCATCATAATGCATAATTTGTCTTACATGGCACAAGGAGCTTCTTGCTATGGAACTTGCTGAGGAGGTGAGGGAAATAAAAGCTAAAGGGGAGGCAAAGAAGGACAAATTCAAGGTTTTTCCTTTAATTATTTTCTGCAGGTAGTAAGTAAAGAATGCAAGTGGAGATGAGAAAGTAATTGGTGGTCTCGCATGCTTGATGCCAGAGACTAGGAAGGAAGTTTAACGAATCTCTTTGGAAAAATTCAAGGTTCTTCTCTATGTTCATCATTTTATTGTATGTCATTATTTTGATACTACACACGGAATTTGTATGTCACTGGGACTTAAGAAATGTTTCTAGCTATACTTAGTGATGTGTTTTTTACTTTTTTTGTGTATCTATGTTATGGTGAATTAACATTAACAAAGAATTATTTTTTTTGGATTAATTTGATTTCTAAATAAACAGGGGTGACTTGATTTTGTTACAAAGAATTACTTTTTTTTTGGACTAATTTGATTTCTAAATAAACAGGGGTGACTTGATTTTGTTACTGGAATCTCTAAACTTGACCAGTCAAAACCCCTATTTTTTTGGCGTTGCAAAAATTTCGCAATTGTGGTGATCTGTTGCGATCTTTCAATTCGCAACTGCTTGAAATAGTTGCATCCTTCCAACTCGCAACAGTTTAAAACAATTGCGAACTTTCGACGTTGCAACAGCTAGGAACTGTTAGGACTGAAAATTTGCAACGACAATGTAGCCGTTGCGAACTGCAACATCGACTTTTGTAACAAAGGTAAACTGTTGCGACCTCGTTTTGCAACTTCTAGCTGCCGTTGCTAATCGTTATCTTTGGTGTAGTGAGACGAACTAGACGGAATCGTCGTAAAAGGAGGAAAACCACCAGCAAAGATACTTGGTACGCCAGGAGCACCAACACTCAGAACCACAGGAAGAATACCACTAACATTAACACCACCAACCCGAGCACTCGTATCGGAAACAACACCCTTGTCAGCGAGATTACTCGCCTGGGGTAGGCTCACATCCGATACAATATTGGCGCCATCGTTATTGACGGGATCATTCAACAAAGCTTGGTCAAGATCATCAAAGAATGCATCACCAAGGTCCACTACCTCATTATCACCAAATAATGCACCAATATCTACCTCCATGGCATGCTATGCCAAAACCGCAGGAGCATTAGATGGCCCAGAACCATCAGCGACCCTTATCCTCTGCCAAACACAAAATAAGATCAAATGCTAAGGCATCAAACATGGTCAAGGTATATATACATCAAAACAGTAAGACAGTATTTCCTACCTTAGCATCCTCAGTAGCTCGGGGAGAGGGTGAAGGACGCCTACGAGGTGGAACCCATCTAAGCTCCCATGGATTATAAGGAGGCAGGATGACTATGCATATCAGGAATCCTAGGAAGGACATTGCCAAGTTCATACCAACCAAAAATGTAAGGCCCCACGATGCGTAGAGGAACCAAAAACACTTAGAATCATGAGTCTTCCGGAGCATGATGTTTCTAGCAAGAGGAGGATCCAAATCGGTCATGAGACGAGGACCTCTGGGAGGTTTACGAGGCCTAGAAATACCAACTCCAAATCCCTCAAATGTGTCGGACACCTGGTGATACCAGTAGTTCTCCAAGAAAGTATCGGGTGTGTACAACTCCTTCTGAGAAGGATCGAACTCGTTCTTCTCATGAATAGTAACTCTACCCTTACATCGATGATTACACTATATCATAATCATATAGTAGTTACCATTGGGCTGAAAAATGCCTCATTGGGGAGTAATCCTAGAAAGCACCTCGTACTGGAATGGATCTAGCAGGCAATATAGGGGAAGACGAAGCCCCGCCTCTAGATGGACTACAGTCACGATGATATCGTTGGGATAACAAGGGTTATCCATCAATATCTTCTTGGTTAAGATGCCGGTTTGACCCACCGGACTGGTAAATGAAACCTTAAATCTTCTAAGACGATAAGTGGTTTTTACCATCTCAAGGTAAGCTTCATCAGAAAGATCGGAAGAACGACTAATAATAGAAGGATCCATAAGTCTTTTGTCAGCACTAAAAAGAACAAATCAGAGATGAATCAGAACATACACCGGTGAAAACCGGCGAAACAGCAAAAAGACAGAGACGATAATGACGATTCTCAGAAACTTCACAGTTGAAGAAAAATGAAGAAAATCATCGATTGGAGTAATCATGATGATCACAGAATTCAAAATAAAAAATGGAAAGAACCATTTATCCAAGCAAACATGACAATCGCACAGTTCAAAATAACAGTGTAAACCACCGGAGAAAACAAAAGGAAAAACAAAGGGAAGGGACCATACCATCTTGTATGTCGAGATGAAGAGTTTCTCCCAGACATGATAAACTTCTTTATAGGATACAAGGAGTTAATAAGAATCAACAAAGAAGAGAAAGAATGAAAAAGTTCTGAAATCTGAAAGCAGATAATAAAGGCGTCATTCTATTCTCCCAAAAGATTTATAAGAAACTAATGGATAATCAACTGGCGCCTCAAGTTCAACAGGTAAAAGCGTACTAAAAGTTCAGATGTGCGGAAATCTCGGACGTGGCAATAAAGATGGACGGTTACAAATTTTTCTTCCCATCATGCCCTTGGAAAGTTGCAAAGAAAATGAGCAAAATGTGAGGGTAAATTACCCGATGGCCACGTGTCAACATCCTAAGGGATGGATACATGATAAAACGATGAGATAGGAACACCCAATCCTACTCCGAAAAGGTGAGTTCGTCTGAATCGAGACGCCTGCCACAACGCCAGATGAATGACGCGTGTGAGGAGTGGTATAATCCGCTCATACGGTAAAGTCCAAAAAGAAGGATTGCATTTAATGAAGGATAAGAACAGACGTGGACGAACCTACATCGCAGTGGAAGGCTCATGCGATCTATATTATAACCCAGAGGTGATAGAGCGAGAGGTTCTCCAAAGAAGGACTACGCGATGACGAGCAGAGCAAGACGACTCGGAGGGAGAACCAAGCAAGCCATCACCAGGGGTAGTATAGAACTAGTCCAAAGCAGCGAACGCGATGTACGATAACTCTACCATATCGGATAGACCATTCCTTGACGAGTCTATTTTACCTATAAATACCAGTCCATGTTAAGGGAGATGGACAACTAATCTAACATTTTAGATGGTCTTTCTACAGAGAATTCCTGAGAGATATCTAGAAGTAGAGAGAATAAGAAGCCTAAGTGACATTTGTAGTTCTTTCAAGGGTAAGACCTTATAATCAATAAAGAAAACATATTCTTTCCCGTGGACGTAGGTATTCATCGCCGAACCACGTTATATGATTGTGTCAATATTTACTTTTCATGTTCTTTATATCTTGTTCATCTTGGATCTTGAATGTTTGAGGTAGTTTATAGTCTTTAGATTTACATGGGTATAGTCATCAGAAAAGATGCAACTACAATATTATTGTAGATGATGTAAGTCAGATGGTTACTAGATTCTTTGAGACTAAGCATGTGGTTAAAGAAATTAACAAAACTTATATATTACTTATTCCCAAGAAGAATAAATCCATTTGTGCAGCTGATTATAAACCAATTGGTCTATGTAATACTTCTTACAAGATCATTTCCAAAATCATTGTTAACAGACTAAAACCTCTCATGTAAAAGATTATTTCACCTTATCAAGAATCTTATGTTTCTGGTAGGTTAATAATTGTCAACACAGTCATTTCTCAAGAAATCATCCACTACATGAAAAATAAAAGAGGACAAATTGGTTGGCTAGCCCTCAAACTTGATATGTCCAAGGCTTTTGACATGCTTGACTGGAATTCCCTGTTAAAAGTTCTAAAGTACTTTGGTTTTAGCAGAGAGTTTTGTTATCTCATACATCAATGCATAAGCACTACTTCACCATCATTTATGTTGCCATGTGAAGAATTCATACCAACAAGAGGAATCATACAAGGTGATCCACTATCACCATATATTTTCATCGTTTCTATGGAATTTCTATCAAGACATCTTGTTTCAGTACAATAAGATAAATCAATTCAAGGTATTAAAGTGGTTGCTACTTCTACAGCCATCAATTATTTGTTCTTTGCAGATGACTGCTTGATTTTAGCTCAAGTAAATCTTTCTTCAGTCAACAATCTTTTGGAGTTATTACAAAATTTCAGCACACAGTCAGGTCAGATGATTAATTTTGATAAGTCTTCAGTACAGTTTATTAAGAATACCAAACCAAAGGTTGTTGAAACTCTCACACACATATTAGGTATCAAAACCATGAATTCAAAAGAAAGATATCTTGGATCTCCTTTGATTTTAGGACATTCAAAGAAGGAAGCATTTGAAGCAATTGAAGAAAATTTCTTAAATAAATATTCTACATGGTCTTCTACATCCTTCACACAAGCTGGAAGATCAACCATGATCAAACATGTTCTTAATTCTTTGCCTGTTTATCAAATGGGTACTTTTAAGCTTCCAAACACATCTGATCAACAAGCTTATAACTATTCAGAGGAAATTTTTCTGGGGTCACAATTCTAATAGAGGATACAATCCAATTGGATGGCAATAGGTGTGCAAAACCAAAGATTTTGGAGGTTTGTCTTTCATAGATCATGAAAAACTAAACTTAGCCTTACTCACCAATTTGGCTTGGAGATTGTGTACTGAAACAGATGCTCTCTGGACCAAAATTATGGGCAGTAAATACTTCAAATATGGCAACATTCTTCATCAAGACATTAAAGCAGAAAATTGTTCTTATACCTGGAATGGAATAACTAAGGGGTTGCAGGCGGTTCAACAAAACTACTTCATGGAAGTGAATAATGGGAAAATAACCAAAATATGGTTAAATAGGTGGATCCCAGGTGATTATACTCCTCCTCATCCTGTTAATGTACTTCACAGATTCTATCAAGATGTTAATGAATTAATACTTCCAAATACAAACATCTGGAACGTAGTTCTTCTTGATAAACTTTTTGATACCAATACTTCACAGAAGATACATAACATATTCTTGGATACTTTTAAAGATGACAGTATGGTGTGGATGCCATCAAGAGATGGAAAATTTTCAGTCAAAAGCACTTACAAAAAACTTACCATGAATACTTCAGAAGTTATGGTAAATGGAAGATTAATTCAGAACAAGACATGGAAACGAATTTGGAAGAGTAATACATCTCACAGAATTAAGTTGTTTTCCTGGAGATGTATTCATGAGTCACATCCCACAATAAGCAGATTGGCTAAATATAATCCCAACATAGAAACTAATGTGCAATATGTGGTCATTGTGAAGAAACAATAGAACATATTTTGTTCCATTGCAGACACGCTAGAACTGTCTGGAGATTAGTGAATGTTGATATTGATGAGGTGCAAAGAAGTTATGATAATATCTCAGTCTGGGTTGAAAGCTGGTTCTCAAACAATAATTTTAATGAAGATGATAGAGGTTTGGAAATTTTAATGATCACTGCCTGGATTTTATGGAAGGACAGGTGTGACAAGGTTTTCCAGGGAATTAATCTAAACCCTTTTAATAGTATGCATAAAATCCAATCACATGAATTCTCATTCTTATAGTTCACTTATGAATCAAAACATAATACATCCTCCTGCACATTCTCATTGGAATCCTCCCTTGCAAGATTTTTTACAATTTAATATATATGCTTCATTTGATGAGGATACTAATATTCTTGGCACTGGCATTGTTTTGCGCATTCATGCAGGAAAGGTAAAGGGATTAGAGGAAACCACTCAAATGGAGTGTTGAGTCCGGAGGCTGGAGAATGCATAGCTATACGAGAAGCATTATTGTGGGCTCAAGAAAAGCAGTTCACAAAAATCCTTATAGAAGCTGATGCAAAGTAGTAATTCAATCAATAACTGATAACATGCTCCTCATCCAGTGGGAGAATAAGAATATTCTTAAGAAGATTAAAAGTCTGAGTAACATTTTTAATTCCTGTAGTTTTACTTTTGTTAGCAGAGTTGATAATAGTGTGGTTGATGCAGTTGCAAGAACTGTTAGAGAAACAACCACAAACATTAATATTTTAAATAATTTTCCTGAGGATATTTGTAGTCTCCTGGAAAGAGACATGAACACTTCTTCTATTTAAGCAATAATATGCACTATTCGTATCAAAGAAAAAAACATCCAAAAAAAAAAATACCAAGAGAAGAAAGACATATACCAGAAGGAAGAGGGATAAAAACAAAAGAAAAAGAGCAGCAAGAAAAGAAAAGAAAAAAGACATTTTGGTAAAGAGTTATCGATAGCACTACTATTCTTTCTCTCATGATTCAAACATGCACTTTTGGGGAACAATAAATGGAAACGCAGGCAAACATTTTGGAAAAAGTATATGAACAAAACTAAGCCCTGTTTATTTCTTTTCCTTTCTAGAATTTGGAAATCGCAAAACTTTTCGCCAACAAAATAAATAAAAAGTTTTCTTCCAACTCTGAAGTTAATTGTGCTGAAAAGGCCTGGGTATAATGTAGACGATTCTTGCCTCTTGTAGAGGCTAATTTAGTATTTTCGGACACTTTAAACACCTCTTAACATTCTTCTAGTTTGGAGCAAAATTTTGATACGCACAGACCTACCATGTTTTTAAAATATATTTCTTCAGTACTAACCCACATTATAACTTTCTTTATTCTCATAAAATGTTTTTTTAATTTAATCATTCTCTTTCCAAAACGCTTAACAAAAGGATATACACACTAGGAATTGTAGATCATGTAAATCAAATTTGCTGGATATACTAATTAAGCCTGGCATTTTTAGGGGCGACGCCAAAAGAATTAGGGGCGACTTTTTATTCCCAACCCATATACAACGTTAAGCGATTTCCAAAAACGCGGAGAATACGTCGATGCCCTTACATAATTGGAAGTTATTTTGTGTCCGATTACTATAACGACATCGGAAGCTTAGTAACGCAAAGATACTACCGATTAATATCGATTTTGTGCCTAACGCGTATCTGGCTTCTATAACAATCGGCAGGAACAAAAATTTCACGAGACTACCGACTGTTAAAGTATAAAAATAAGAAATCTTTGTAATTTTCAATGTTGAAATTTGGGGCTCATATATAATCGGATGAATAAAAAATTGTCTAAGCTAACGATTTAGGGCTTCCCATAATCGGAATGGTACAAGTAACAAATCCTACCGATTATGGTAGATTTCAAATTTCCTTACATGAAATATTATAGAAAAACTCATTTTGGGGCAACCTATAATCGTGAGGTTTGGTAATCTATTTATCGTCCGATTAAGGCTATATCCAAAAGACGAACCAAATGGTTATGGTCGGATCTGTACCCTCAAAACCTATGGAACTTGGCAAAGGTTCGATTTGGGGCTTCCTATAATCGGTAGGTTATAAGTAACAATCTATACCGATATGGGGATAGTTAACAATCGGTAGCTAATGAGATGGTATTAGCTACCGATTATTAACCGTTTGACTGATAAAACCAACGTCAACCTAAATTCATTTCATTTCATTTTTTCTGAACTTCAACTCCTCTTATCCTCTTCCCTTCCGAATACAGAGAGAAAATTTTTTCCCTTGTTGAACTACACCGCTATACATCATTATCGTTAATCGTCGAATCGAATCATCGTCTATTATTCTCTATAAAGATGAAAGAAAAGGAATGTAAGAAAGCTAAAACCAAAAACGTTTGTCGCGGTGAGGATCCAAACATTGGATTGCATACCCATAGAAAAGAGGTTTTAACTCACGAACCCGAAGAACACGAAGAAGATGAAGTACCCGAAGTAGGTGATTCTGATATCCAAACTCTCATGCAACTTCAAATGGCACCGATTAGGTAAGATTCTACCATGAATTTGGTTTCTACTGCTTCAAATCGACGATTCCATTTTTTTTAGGGTTTTCGGTTATTACCCAGATTCGGTAGTTTAGTTATTGTTTTAAACTACTGTTGTGGTCGAATTCTTCATTTCACAAGAACATTGGTCATATTTGGGTGGTAAATATTTAGGTTTCCTATCGATTGTAGAACGTTTTTCATTACTGAGACCTAAATCGACCATAATCGGAAGTTAAATGTGTTTTTTCCTTCCGAATATACTATGAAAGAACAAGTATTAGAGACGCAGTAATTGGTTGATATGTTATGTAATTTGCTTCCGATTATTTAGGCTCAACCACTTTAGTAATTTCTGGATACAAAGTGATGCATATTCGGTAGAAGTTAGTTTTGTAAGGCTTCCGATTCTGATGTATCTAGTAAGGTAGACTGTTTCTGACTTTCGATTTTACGTATTCGAAAGATTATGTTGAAATATAGCGTCTGATTATAATGTATAGGATAATTATATTCGAACACCAAAAATTTTCTTTTGTTTCCGATCATCCTACTCGACAGCTTATGGTTAGCTTAAATGTCCGATTATGTACAATCGGAGGCTAATGGTTAATTCAACCAACCGAATATGTATATTTGGGACTTTGGATTTATATTAACTTCCGATTATATAGTTTGGAAACATATGTTCACTAACATGTTGTACTTTCTTTTGTTGTTTAGGGATAGGCGAGGTAAAAAAGCCGAAGATGAAATTCTCTGAGACAGTGCAAGGAAGGAAAGGCATAGGAACTTGACAACTAGTGCAAGGAGAGATATGACTGCACAATCCACTTCAAGTTATCAAGATGGAACTCAACAAGCAAGTCAACAAGGTGTTCAACCATCTTCCCCTCAATCAGAACCAGTTCAACAAGGTGTTCAACCAACTGCCCCTCAATCAAAACCAGTTCAAGAAGGTTTTCAACCAAGTGCTCCACAATCAGAAACTGAAATTCAACTAGAAGCACCGGAAGATAGAGTACTAAAAGTAAGACAACCTAGCCGTGCGCAATAAGAAGGAGAAGCCGAAAAGAAAAATCATCCTCGAAAGAAAGAAAAACACCTTGTCCCACAAGAACTGAAGGTGAGGGATATTCCAGAAGGCATAATCCTTGGGCTTACGTAGGATGGAGGATAATTGTTATTTGGATACAAAGACTCCTGGGCCAAAGAAATATACGAAACCGAGGTAATAATCGTATCTATTTTATTTACATAACATCTTTTTCTTCGTAATAGTTTTAAGGGTTATAGTTTTAGGTTATTCTAAATTTTTTTAACTTGTCATGTGTTTAATAGTATTATTCTGATGCGATTCGTATACTCAAACCCACCGCCGCACCAACTAAAATGCTGGATTCGGGTTTTAAGGATGAATGTGAAAGGTTCAAGACAATTATTGCAAATTCGGGGTTGGCTGATGCTGCCGAGAACTCTATGTTGGAACATGACCGGGTAGATATATCGGCGTTTGTGGAGAGACTTTATCCTGATACCGACACCTTCCATATGCCGTTTGGGGAGATGATGATTACCCCAGATGATATAGCGGAGATTCTTAGGCTGCCTGTTCATGGAAAAGGTGTCATGGATGAGTACATAAAGCAGTTGGAACTGGACAAACTTTATTCTCTAACTAAGGATTGTTTTGGTTAGGATGAAGAAACATCAAAACTGAGTTCAATAGATGCATGAAGTATAGAACTAGACAGTTCAACATTGGTACTTTGATATATATATTCAAGGGGACCAAGGAGAAAGAAGAGAAAGGAACTTTAACTGACGAGCAAGTGAACCACGCGGCCACCGCATATCTCCTATGTGTATTGGATGTGTCATTTTCTCCAATACCAGTGGCAATCAGGCCGACGCCAACCTTTTACAACTTCTGCATCCTCTCGATAAAGTGCATGAGTACTCTTGGGGAACGGCATGCCATGCGTGGTTGATGGAAGAGTTGAGAAAGGCGTCGAGGCTTGGAATCATCCAAGTGGCTGGGAACGTGAGTCTACTACAGGTATTTTTATTAACTCTACATACTTGGTTATTATTTTATTTTTCTACCATTGAAGAATCAATTTCCTAATACTTGCAAAAATGATAATATAGACATGGATCTACGACCACTTCCCTATCTTGGAAGTGGCCATTGAAAACCCGGCGTGGGAAAAAGGTGATCCTGGAGGAAAAAAGTACGTCTTCGATGACAACCATAATGAAGGATTATAGAAAAAAAGTACCGATTATGGCAGATTTCAAAATTCACCAAATGAAGGATTATAGAAAAAAATTCATTTTGGGGCAACCTATAATCGGGAGGTTGTTTAACCTATGTGACTTCCGATTATGACTACATCCAAAACACGAACCAAATGGTTATGGTTGGCTATGTACTCTCAAAACCTATGGAATTTGGCCAAGGTTGAATCTGGGGATACTTATAATCGGTAAGTTTATAAGTTAAATTATCTACCGATTATAAAAAGGAATATTAGCCGAAATATCCACACATTAATTGGGAACAACTTAGTACATATCTACCTACCGATTATTATGTAACTACCGATTTTTGTGATTGCTACCGATTGTATAAAGGCATATTGGCCATTTCGAAAAATCGAAGATAAGGGGTATTTTAGATTTACGCTCGGGTGACCTTTTTTATCTTTTATATCACCCCTAATTTATTTGGGGTCTCCCCTAACAATGCCAGGTAATTAAGGGCATAATCAAATTTGTTGAATGCCATGCTCCCGGGTTAGACCGACAACTAGTGTCACTTACTCATTACTTTGAGATTATACATACTTTGCTAAAATGACTAATTAATGTGATAAATCATGATCCATGTTCCGCTTATTTTACAAATAAATTTGTCATGTTTCATTATATAATCTGTTATGTTTCATTATATAATCCCTTGATATCTGTCTATCTGATAGTTCGTTGTGATGCATTGACTAATGGATATTGCAAAGATTATGACGAATCTCTTTATTACGACGAATCTCTGAGATTCCGCACTTTGCTCATTACTACACATTTGAACTCAGACATATAATAATCTTAACAAGAGGGATATATGATGAAGACTGGCCTAAAATGACTGATTTATCCGATGAAGCGTGCTTCATAATCCACTTTATCTTCTATTTAATATACAAATTTATTTATGTCATGTTTGATTCTATAATAATAATATCTGATTGTTCGTTGGTCCTGTCTCTTTCTGAGTATACGATGTCCTTCTTTTTTTTGACCAGCAAAGCGAGAATTCCATTGATTAGAAAACGGGGCGCAAAAGGTTGTGCCGCCCACAGGGAAACAACAGAAAGGAGGGAAAGTAAAGAGTTGTGGTAAAAAAAGAAGGGAAAAAAAAAAAAAAGCCTAAAGAGACTAAGGAGGATTAAAGTACATTCTTAAAAAATTCACATTAAGATTCTATTTAAAGAAAAAAGAGAAGTACAAGGGAGAACCAACACAACTAGCCCATGGAAGTGCCACCAAAGTACAAAAGGGAGAGCAAGACTACCCAAGATAGCAACTAGTCAGCGGATTTTTACTAGTCTTACTTAATTATGACGAATCTCTGAGATTCCATACTTACATCATTGCTACACCTTTAAACCCATGCATATAATTATATATCCTGACTAGAGGGATCAAATAATTGATATTCGATATGATGAAGATTGGCTAAAATGATTAATTAATGTGATAAAGCATGGTTCATAATCTACTCCTTTTATATACAAATTTATGTCTATAGTCCCTAGATATCTGATAGTTCGTTGTGATGCATTGACTACCTGTTGGTCCTCTCTCTTTCTATATACAATGATGTCCTTTCATCATTGATTTTGTTTGAATCTTTATTAGGAAATCTCACATTGAAAGACACATCAATCATTAGTATCATTAGTTAGAAAAAGATTAAGATTTCATTCAAAAAGAAAAAGAGTAGTACAAGGGAAAAGAAGAAGCGCACATGCGGTTTATTCTTTCATTAAACTTTCTCCTCTGATGGCACTTAGACCAGATAGATTATTATTATTATAGAGAGACGCCCATATCAGTTAATTTAGACACCAACTACAAGGACTGGCAGTTGGTTTCTTAGTAGCCAGGAACGTCCAACCACCTCACGAATCTCATTCGAAATCGCGATTTTGCGTTTCCCACTGAAATTCGTGATGGGAACGCGCTCCTGACATGGAAGAAACGCGCTCCCACTCGTTGAGAAACGTTTCAGTGCAAGGGAAAAAAAGAAAGGGGAAAAAGCGCAGAAAAAAAGAAAGGGAAGAGGAAAGGGGAAAGAAAGTATAGTAGAAGAACAGGAAGAAAGAGAGCAAAGAAAAAAGACTGGGAAAAAAAGTACAGAAGAAGCAAGAAAGAAGAAGACGGCTGCGTGAAAAATAAGAAGAAGAAAAAAATGTTGTTTTGAATTAAAACCCTAGAATTGGCTTGGGTTATTTTTAATTAAAAATGTCTTGTTTTTACCGTGGGCTAAGTTGGAGCCCAAGCCCAATATCTTCCCTATATTTTCTATGCACCAAACTAGCTTCCAAATTCTTGAAGACACAAAAATAAAAAAGAAAATGAACGATAGTGTAGGAAAATTAGTAGTATATCTAATTTTTCTATGAACCTAATTTACGCTCCCGATAGTGTAGGAAAATTAGTAGTATATCTAATTTTTCTATGAACCTAATTTACGCTCCCGATACGTTCCACGAATTTCATTTTTTGAGATTTTCACGAATTCCGTTCTCGTTCCCGCTCCCGCTCCCGACCTCATTCCCGTTCCTGGCTACTAAGGTTGGTTTAGTCTTTTCTCCTTAAAAACATCAAAAATGTACACTCAAATCAATCTTAGAATTTTCTGTTCGAATGATATCAAACATCAATCAGTTGAGAATATTTCTTGAACTTGAATAACAGAGAGATTGAGGGTGAGAGAATTGAAAGAAGGACAAGATGATGAAAATTCCATATACAACTTCTTTAACAACGTTATTTAGTTATGGATTATTGTTTGCTTTTGGAAAACTTAGAGATCTATTCAGAAAATTCTTTGAATGGTGGAAAGACACTAATAATCTTCATGTAATTTTCTTTTTCTTTGTCTTCTGCATTCATGTGCATGCACAAGATTAATTAATTAATCTTACATGCATGTGTAGGGATATGCACCTATTTGTTTAGGTATTGAAGATTTCTATGTTAGACGTGTGTATCTTCGTGCTCAGATAAGGTTTCCTATTTTCTCAATTGGTTTCTTTTTTATTTTTTATTTTTATTTTTATTTTGTAGGTGAAACTGTTATCTATAGTTGCTTTTGGTTATATAGAAATTGTTTAGTGATTAGTTGTTGGAAACTTAGGTTTCAAATTGAGAAAGATTTATGATTTTATTGGAAAATACTAAGTAACAAGCTAGTAGTGTTTGTATTAGATGAAAGATGTTTAGTTTTTTGTGAAATTTTCATGTATCAAAAGGATTGTTTTAATCGACCAATTGCAAGCGCTCCTGATTCTTGGATTGATGTGGTTGACCGTTACTATGATGATACCATCAAGACACTCAAGTGAGTTTCCTACTTTTGTTTACGAATTCTTGTTTACGTCCAAGGGTTTACAAGAAACTATTTTGATGAAAATCCCAGTAATGCAATCTAATTACTTGCATTTTGTGCAGACGAGCCACGAATACAAGTAAATGTCTCAACTTGGGATCATACAATTACCTTGGGTTTGCAGCATCAGATGAATACTGCACTCCACGTGCTGTCGAGTCATTGAAGAAATTTTCACCAAGTACATGCAGCACTCGCGTAGATGGTGGTATGTATAATAAATTGCAAGTTCGTTTGTATATATACATTTCCATTTACAATCGTGATGCTGTGGTGTTGTGGTGCTATCAGGAACGACAACATTACATGTGGAATTAGAAGATTGTGTTGCTAAATTTGTTGGAAAGCCAGCTGCTATGGTAACTGGTATGGGATATGTCACAAATTCTGCTATCCTTCCAGTTCTGATTCGTAAGGTTTGTTTACATGCTATTGATTTATCTTCACTGTACTTCACATATACTTGGCCCATCTGATACTAAGTCCCAACTATTACGAACCCAATATTTCCCTTAACCGCGCTATTATTCCCATTAATGTCTTCCGCAGGGTGGGTTGATTATTAGTGATTCCTTGAACCACAACTCCATTGTTAATGGTGCTCGAGGATCAGGGGCCGTAGTACGAGTTTTCGAGCATAACAGTAAGTTTCTGCCATATACTTGGGTTATAATGCTGCTAAAGAACTCTTCTAGTTGTTTCATGCATCTAATTATTTATGTTTTTTGTCTACACAGCCCCGTCCCACTTGGAAGAAGTTTTGAGGGAACAAATTGCACTTGGACAGCCTCGGACACGTAGGCCTTGGAAAAAAATAATTGTCGTTGTAGAGGGGATATACAGCATGGAAGGAGAGCTCTGCAAACTTCCTGAGATCATACAAGTGTGCAAGAAATACAGGGTTTGTGGCTCTGTCACACTGTTCTGAATTACTTGGTATTTTATTTTGTTTATCTTGACAAATGTATTAGTTTTATCATATAATGAATGAAAAGAGAGCAATAAGGTTCCGCATAACTGTTCCTGAACATGAAATTATAAGTATATATATATAAGCAATTAACAAAAAAAATATAATAAGTTAACATGGTATTAAACATTAAGTTAAAGTCGGTAGTTAACTCAATTTCTGCGATATCTAATGACAAGAAATCTTGCTTATTCTTTTTTTTCCCCAATCAGGCATATACTTATTTGGATGAGGCTCATAGTATTGGCGCAGTTGGGAAGTCCGGCAGAGGAGTTTGTGAGCTTCTAGGAGTGGATACTGCCGATATAGACATAATGATGGGGACTTTTTCAAAATCTTTTGGATCATGTGGTGGTTACATAGCAGCATCCAAGGTTTCAATCATGTTATTTTGCACCTTAATTTAGTTCTAAGGTTTTGTTCGAAATTTTTTATAAAAAAGTGGCTACAACGAACACCTGGTCCATTCTTTGTTAATCTGATATAACGTGCATCTTTTTTTTTTATGCCCGCCGATTTCCATGGTCGGACAAAACTTTGCATTCATGAAGAAAGTAATTTGCTTTTATGTCTATAGATCTGGATCAATTAATAAGAGTTATGATCTTTTGAGGAAGGGTTATGTTAACATGCACACGAGAGATATTAGAGTGAAATTTAAGTACTCTAGTTGTTTATTATTAAAGCAGTGCTGGTGTCAGATCTTGTACCTTGAGGGCATCGTTTAGGATGCTTTCCCTGTGGATATTGAATTTGTTTCACCTTGATACAGTATGGCATAAAACTTCCTTGTTATCATTTCTGTTTTTCTTTTGTTGCTTTTGTTGAAAGATATCTTAGTCACAAGCTTAGACTCTTCAATTCCAGGAGGTTATTGAATATCTAAAGTTCTCATGCCCTGCTCATCTATATGCGACTGCAATTTCACCACCTGCTGCACAACAGATTATATCTTCCATAAGGGTTATTCTTGGGGAAGATGGTTCTAGTAGAGGTTCGAGGATGACTTGTTCTTAAAAAAAATCATATATTAAATAGAGGTTAATCATCATCTGCTAAATTATGGCTTCAGAGAGTTTTTGATTTTTTGTGCTGCAGGGGCTCAAAAACTTGCAAGTATTCGTGAGAACAGCAACTTTTTCCGATCAGAATTGCAGAAGATGGGATTTGAGGTCCTTGGAGACTTCGACTCTCCAGTAATGCCCATCATGCTTTACAATCCATCAAAAATCCCTGCCTTTTCTCGAGAGTGCCTTAAACGGAATGTGAGTAAATCAGGCTCATTTAAATTTGTTATTCTGTCTGCGACAAGTTCGCTGAATGGGATCTTTACTTGTATATATATGGTGCTATTGCAGGTCGCTGTTGTCATAGTTGCTTTCCCAGCAACCCCACTGCTGTTGGCCAGGGCACGTATTTGCATATCTGCTTCTCACACCAGGGAAGACCTGTTAAAAGCTCTAGAGGTGAATAGATTGTTCATTACGAAACATTTACAATTCTCCAGTCAATTATGAAAGTTTCTTGAAAGTGGATTTCCGTAACTTGTTAGCCTAACTGGAAATATGGTTAGGACTAGGGTTCATTTCCATTTATCTGAAGATTATACAAGAATATGATGTGATATGAGAGTATGATTGGTTAAAAACTTGTCGGACGCCTTTGCAAGTTGTGTTGACAATTATAAATTGATTCTTGTCAGGTTATCAGCGAAGTTGGCGACCTTGTGGGCGTAAAGTACTTGCTCGCTGAGCCCAAGAAGCGGGAAGACGGCAGGGTAAAGCTCGAGTGAGAAATAAATGTCACTCATGACACAAAGCCTCAGGAAGGGATTTTGGTCCGTCAACTCTAGTTTTGTCTATGAGAGTGAACTTTGTAATTTAGTTTACTAGAATGTGTCTTTTTAATTCGATTTACTAGCTAGTTGCTTTTTAGTTTTATGGAAAAGTGAAGCTTTTAAGAAATCAACGAATCCAATTATCGTTCGTTTTACTAGCTAACATTTTTTTTCTTTAATCTCATATACTGTGCATCTTTTATGATGCTCACTGATTTCCATGGTGGGAAAAAGCTTGAAAATATTTGGTTGAATCCATCAAGAAAGTAATCTGCTATTATTATTATGCTTGTTAGAGAACTAATTAATCACTCTGGCTAGCACAATCAATCAAGATATGAAAATGGATATGAAATATCAACTAAATCAAGCACACAGAAAACACTAGAATTTATCGTAGTTTGATCAAGATGATCTACATCCACCTATGATACATGTGTATCTTTCTCCCTCCGTGAACTAGTGATCCTAAAGTCGGATTGAGGATAAATTTCTACTTTGGGAAGGACTACTTTTTTTAGCCAGTATTTTTAGATAAGGAAATATTCTTAGACAAGGTAATATTCCCAGATAAGGAATTATATATAGAAAAGGAATATTTCCTAGATAAGGTAATATTCCTAGATAAGGAAATATACCTAGACAAAGAATTCTTTCTAGAAAAGAAATTATTACTAGATAAAGAAATATACTTATAAAAGGTATTATTCTTAGATTAGGAAATAGATTCCTAAGAGGTTTTGGAAACCTTTAAAACTACAAATAGAGATGTTTATCTCATAGCTAAGACATATAGAATGTGGTTTGCGATACAGACTCACCTAGATCAAAGAAAGGTGGTTTGAGATACAGACTCACCTAGATCTAAGAAAGGAAGTTTGTGAAACAAATCATCCAGAGATAAGTTTGTGAGGCAATTAATTATTGTAAAATCAAGCTTAGCAAAGCAGTTAAATATTATTTACTGTTTAGAGAGATTGTGAGCGTAACAAAGAGAGAATTATAATAGTTTTCTTGTTCATAATCTAGAAAAGATATATTTCTTCGAATCTGGTTTCTAGAGTGTTCTGTTTTCTAGTTTTCGTCTATTATTATTCTGAACTCCGCCTCTATAATAATAGTCACCAAGGTACAGAGATCAATACGTATCAACTTGTGAAGATGACGAAATGATTCCACTATGATGATCAATTAAGTTTACAAGGTCCAAATCCCCTCTCAAGAACTCTAGCCTCCTTTGTGCCTCACACTCTCTCTCAAGAATAACATAATTCTCTCTATTATAACATAACCCTAGTCCCCTTTTATATTTGACCTAGTTAGAAAAGAGACTAATGGACTACTGGGCTAAGAAAAAGGGAACATGCCCAAACAGACTTGTTAAGCCTATTTCAAGGCATACATAACAAATCTCCATCTTTACTTGAATGCTATCATGATTCATCATTTTTCATCATCGTCTTTGTTTAGCCCTTACAAGGGATATCAACACTTGTTGACACCAACCAAGTATTGCTTGGACTTGATACTTGGAACCAGCTTCGTCAACATATATATGCAGGGTTGTCCGCTGTAGGAACCTTAAGCATGGCTATCTTCCTTTCTTCAATAGTATCCTTGATGAAATGATACATGACATCGATGTGCTTCGTTCTCTCATGATACATATGGTTCTTTGACAAGTGAATGACACTTTAACTGTCACAATACAAAATTGCACTCTCTTGCTTGAACCCCATATCACCAACCAAATCCATGAACCATATACCTTCTTTCACTGCTTCTGCGGCTGAAATGTACTCTGCCTCGGTGTAGATAACGCAACCGTTCTTTGCAAAATCGACCCCCAACATATAGTATTACCACACAATGTAAAAGTATATCCTATCAATGAAATTTTTCTATCAAGATCACTTGGATAATCAGAATCAACATATCCCACAACATTTGTTGAATCACCACTGTGTTTTTCAAACACCAAACCAACATATATACTGCCCCTTAGATACCTCAAAATCCACTTTACAGCTTGCCAATGAGCCTTCTCGGGACTTCCCATGTATCTACTTACCAAAGTCACAGTTTGTGCAATATGCGGCCTTGTAAAAACCATAACAAACATGATACTACGTACCAACTGCACTTTCGTATGGAACCCGATATATGTTCTCCGCCTCCTTTGCATTTTGTAGTGATTGTTTTCTAGAGAGTTTAAAATGCTCTTCAAAAGGAGTACTTGCTGGTTTGGATCTATATTAATTGATTGCGAATCTAGAGTTTGATTATTTCGATAATCAAAAAATAGATTGATCTTACCAGACAAAGAATTTTATTAGTTTAAACGGAAGATCCTTTGTAAACAACTCACATATCTTCTAGCAAGATTGATTAGAGTGGTCGCCAAACAGATTCTTCCTTTGTTGTTTGGAATACGATCCAAAGGAATTTATATTCACGTGCATGACTCTAGAAGTCGAAATCGCGGGGATACTGAGGAAACTAAGTAGGTAGGGGTAGTCTACTTGGTCCTAACTATATGAAGTTGGTATTAGATTTTGTATACCGGCTTAATTCTTGGATTATACAAAACTGGACAAGGTCCCGGGGGTTTCCTTCATTTGTGGTTTCCTCATTAACAAAATATTGTTGTGTTATTTACTTTTTTTTTCCGCATAAGGTATAACCGGCCAAGACCTATAATGAGTAGCAAGTTATAACCGATCACTTGAGTGTAACCGATCACATGTTACGTTGGGATGTTAGATGTAATCGGTCACATAAACACTTTTGATCAAAGTGTAACCGATCACATGGTGTATTGAAGGTTAGTGGTAACCGGTCACATAAAAACTTTGGATCAAAGTGTATCAGGTTACATGATAACCTCGAGAAGTAAATCGTAACATTCACATAGTTACCTTGGGAACCAACTGTAACGGTCACATGGTGGCTTCGGGAAGCAAGGTGTAACCAGTCACCTAACTGATTAAAACCTATCTTTGGAATCTTATTGGAACCGATAACAACATTCTTTGGAGTGATAGTATGTAGGTTTTATGTCCTAAAACCATGGTCCACATATTTCTTCATGTTGTGTGTGAATTAGGGTTTAAGGGTTTACCAAGATGAGTAGCTTCATGATGTCGACATATTTGAACATTCACATAACTTTTATCATTTATTTTTCAAAGATATTCCTTGATGTTCAATGTGATCCTGTACCGAAATACATTGAGAATCTTTTAATTAATATTTTTGGTTTTATGTAATTTAACTACCAGCAACATCTCTAGAGAATAACTGAAGATTTTCTATGAGAGATTTCGGAAATATTAGATTACATTTATTTGAATTAGTAAAAACAAATTTGGGCATTCATTGCAAATCTTAAGTATAATTTCGGTTTTGGAAATTCCTTGGTGTCCAAACAACCTTGGTCTATAAATACCTACTTTTGCATTTCTAGCAAACTATCCTAAGAGCTAGACAGACATCATTTCTTGTAGTTTCTGGTAGAGCCGTCTATCGGAAAGGAAAGTACACTAATCAGGCGAAATCTCTTACGACGGCTCGTTTAAATACTTCTGCCGGATCAAGAAGCTCTACGAGTACCGTTGGTGGGAAACTAGATAATTGAATTGTTATTGTATTTTTCGATTATTGATTTGATTGACTAGTGAGTGTTGTAACTTTAATTTCTCCTAGTTTATTTATTCTTGAGAATCTTATCTTCTGAACCCAGTCCGCGAACTTGAGTAGGTTATATCTAAAAACGATGTTTGTGAACTTATTCATATTAACTAAGGAATGCAATGGAAAACCGTGGCTATATAGTTCATGAGCCGATTCAAGTGAATAAAATCGTTTTTGCTTCAATTATGTCTTGTGTAGTACATGAGATTTCCTTGCAATTGAAAAACTCTCTAATTAGTTCATTTGAGTCATTTGAACTAGTTATGGTGAAGAAGAATATGGTTGATATGAAAGTGATCATATGGCTAACCATTTGGTTAACTATTGTTGAACCAACTAATATACAAGTTTGGGTACGGTTACACAAGCCTAGAAACGTGCATTTCATTTGTGTATAACGAGCTATGTTTTCGATCCAACAGTTGATAAATATTATCTTGAATATAATCAGGTTTTCATCTAACGGTGAATATTGAATGCTTTGTTACCAAGCTAACATTGATTGCAAACCCTGATTTGAAAGACTATATAAGGGAGAACTCTATCAAATGGGAAACCTAATCCCCACACATTCTGTATGATACTAGTTGTGCTAAGCTAGAGTCGATTCTCCTTTAACCTTTGGTTTCTTCTTCTAAACCAGGTTAATGACTTAAAGACTTCATTGGGATTGTGAAGCCAAACCGATACTACTATCGTGATTTTATGCAGACTTAAATTAAATCATATTAAATTACCAACGTCGTTATTTAACAAGATATAGCATACGGATTCAATATGAATAAATAAAATCTATTATATCGTTTTTACATGAATGTAGAATTATATCTACAAGATTAAGGATAAGTGTACCAATTGGACTAGCAACTTAAGATTCATGAGAATAATAACACAATTGATAATAGTATTCGAGTTAAAATTATAAAAGGTAATATTTGGAATATTAATATGTGGTATTATTGTAAAGTTAAAATTATCAAATTGTTATAAATTGATGTAAAATCGAATTGAGATTACTTATATTGTAAAATAAATAAATTCAGATTACAAAATTGTTTAAAATGATATAACCTATTTATATATTTTACGAAGTAAATTTATCAGACTTACATCAAATACGATAAAATTTTAGAGACTAATTAAGAACCTAATTAATAAATTAATATTTAGTTAATCCAGCACTCGGGAATAGTGAGGTTGGTAATTCTTATGTGTTCATGTGATACTTGTTACGTAGGTAGGCATTGTCAGGCGTCGCGAACCTAGACAGGGAAACTGCATTCTTGTATCACTAAGCATGGTAGGAAAGCTTGCTTATGATTGTGAACTTATAGATCCGGAATTTTATTTAGAAGCTTAAAGAATATTTTCCTTTGTAATTAGAACCAGTAACTTACTGAAATAGAAGTTAGTGTAGAGAATTTAAATTTAAAAGTCATAGTTCCGTTATAAATCTTCATGTAAGGAATTAGACTTCCTTCTTGTGTAGAACTTAAATCAGTATAGTTGAACCTAGAGCCACAAATTTTAGTAGTAGAAGCCATATAGGTTTGTGTTTTGTATCTTGTTGTTTGCGCTTATATGGGAGATAAGATCATCTCTATAAGGTGGGGAGTCTTTGAAGACCATAAGGATGGTTGATCTTCGAGGACGAAAATGAATAAGGTGGGGAGAATGTAAAGACCCGCAAGTTTGTCAATGTTATTAGACCGGTCAAGTATCGATTTAACCATTAATAACTCGATTTGTTTAACACGGACGACAATTAATAAGAATTAATCTAACAACGATTTAGATACGAAACTAGTACCGTAGAATAGATCTCGAAAAGTTACGCAGAATGGACTACTCGAACGTGTCAATCGGATACCGGGCGAAGAAGATATCAACGGATAAATATGAAGGGCAAAATAGTAACTTCAGAGCTTAGTTGTGTGGCTGCCCTTATCTTCAACAAGTGTCGTGGAATTTGGTGTGCTCGTGTCAATACCAAACCGAGAGGAAAAACTCGCTCTCTTTCTCTTTTCTTCTTCTTTATTATTCTTCATCTTTCTCTCTTCTTTTCTCTATTTCTTCTGCGAGTGATTATGTGAGTTTGTGTGAGATCGATTGAGAGAAGTTTGTGATGAAGCAATTAGATGATGGAGGTGTTGATATGGTGATGAATCGTGAATGGGGAGAGTTAAGGGATTGATTTATTTCTTCTCGAGGTGATGAAACATAAAGAAGTGGAGTTTGGGTTTTCTGAGATTTCGAATTGATTGAAGTTTTAGCGAGGATTCAGGGTGGTTGGTGACGAATAACACAAGGGGTTGCTTTCGAATTAAAGTTCTGAATTTGTTTTGGTGAAGAATCAGATAAAGGTAATTTTGGGTTTCTGCAGTTTGAATTTATAGGCCACGGATATGATGTGGTCGGGCCACATATTTCAAGTATGTGGCCCTTCTTAGTTTTGTGACACCTATTACAACTAAAAACCCTCCCCCTCCAAATCCCCTTCAACATTTCACTTTTTGAGAAAAAGTAGGTAGTTAAGAAAAGATGTTAGTTACACTTTTAGGTAGTTAACTGTTTTTGGAATTTATTTTTTTCTTTATAACATGTGTCACAAAACTAAGAGGGGCCACATACTAATGGACTATAGAACCAACCTAATTGAATTAGTAAACCTTGGATATGTTAAAGATAAATAATAAAATGGTGTAGAAGAATAAATGTGCTTAGAACCATTAGATAGACTTGTATGATTCTTGTATGATCCATTTTGGCTAGTTTCTTAGAGTTCTTGTATGATTAACAGATAGTCTATATTAATAATGATCGATTCAAGGATGAACCAGTGGATCGTGGATCTCGAGGTAGGGGTGGCTTGTCATCAAAATAGGTTGGAATACTTTTAACTCTCTTGTAACCATCGATGTTTTCTTTTACAAAGATTTATGTTTATCAAATTCATGCATTGTCTAGTTGTGCATTCCATGCTTTGTTTAAATTGCATTACGATAATTCTGTTGTTTATGCTAATTTTTCCATTGTTTGGAAAGGACTTGTAATGTTTTGTTGTCAATATGAATTATTATGGGAAATGAGAATTTCCACTTGTGGTATATAGGATACGCTCCTTCACATTTATATCTACATGAATTCAGATTTTATTGCTTAGAGTGGGTTATCATGATCTTGGTGATATCAATAGCTATTGAGTGTGGTTAGCACGAATATTATACATTGTTTAAAAAAGGAGTTTGTCCATATACATGTTTTTTTATTTCAGTGAGGATAGGCTCTTTCACATTTATACCTACATGGATTCAGCTTTTAATGCTTAGAGTGGGTCATCATGGTCTTGGTGATATCAATATCTAATGAGTGTGGTTAGCACGAATATTATACATTGTTTGAAGAAAGAGCTTGTCCATATTCATGTTTGTTTATTTCACTGACTTGGTCACTTTTTAATGTTTGGGAAAACATTGTTGTTTTCTAAATCTTGCCATGATTACTTAAAAGTTAAATGTTATTCCTGCGGGGCACCCCTTTTAAAAATGATGTGCTCACCCATTCCCACTTTCAGTTTCAGAGACAGATCAGAGTTGTGCAGTGAAAGCTTCAAGGGTTGATTTCGTTAGTTGGTTAAGTTCTGCTATGTTTATTATGTTGTATATTCTGTTTGTAAACCAAATGACTACTGTATATGTATCATTTGAGAGGAGTTCTTATTTATATATTTCTGAGCGAGGTTAGTTATCGGGTTAATTTTTGTAGAAGATTTCTTAATTGAATGTTTAAGTAAATGATTTAGATTCTTAGTACCTCTTTATTTAGTCAATCTCTTTGATTAGTCAGCTGCTAGCTTGGGGGCTATAGAAAACATCCAACCATATTATTTTTAATAAATAAAACCATTTGATTAAAAAGTGGCAGAAAACCCCAGGTCAAATAATAATGAGTAAATTTAGTTTTTATTATTTAGAAAAAACCAAACATACCCTTTTCATCTTTCTTCTTCTTCTTCTTCTTTCTTTTTCTTCTTTCTTCTTATTTCTCCCGTCTCCTTCTCCCCACCACCATCACCACCAGCAGCAACAAATATCTCCACGAACACCAGAAGCAATACCTCCGTCACCACCAACAGCAACACCTTCGTCAGCACCACGAACGCCTCCGTCTCCTCTACGAACACCTCAGTCTATTTTTTTCTACTTTTATGTTCAGATCTATCACCAACAGTAGCTCCGCCACCACCAAACCAGCCGTTATATCCAGATCCGTTACCAACAACACCTCCATCTTCTCCACAAACACCTCCTTCTCTTTTCTTCTACTTTTATGTTCATATATATCACCAACAGTAGCTTCGCCACCACCAAAACAACCGCTATGTTTAGACCCGCAACCAACAACACCTTCGTATCCTCCATTCACAATCATCACCTTCTTCTCTTTCTACGTCCTGATTTTCCATCAACAACACCGCCTCCTCTTACTTCTGTTTTTTCCCATCACTACATGTCAGATCCGCCACCAACACTACTTATGCTTCCTCCTTCTATCATTTAAAACTATCACCAATACCTTGAAATTGGTTTCATCAAATTCTAATAGTTTTGGTTGATGAAAACAGTAAATTTATGATGAAACCAAATTTGGTTTCATCATAAACTTGCCTATTTTCTATCTTGAAACCAAAGATTTTAATGATGAAAATTAAGTTTATGAAGAAACTAAATTTTGGTTTCACCTAATTTTTGCCTAGTTTATTAAGTCTAACTTGAAAATCAGCGAGTTTGGTTTCGCCATTGATGTTATGTTGGTTAAATGAAAAAATGTGGAAAAATGATGAAACCTAATTAGGTTTCATCGTATTTTTTTTTCATTTTGTTGAATATATCTCTATGAAACCAATTTTTGATGGTGAGACACAGGTGGATTCTTTTTTGTTGAAACTAAATTTAGTTGAGGAAGTAATTATAGTGGTGGTTATGGTGCTGGAGGTTGTGGCGGGGATATGGGTGGTGCAGTGACGGTGGTGTTAGGTTTCATCTTATTGTGTTTCATTTTTTCTGCTTTCTTCCTTCTCCTTTCTTTTATAATGAAACCAAATTTTTGTTTCATCTTATTTTTTTCAAGTTTATTCAACCTGACTTGGAAGTCGGCGTGTTTGGTTTCATCATTGAAGTTGTGTTGGTGAAATGACAATATGTGGAAAATAATGAAACCAAATTTTGGTTTCATCTAATTTTGGTGAAACCAATTTTGGTTTTATCATTTTTTCTGTTTGGTTTCGTCATTTTTTCTCATTTTATTGAATACTGATCAATGAAACTCATTTTTTGTGGAGGTGGCGGCCAGCGATGATGGTGGTGGTCGTCGTCGGTGGTATGTGGTGGTGGCGCGGTGATGGTGGTGGACGACGGTGACGACGGTCGTTGGTGGCGGTGGTGGTGGGTGGCGACTGGAGGTCGGTGATGGTGGTGGTCGACGACGATCGGTGGTGGTGGTCGGCGGCGGATGGTGGTCGGTGGTGTTGATAGTTGATAGCGGTGGGTTGTTGTTGTTGGTGAAATATAATAAAAATTAAAACTGGGGTTGATTTTTGTTTTTGTTGGGGTGATTTAAACTAGAAGGGTAATATATACAGTTTATGTTAAATGGGGTTTTTGTGAACATTTTGTTTTGTTGGAGTTTTTGTCCATGGATAGTGACACCTTTGGGATTATAACTCGCGGTCTGTATTTCTTATACTAATAACAATCAGTTAAAAGAGTAATTTTAGAAATAACTCATTATTTTATGACATAAATCATCTATTTTGGGGACAAAATGTAAAACTAACTAGATCATTGAAATTGAAATGGAGGGAGTATTAAAAACAAAATTATCAATTTTAAGTGATTCTTAACATTGGCGATACGAGGTTTAATAAGAAATGGAGGGAATATTAAAACTAATATTATCAATTTTAAGTGATTCTTAACATTGGCAATATGACGTTTAACAAGATTAGTTTAGGGGGAAATTCTTTGCTCTTCTTTATTTACGGGAATGCTATCAACGTCCAAAATGATGTGGGGTGGTGACGTGTAAAAAATCACGTGAATAGCATTCTCTCTATGTTCAAGGATGCTTTTTCAAGGTTTAATTGGGCCCCGAAAAATAATTAGGGGTCTTAGCCATTTTATTCCCACCACAAATAATTTATTCCCGCCCCAAAGTATAATGAAAATACTATTTTATCCTTCACTAAACCTAAATTTAAAATTCTATTAACCCTTAACTTTAAACTCATTTTCATTTTAAACCCAAAAAAATAATCATTCCTCTCCTCCTCAAAAAAAATAATAATCGGTTTTTAACTGAAAAATAGCAATTGCAGAATAAGGGTCGTCAACCTCGATACTTATATTCCCTAACAATTTTTCATCTTCATGTGATTTGTATGAAAAATCGTTAATGTGTAAGGTGAAGGAGATAAGGACCCTTTTTTCTGGGTTTAAGATTTTTTCCCCCGAATAGAATCGTCAATATATAATAGAACCAATTAACAACCCTAATATGACGACCCCTTTTTATACACTAACGATTTTATATAACCAAAAATCACCACTCCGACCGAAAAAAATGGAAGGGTCGTTATAGTATATAACCAAAAATGATAACGACTATTGGCTGAGTCGTTAACGACTCTTGTACATTACTTATCCACTAAATGACAAAAATGTGAGTCGTTTATGTAGGGAGAAAAATGATAACGACTCTTGTACATTAGTTATCCACTAATGAAAAAAATGTTAACGCACAAAGCGTTGTGCAACGATCCTTTGATCTTTGTACTCTTTTTCAATTTTGTTATATAATGGCCCTTCCTTGACAAAATGATAACGATCCTTTTATCAAAAAGATAAAATGATAATTAGAATCGTTATGGTATAAAATTGTATCTTGACGATTTTTCATAACCTGCAAAAATTACAGGTTTGAGTCATCTACTTTTGTGACAATATGATGACGACATTTGGGAATCGGCAGGAAATAGATCCCCGACATTAACGATTTTTTCTCTGAATTTTGACATAGTGTCTATGATCCCTCTAAAATCTCCTCTTCTTCTTCTCTACTCAAAAAAACACAAAATTATTTAATTCTAAAGTCTGATTTTAATCTAACTATACTATTAACTTAAGTTAATTACCTATTAACACTAACCAATTAAGGGAAATTTAGTCATTTTAAAATTTTTTGAATAAAGAGTGACTCAAAATAGGTTTTAATGACCTTTTTCGTCCTCTGGTGTGAGGCCACTAATTATTTTTTGGGGCCCCCAATTAAGCCTTGTTTTTCTATCGTTTTCTTCTCTTAACAGTCAACACCTTTCTAGATAGAAGTACGGAGAACAGATGAATGTTGTTCAATTTTGATTTGTTTTTGAAAAAATGGTCTGATGTTTTCGTATAGAGATTCAATTAAAAAATAATTCTACTTCAAAGAAAGACAATCGTTTCAAATTCAATTAGGATTGATTTATGATTTTCCTAGAATTTTTATTTTCTACCAAGTATATATCTAAGAGGATTTCAGAATTGTTTTCCTAAAATTTTTATCTTCTATTACGACTATTTATTTTTTGGGTTATAAAAATTGAGTTAAAAAAAAAAGAGTTTTGGTGCATACGTTCCCTTTGAACTTCTTCTGTTCCTCCACTTGCATCCTGTACTCTTAGGTTAATCCGTTTCATTTTGGGTTTTCTAAAATGTCAATAGGATATGCATTTTCAGGGATGGTTAATCAATTTCGCATTTCTGATGGGATGAGTTTGAATTAATTATCGAGATGATTTCCATGATTTTTCAGAAACCGGAAAGAATGAATTTTGTTCATAAACGAGAAAACAGGGGGAAAGAAGAATAAAAAAAACAAAAAAACGGAAAGAACACATTCCCGTGAATTTGTGACAGCTAGGCTTGCCACATCATCTTGGGCGCTGAGTAGGGCGTTATATAGGACGCACAATAGCATTTCCGATTTATTTCTTACACTTTCTCAATGCAGACAAAAAAAAGTGGGACACAATGAGTTACTCCTTTTTTAAGCAAAGCTAAAGAGAGGCGTTTATTGAACAAAAAAAGCCAAAGAAAGGACAAGAAGGGGATAAAAAACCTGACCTCCAAAGAGAAAATAATAAGAAAACTGAACTAGCTAGGCAAAACAATAAGTAAACGAGACATCTCTGTCGACCACCCTCATTACATTTTAAATCATACTTGGTGGTTCGAGCAACCACTATTCCTCTATAGTTGTGCAGCTCCATTATTCCATGAAATCATCGCAAGCATTACCCTCTCTATAGATAAAAATACATTCATAGAAGTTCAAAAGTTAAAATGCCCAATATAAAGGTAGACTAATCACGAGTCTTTATTTTGTGCATACGTGGGCAAGATAACAAGGCCCTTCATGTTTCTTACCGAACCATTTCAAGATGGCCTGGTAGTTACGGTGAGCTTCAACCCATGCTTCATAGCTATAGTTATCATCATTTTGTACGTAACAGGATGGTTTGGAACCAAATGGAATTTAAAGAATCTACACAAGATAGCAAACGTCAACTTCATTTGTAGATATGATGAGTCTTTCCCTAGGCATATTCTTGGTCCAGCCTGCAACAGCATGAGTCTCACACATTTAAGCATTGATATTACAACTGTCAATATAACCAACATTTCGTTGGAGTTGGATTCCTACCTGGAATGCTGAGAATTTGAATGGAGATGCACTTTCAAATAAACCCTCTTTGTTGAACCATCTATCGGGGTTGAAAGACAGTGCATCCGGCCCCCAATTGTACTCCATTCTCCCCATGGCGTATGGAACATAAACCACTCGTCCACCTGCTTTCACTTTTGTTCCATCGGGTAAAACATCGTCTTCTAATACTCCTTTCGAGTCCTGCAAGTGTAGTAGGAAACTTTATTTTACTTTCATATGATACTATATTAGTAAAACAATATGTAAAAATCCTCAAAATCTGGCTTCGATAGAGGGTTTGGTACCTGGGGCACTGCAGGGTACAACCGTAGTGTCTCAGTGATTGTTGCATGCATGTAAGATAACTTTCCAAGTGAATCATAATTCAATAGACTTGCAAATTGTTTTAATTTATCAGGAAATGATTTTGTTGGGTCCTTAGGATCATAAGCAGTCATTTCTTTGGTTTGGTTTTCTTCGAAGGCTATAAGTTCCTCGTAGATCTTCTCTTCTACATTTGGATTCTTCATGATCATGTATATCAACCAAGACAATGTTGATGCCGTTGAGTCACGTCCCGCTAAAATAAAGCTTAAGATGACATCTCTAAGGTATTTGTCACCATTCAACTCAAGATTCTCATTCAACTCAATGAATCTTGATAAAAGATCATGCTTTCGCTTGTCACCATTATCACCAGTTGCCTTAGCTTCTTGTAACTCCGCTTTTCTTTTACGAATTAAACTGTATGTAAATTCATTAATAACTTGGATACTTTGAACAAATAATGCTTCAGACCCAATATTAAAGAATCTTTGCAATTTCCACAAAGGGTTACTGAACCTAAAAGATACGACACCAGTTGCTTGTTCAAAAGCTTTAGCGAAACGATTATCGGGTAATTCATGAGCCAAAGTTCCAATGTCCACTCCAAATCCAATTTTACATATAGAATCTAGATTCATCCTCAGCAACAGTTCCTGACAAATAACAAACTTTTCATTACATAAAGCATCCACCAGGAGAATTTTACATGAATATGTACTGCAAGATGCTTTTTGCTATGTAAAAAAATGTAGATTTTCGTAAAAAAGCTTAGAACTCCTATAATCTGAGTCTAATACCAGAGAGAGTTAGTGACTGACCTGCATATCGATTTCTTTGTTATGGAGTGATGCCCGGTGTAAAATACCAGAGAGAGTTAGTGCACAGTCTCTGAAAACAACAGTGCTGAAATTTCTCAAGTTTCTAGATGCAAACTCATGACTAGCAGTCTTTCTTTGTTGCCTCCATATCTCTCCATCCGCATTAAATATTCCATCTCCAAGCAACTCTTTCATGCATGTTTGAAAATCTTCACCCTTTGGGTAGTTGGGGAAGTTGGTTTTGAGAATATGTTCAACATTTGCGGGATCTGCAACGTAAACTGAAGTTATAAATGGCAGTTGAAGCGTCAAGGTTTTTGATTCAACAAAGTACTCAGTTAACCAATCATGCATTCTTTGGTAGTTCCTAAGAAGTTCTATTAGTACCCCAATGAATGGCCATGATTTGGGGCCTTTTAGATTCCTTTGATTCCATCTGTGCATGAAGATGTAAGCTAACACGATACTAACCAAGACAATACTGATTTCAATTTTGTTTTCATTAAGTGTTGATGATGAGAACAATGAAAGTTGATCTACTGTTTCCATGGAAAACCAGTAAGCTAAAGATATTGAGTGTGGTTTCGAACTTCAGGTACGAAAGTTAGAAAAAAACACTTGATTGTAGAGAAAATTTGATACCATCCAAAGGAGAGTTAAAAGTTTTGAGAGTGTGGCCGACTATAGTGCAATCTTCTCATATATATAGCAGCTAGTATCCGGGAGAGATTGCATCAAGTGGCGTGGATCCACCTTTACTAAAAATGCATCATGTTGCCGCGCATATGCTCTTCTTCTTTTCTCTTGTACTGCACTTTTACTTTTTGAAGAAAATCTTGTTCTTTTTGTTACTAATGACTGATGTACCTTTCAAAAATTGAAATTTCTAAACTCAATCATTAGAGGACGTGGTATATTGGAAGACAGATTGAGAGAGGACTATCCATTAGTCAATGCATCCCAACGTACTATCAAAGAGAGGACCAACAGGTAGTCATTAGTCAATGCACCACAACGAACTATCAGATATCAAGGGATTATATGTATATAAAAAAGCGGAAATGCTATCCGCCTCCATATTCTTCACCTCCCTACTTTGCTCCCTCCAATCTACACCACACATCTACGATTTGGATCACATTTAGGTAGATGGGGTTCACCATTTTCTGAATGTGGGGTTTAAATTAGAGGGAGTAAAACAGGGAGGTGGAGAACCTAGTTAGTAAGTTCGCGAATGATTCGCGAATCATTCGCGAATTTTTCCGTATCACGAATTTTACCGTCTTATTTACGTACGTTTGCAACTCCGAACCCAAGTCACGTATTATGTGGCATTCCCGGATTATTCGCGAATCGTTCACGAATTTTACGTATCCCGAATGATACGTCCGCTTAATTCGCCATAAATTCTTTAGCTTTTACTTTTCAAAGACTCCATTTTTTGGGCTTTACTGCCTCCCGAGCATACACGACCGAATATTAGACATGTTGTAATTTTTAAGAAACAAAAACGACTGAACAAATTTGAAGGTGAAGGTGAGAGAGATCTCAAACTCACTAACCAAGCATCTAAACCATCATACGACGTCCTCTTGGATAACCAGTGTTGTATATATTATTAATATCATCATATTGAGTTTATTTTTTCCTTAAATAACTCACACATGCATAAAAATTGGTCTATGACCTTATAAATACAAATTATTTGTTATATATAGATACCGAATTTTCAGAGCCGAACTCACATTTACATCGAATTATACACGTACGTATGCCGTTCCGAATTAATGACGAATCACGTCCCGTTGACCGAATTTTGTACCGAATTTGGATTTTACAAAACCGTATAATACTCGTACGTTTACCGTTCCGTACGTTTGCCGAATCCCGAATTACTAACTAGGGTGGAGAATAGGAAGCCGAATAACACCACCAACAAAAAAAGTTGATTATGAACCATACTTTTCACATTAAGTAATCATTTTTGGAAGATCTTCATCATATCGGTCCCTCTTGTGAGGATATATAATTATATGTATGGGTTTAAAGGTGTAGTAATCATGGAAGTATAGAATCTCATAAATTCCTGATGTACATTTCTAGAGTCTCTGTCTGCTTTTGTTCCCAGTTTTTTCTTGGAACTTTTATAATGTACATTTGTCAGAACCTCTTCTTTCTTGTTTTCACAATATCTCCAATGTTCAGAAAGAAAAAATTCTCAAAGACTTATCATAATCTGGAAAGCACTGACACGGACACGGAACACAAACACGACGCGACACGGATACAGGAATCTCCAAAACTCAAAATCATTAGGACACAGACTCGTTTATATATATTTATTAATTAAATAATTTTTATATACTAAAATCATAGTGTTGTGATATATCAAATACATTAATCACACAATTATATGAAAAAAACTCAATTTTATGCTGTTAGATTGGTCCATATGTAGAAAAATTAACTATTATACTAGTTTGCGTGACACACTAGATTACCCAACTAGTAAAATAGAGTACAGATTTTTATATGTGCGTTGTGTCGGTGTCCCACACGCGTCGGACGCGGACACGGCACCAATACCGGTGTGCCGGTGCTTCACATATCATAATAATCGGAACTTTGCATACATTTGTCAGAATCTCCTCTTCTTCTTTTTTTTCCATAATATCTCCGATTTTCAAGGAAAAAAATATCTTAGAGATTCGTCATGAGATTTTGTATACATTCGTCAGAACCTCAGTGATTCGCCATATTGAGTAAGACTAGTAACAAACCAGTAGTTGCCGGTCTAAACTGGAAACATCGCATTCAACTCCCGTTTTCTATGGAATATTCATTAGTTAATGCATCACAACGAACTATCAAATATGAAGGAATTATAGCCATAATTTCAATGGGTGAGCTTTGAATCCATAATTTCCCAACACTATTATGTGGTTACAATGATCTGATTGGCCATAAGATTAGTGAATATGCAAGATTTGAGATTGCACAACAGCAAGCAGAACTTCAAGAAGCTGAACTACAACAAGATGAAATGGAAGCTCACAGGGAAGCCATGCAACATCAACAAGAAGCTGAAATTCAGAATCATGATCCTTTTGTATATGACAATATGGAGGAAGTACACCCAGCCATGGTGAAAAAAGCGAGAGTTAGATGAAGAGATAACAAGTCAAGAAGATAAAAGCTCACATCATGTAGCTTTTCAACAAGTGCACAACATGTTGGACTTCTTAGACCCTCCAGATACAAATAGTGTACCATCCTCATCACAGCATCAACTTCATCCAGCTAAACAAGACTACTGGAACAATTGGAATATAATGGAGAAGTATTCCAATGAATACATCAATTTTCCAGCATCTAAAATACTGAGGGTAAATGAAGTTGAAAGAAACACTGCAACAGCTGAATCTAGAGATGTTATAGTTATTGAACCAACTGTCACATTTACGGATCCTCCACACAAATGGTTCAAAGGTCAATCAAGCTCAGGCGCAGTACAAGGAAATGACAAATCCAACTCAAAGTGAATATCCATATCTTGAAATACATCATCAGGAAACCATTAGGGCTTATATGTTTTTTTTTGTGATATATTACTAGCTTCCGGTCTTGTTTTTTATTATATCTTTAGTTTTTTGGTTTGCTTTTTTAGTAGTTTGCTTGTAATATAGTTTTCTTTTAGCATATAGCTTTCTATTTTCCTACCCTGTAATATAACATATAGCTTTCTATTTTCCCTTGGTTTGTATTTTCTTCTATGTAATTTCTTTTGCTAGTCCCTTGTAATATAGCTTTCTATTTTCCTACCCTGGTTAATTGAAGTTATGATATTTTAGTTTAACATTGGCCAAAGTTAGTTTTGTTGATATAGCTTTCCTGGTAAACAAAGAGTTTAATTCTTTTTTATTTCTCCAGAATAAGTGATAATTCCTGTGAAGTTGGTTTTAATTCTCTAACTGTCACATGTATTGTTTTAGTTTTTGAATTACTCTTTTCAGTACAGTTTTTTGTTTTCTTTAACCTTCCAGACTGGGAATATCTTAACCCATCTCTGGTTTCTCCTAGTCTTTGAACTATTCCTTTATTTCCCCTGGGGCGCTTTTCTACCAGTCTAATTTTGTTTTCGAATTCGCCTTTTCTCCTAGTATGTGTAGTCCTTCTGTCACAGGTTTTTTTCTGTGTTACTACTTACACTTGTGTTCACTTCTAAGACCCCCTTCTTTGCCAGTTCTTTCATTTTGTTTCTTGTGTTTTCCTAGCAATTTACAGCCAGCTTTGTTGGTTTTGGTTTTATCTTCTGTCTCTATTTTTTTATAATGGCCTGGTAGTCTTTTTCTGATTCAGTTATGAAGCTTCTTTTTTGGAATGTCCAAGGAATTGGGACTCCTATAACTCAGGACCATTTCAATCATCTTAATTCTTACTATAAGCTAGATATTGTTTTTCTGGCTGAAACCAAAGCCCCATTATCTAGAATGGAGCCGTTTTAAAAAAAATACCATTTCAATGATTGGTTTACTGTTCCGTCCATGGGAATCGCAAAAAGGTTAGCAGTAGCTTGGCATAATAATATAGAGTTGAAGTTGATTTCATCTAACTTAAATGTATGTCACTTTGATATAAAAATTAGAGAAAATGAGGTGATTTTAACATGTGTTTATGGTGCAGTGGAATCAGAAGACAAAATAGAACAATGGTCTTATATATCTAACATTGCACAACAGATAAACAAGCCTTGGTTATTCATTGGAAACTTAAATGTGATTCTGGACCCATATGAAAAACAAGGAGAAATCAAAACTAGTTCCAGCAACAAGTCTATCATAATTCATACCATCGACTCAATGGGACTTTAGGATGCGGGATATGAGGGAGCTCCTTTTACATGGTTAAATAACAGACAAGGCAACGCCAATATATGTGAAAGAATTAACAGAGCCCTGACATCAGTTCAATGGATGCAAAATTTCCCCAATCCCAAGGTAAGTCATCTTCCTAAAGTAGGTTCAGATCACACTCTGCTTTTGCTTGTTTCATACCCAGAAAAACTAATATTACAAAAACCTTTTATATGCATTAGATCCTGGCTTTCTCATCCTTCGTTCTCCTCATTAATTGCTAATTCTTGGTCTTTCCATTCCAGTAATGCTCAGAATTATAACATCCATTCCAAACTTCAACTTATGTCTACAGACCTATCTCATTGGAATTCAGATATATTCGGAAATATTCACAAAAATATAAAATCCTTAAACATTAGAATTGATTCCCTTCATAAATCCGGTAATTTTGCAGCCAATCTAGAAAAAATTAAAAAACTTTAAACAGAACTAGGTGAGTGGTATAAGATTAAAAATGATTATTATCACCAAATTTCTAGGGATAAATTCTTCAAGGAATATGATCAAAACACAGAATATTTCCACGCCACCGCTTCTAATAGAAAAAAAATAAATGTTATCCATTCTCTTAGAGAACCTTCAGGCCTTTGGATTTCTGAAAGAGATCAAATCAATTCGCTTCTGATAAACCATTTCTCTCAGATAGGCAGTTCTCAGATCCTTAATTACTTGGAAGACCTCTCTAATATAATTGATCCATGTATTTCTGAAGAGGAAAATTTTCTCTATCCATCATACCTTCGCACCAAGAAATTTGGAACACTATTTCTAATATGAATTAGTGGGGAGCTCCAGGACTTGACGGTTTTCAGCCGGGTTTCTTTAAATCCAATTAGGATGTTTTAGGACCAGATGTAATCCATTCTGTACAAGATTTCTTTAAATCCGGAACCTTAGACCCTAGTTTAAATTACTCTTACAGTACTCTTATCCCAAAAATTTCCACCCCACAAACGCCAGCTGACTTTAGACCCATTAGCCTGAGTAATACTATATACAAAATCATTTCTAAAATTCTTTCCAACTGTCTAAAAACAATTCTGAATAAAATAATTTCTCCTAACCAATCAGCCTTTCTACCCGGTAGACAAATCACGGATAACATTATCATTGCCCATGTGCTTATCCATACTATGAAAACTTCTAAAGCCATAAAAGGCCACTTCTCTCTAAAATTAGATCTTTCCAAACCCTTTGACAGAGTGGAATTGAATTTTATTAATTCGTCCCTTACAGCGCTAGGCTTTAGCAATCACTGGGTTAATCTCATTATGCAATGTATCTCTACAACTTCTTTCTCCATCCTTCTAAATGGCTCTCCAGGTCCAAATTTCAAAACTTCTAGAGAGCTAAGACAGGGTGACCCTCTATATCCATACCTCTTCCTAATATGCATGGAAATCCTCTCTAGACTTCTAGAAAAGGAGGTTTCTGATAAGAAAATTTCTGGTCTAAAGATTAAAAAAAGTGATCCCAACATTTCCCACCTTTTCTTCGCCGATGATTACTTCCTTTTCACAAAATCCGACTTAGGCGAAGCAAAAAATAGTCTAGACATCTTATCCAGGTTTGGTGAAATTACGGGTCAAATGATAAATCTTCAAAATCCGGAATATATTTCAGCCATAGAATTCATCCGAAACATGGGAAAATTATTGAGAAAATTCTAAAAGTCCCTCTGATGACAAAAAATGATAAATACTTAGGAACGCCGCTTTTTTTTTGATAAAAAAAGAAAGGAGAATTTGAACCCCTTCTACAAAAGTCCTATCATACTCTGCAAGGTTGGAAATCGAAATTATTCTCTCAAGCTGGAAGAACGGTGCTGATAAAATCGGTTCTACAAGGCTACCCTACCTACCAGATGCAGATCCTTGACCTTCCTAAGGAAACCCTAGATAAAATGGATAAAATCCAAAGATACTTTTGGTGGAATAAAGATAAGAACAAAAAAAGAGGAGGTTATTTTAAGGCTTGGACCAGCATTTGCAAACCAATATCACAAGGAGGACTTGGAATTAAAAACCCACATCAATTCAATATTTCCCTCCTAACGAAGCTGGCTAGCAGACTTATCTCAGAGAACAATCAACTTTGGGCTAGATTATTGAAAGCCAAATATTTTCCTAATAACCACCCATTAGAAGGTTCTACAAAAACAAATTTATCCTGGATTTGGACAAGCATACAAAAAGGGTTAAGCCTCGTAAAAGGAAACTTCGTTTGGCAAGTCAAAAATGGAGCTTCGCTTAGAATTTGGGAAGATAAATGGATTCCTACTGAAAATACTATTCAAAAACCAACTAGTTCTACAGAGCTTATTCCACAAAGGGTGAGTGACAAAAGAAGAAGGTTGGGATCAAGATAAACTAGAGATTCTCTTCACGAATGATGTAAAAGAAAAAATTCTAGCCATATTTCCAAATAGTCAAGAACAAGATAAGGTTAGATGGAAACACCAATCCTCAGGAATTTTCTTTGCAAAAAATGTCTACAATTTTCTTATTAACCAAGACCAAGAAAACAACAACTCAGTGGAAGTCCTTGGCAAAAGATTTGGAAAATTAAAGTGATTCCAAGGATAAAGTTATTCATTTGGAAATTAGCTCAAAAATCTCTCCAAAAAAATGCAAGACTTGGAGCACATAACAAAGATTTCATTACGGATTGCCCATTGTGTAACGCTCAAAGTCAGAAACAGAGCAACACCTACTAAGATCTTTCCATTTTGATAGAGCGGTTTGGTTTTGGATTTCTTTAGATGTGGTCAACTCAAGATATGATACAGATTCGATCACAACATGGATTAAAGAGTGGATTACGAGACCATATCTCATGAAACTCTCTGATAAAATTGCAACAATCTCTTGGTTTATATGGAAATATAGATGCTCAGTAGTTTTTGATAAAATTAAACCAAACCCAAATTCTCTTATGGAGCAAATAAGAAAATTTTTACAACAATACCCTCAAGAGAATATTGAGAAGAAGAAAAAGGTTCAACAAGGTAATATATATAAAGAAAAATGGTCAAGATTAACATCAGACTGGATTCTATTCATAGATGCGGCTTTTAGAAAAGAGAATTCAACCATGGGATATGATTTCATCCTATATTCGGTGGAAAACAAAACTTTTATTAAAAGCCGCCTCTTGGCTGAGTGACAATATTTTATCTAGTGTTACTTTAGTTACAGATTGCAAAATGCTAGCTGAAACCATCAATAAGGAATGTAAAATATCAGATTGGAGTGCAGAAAACACCATAAAGGAGACTCAAACAATTATGCAAAAACTCCCTCAAGCTCAGGTGTTATATATTAACAGAAGATATAACTCAGCTGCGGACAAGGTGGCTATGGAAGGGCGGGCAAAGAATATTCGGAATTCCTCAACCTAAATTCAGCTAAGGATATCTCAATCCAGTGTGATGTTCAATATTTTTGAGAAAAAAGATATTATAAATCTTATGCACTTTATTGCTTGATTAAGATATTTCTTTTTCCATCAAAAAAAGGAATTATAGCCATACGTTTCTACATAAAAAGAGTAGATTATTTCAAATAATAAAAATAAAAAGAGCAGATAACCAGGCTTTATCGGTAATTAATAATTTTTGGCCAATCTTCATCATCATATCGATCATTTGATATTGTGAGACTATATAACTTATGTATGGGTTTAAAGGTGTAGTAATGATGAAATGGAATCTCATAGATTTCGTCATAATTGAGTAAGACTAGTAGAAAACCAGTTGTTGTCGATCTAAACTAGGAACATGGCATTCAACTTCTGTGTCTTTGGAATATTCTTTAGTCCATGCATCACATCAAACTGCCGGATAGCTTTTCCTTTTGATTAAAAAAAAAATAAATCAAAAACAAAAAGACTACGAGATAAAACAGATATCAAGGGAATATACAAGCAAACATGAGATAAATTTGTAGGGACAGAATGTTGCACAACACATTTTGTTAGTGTGCGAGATTCACTCACTTTCTTAGCGTGCGACAACGTAGCAAGGGATCCGAAAATAACGGAAAATATTAGTTGTATCCCACTACGTCTTACCTGTCATCCACTATATAAACACCTATATAAAGAGAAAGGCAGGAGAGAGAAAGAGGACACACTTTAGAGGATGACACATTTGTAGAGAGAGAAAACATAATTTGTATTATTATTATCTCCTTCTTCCTTCACCAACTTAGGGCTCCAAATACTCATTAATGGAGATTGTAAATGTAATCCAAATGTAATTTCAACAATCATAGTGAACCTTAACCCCGCGGATGTAGATCACATTGATCGAATCACGTAAATCTTGTGTCTTATTTTACATTTTCATCATTTTATATTCATTTTCATGTTAAATAAGTTCAGATCAACAAATTCTTAAAGGGGTGTTAGTTGTGGAATTTCCAACAACTACATTTTGGCGCTAGAAACAGGGAAGGGTAAAGGATTTTATCCTACCTGCAATAAATCTTACCAGATCTATAAATTCAGAGGCAAAAATGAAATTTCAGTGGAAGAAATTCATCTTCAGAAGACAAATGATGTTGAAGTTCGCAGAAATCCAACAACAAGAAAAAGAGGGAAATGTGGAAGAAGTGAAGGAAGTCGAAGATAAGGACAATATGTTGTCGCTGTGATTTCTGTCACAAACAGAAACTCGCACAGATGATTCAAGGTTGAGCGAACAAGCAATAAGTCACGGGTTCGAATTCGCACAAATACATATTTTTCATTTTCTTCTCATCTCCAAGGACGAATAAAAAAAACAAAAAAAAAACATTAAGTGTTTACTTCGCATAGAGGTGCTTGAACAGTTGGTTAAGGCGGCAGCGTGTGCGTTCGTGGTCGCGTAATTGAATCCCAACACACATATTTTTTCATCTTCGCACATTTATCTCGGAGAGTAGAGGAGGAGTTGGTCTTTGATTACTTCGCAGAGGGTTAGCATGGTTCGCACACTTGGTCTAGATGTTCGCATGAGAGGGTTCGCACACTTGGCATTTGATTAGTTCGTACGATCTTTGATTATTTTGCACAGAAAAGAATCAGCACAGTTGGTCAGTGCGGTACTTCGCAAGGAGCAGGTCATGGGATCGATTCTTGCCTTTCACACATTTGTTTTTGTTACGCGAAATTTATACAGAATTTGTTCTCACAAAGTTGGTCTTTGATTATTTCGCATGAGAGGCTTAGCACAGTTGGTATAGTGCGAGAAAATGCAATAGGCAAGTCAAGGGTTCAAGTCTCACTTCTCATACTTCTTTTTGTTGCGCGACATTTATTCACTTCTTTGACAACAATATCAAATCACATGAAACCTAAGTACCACTTTACTATAACATTTTACTTATACAGAAAATAAAAGATTTTTGATTTGGTTTACAAAACGCGATACAATCGCACAATTACAAAAATCGAGAAAAATCTCGCAGATATCAAGTTTTAGAATTTCTCTTGAATATTTGCTTTGCTTCAAATGATATGGTATTTAACATGGAGAGAAGTAGGGAGCAAAATAAGACCTCAGCGATCATTTCCATGAGAAGTATTTGTCAAATGAGACGAAACAAGTCATTCAAAGGAAATCAAAACAAACAAAAACGATTTGAACTTGCAAATAAATGATTTTTTTTACAAAAGAAATGTTGAATACTAATCTAAATTCTTATTTACATTACAGCATAGCACGAGGCAAAGAACATGGAGCAATAGTTTCTCATGATTAGTTCGCAATACAACTTTTTCGCATTCAAAGACACATACTTCTTATATTTCGAGGATTATTACTTCTTATACTTCTTCAAGGATACTTCATACTTCTTATACTTCTTTAAGGATACTTCATACTTCGCATACTTCAAGGAATGATACTTCATATATACTTCTCAATGCTTCAGAACTTCATAAAAGAATAGAGGCAAGTACATACTTTTCAAGAAAAAGTATTCTTTCGCGTAGTTTCTTCATCAACAAAGATCAAAGACTACTCCAACATCACGCATCCCACTCCAACAACTACAACAAGGTGGATTTTTCCTTGAAGATCGCTCTTCAAGCAATATTCAAGAAAAAAGAGGCAAAATGTAGGGACAGAATGTCACACAACACATTTTGTTAGTGTGCGAGATTCACTCACTTCCTTAGCGTGCGAGAACGTAACAAGAGATCCAAAAATAGGGGGAAATATTAGTTGTATCCCACTACATCTTAGCTGTCATCCACTATGTAAACACCTATATAAGAGAAAGAGAGGAGAGAGAAAGGGAGACACACTCTAGAGGAGGACACATTTGTAGAGAGTGAAAACAGAATTTGTATTATTATTATCCCCTTCTTCTTCCTTCACCAACTTAGAGCTCTAAATACTCATTAATGGAGATTGTAAATGTAACCCAAATGTAATTTCAATAATCATAGTGAATCCTAACCCTGTGGATGTAGATCACATTGATCGAACCACGTAAATTTTGTATCTTATTTTACATTTCCATCATTTTTATCTTCATTTTCATGTTAAATAAGTTTAGATCAAGAAATTGTTAAAGAGGTATTAGTTGTTGGATTTACTGCAACTACAAAATTTGTTTGTAAAATAAGTGATCATGGACAATGCTTTATCACATTAATTAGTCATTTTGAGATAATTACATGTATGAGTTCAAGGCGGAGGAAAGACTAGTAAACAAACATTAGTTGTGGAACATAGTACTTAACCCATTTTGTCTTTAAAATATTCTTCCAGTAGTTGAAAAAGTAAGATTTTGATTCGGAAAAGGTTGGATATTGAAATAATTTCCACGTATTTCCTCCATTAGTATATCCCAATAAATTTCAGTTGGATAGCTTTTAGTTCGTGGATTGTACTACACTTGTTCCATCATTGTTCCATTCTAGAGGAGGGTGTAGGGTTTCGTTTTTCTAGTTCCAAAATATGGGAGGGTTTATATATTTTTCCAGAAATCTATTAATAAAACTTTTGAATTTTATCTTTGAATCATAAATTTTTTAAGCATAACAATGATAATTAATGTTTGAAGATTTTTTTCATGGAAATAGATGGAAAATGGCTAATCTCTTTCTTTCGTACACCGGCTTACATATTTGGATTGTGGAGGACATACATGTACACTTCACAAATCCAAGAGAACTTGGCATGGTGGATAATTTTAACAGTACTATAGTAGATTTCATTAATCTTTTATTCATCCATAGCTTGAAACTTACACCCAGATGAGAAGACCTCAGTTCTCATTATACAGACAAGACACAGAGAGAGAGGTTGATAACTACTTCTAAAAAACACACACTCAACACGTGGACCAAACCAAACAACCATACGAATTGAGCACATTGAAGTGTAAGAATATGAAGAATTGTGCTCTTAATTTCTAGCTACTGAACCAATTCACTAAAACATAAGATTTCAATAAAATTTAAGCCTGTCGACTTTTTCGAATACGAGGTTATGTATTGTGACGCATTGAGTCTTATTTGCATCATTCTCGACCAAACGCGCGCTCGTTATTATTTTAGTAGCCTTACTTCGTATCCTCCTTTGGGTCGTTCCACAACGGTATAAGGCATGTGCGTACCAAGTAGCTTATCCCAAAATATGAAAAATGGTTGTGCGTAATTATACTTTCTTCCTCGCAACCCGTAATGATGGATATCATGGTAAGCAGAGTTGTTCCCGAATATTAGTTGGAAGGGTCCGAAACCAGGAGGCAGCCAGAGCCCAGAGTGAAGATCAATGGCCTTCATCGAAGTAATAGAAGAGAAGTATAAACCTGTTCGAGCTGTCATCCCTGAAACCAAGAAACAGACGACACCGCCGAATGTATCGATGAGACTCTCTAATGGGTGAGCATAAAGCGCCCCGCATGCATAAGGAACCTCCAGAGTGTGATGTTGAGAGTGAATGTGTTTATAGAGAAACTTGTTTGTGTGCATTTTCCGGTGGACAAAGTACTGCCATGCATCCAAAACTAGCATGGCCACAATAAACTGGAATATTTGTACCGGAATAGAGGGCTGAACCACAACTCTGTATGTGGTCAGCATAGAGCGATCAAACTGCAAGAGAAAAAGTGTGCTAGTATGTAAATATTACTATGTATGCGAGGTTTAGGATCTATAAACAAAATATGAAATTCAAATCGCAAAGTTAAGTTAATTTTGAAATACTAACCAAGTAGGTTAAAGATGCCAGAGTAATGACTTGAATCAACTGTTGTATTAGAACACCTCTAATCACAGTAGGGAGTGGAACCACATCTTTTGCTGCAAATTCTTTTTTTGTATGTAAACGATACTTTTCCAATGGAGGTAACATGTGATGAACTCCTGCGTATAGCCAATACACAACTACTGGAGCAATCAAACCCATTACATCATCACTCAAATAACCTTCCCAAAACATCATCTTGTCAAAGTACAAAATGGATTAAGGATCAAGGTTTGAAAGTAAAGTCTGTTCTGTTTCCTATTTATAGCAAAAGTTATAGGAACTTCACTCATTACATGGGCCTCATATATTGGTCCGGGATTCAGCCAAGTCTCTCTTTCTGGACACATGCTATCGTTTGTCATTCTTTTTCCATTGACTCTTCTCTTTTTGAACAGCCGATCTTCCCACCTTTCAGTCTTTTTTTTTAATAGCTTACGTCGCGACCTACTAGTCCAAATCTGATTACAGAAAGTACGCGCGCGCGCTCAACCATAGATTTAGATTGTGCCATACGTTCCTCTGGATGGACCTGGTTACGGTACAGCCTCCATATATTACTGTATGTGTACTTAGTAACCTCAAACCATTAGTTCTAGCGAAAGGAAACAAGAGAGAGAAATATAAATCATCTTTTTCTTTTTTTTGATAAACTAGAATTTTATTGATTAACCAGGAATGTGGTTTTGATCTTGAGCTAAAAGATCATAAATATCTTTCTTATCAAACACTGAAACTCTAACACTTCTAGCTATTGAGTTAGCGACTTGATTGTCATCTCTACTAACAAAAATAAATTTACAGGATTGAAAAAACAAACTTAAATGTTTTATTTCTCTAACTAAACTTCTTTTCTCCCATTGCACTCCCCAGATGTCTTCAGTAATAGCTTTGATTACTACTTGAGCATCAGCTTCAATATGTATATCATCCATCTTCAATTTCTTAGCCCACAATAATGCTTCTCGTACTGCTAGGAATTCTCCTTGCTCGGGATTCAGGACTCCATGTTTGAAACTACCTCTGATCCCATCGCAGTTACCTGCATCATCGCGTAAAGCAATCTCAGTTCCATTCTGATTAGTATTATGATCAAAAGGCGTATCCACATTAAACTTCTCAATGCCTTGCGCAGGAGGACACCGGTGAAAGATATTATTTTTAATGTTGTACGGACTACTGTTTATATTTCCATGCAGATGCCAATTTAAATGATACTGAATTCTATTGATAGAAAAAATGGGGTTTAGAGAAACTCCCTGAAAGATGGCTTCGTATCTGTCTTTCCAGATAATCCATGCACCAATCATGCATGTGAACAATAGTCGTTCATTGGTAGCAGTAATACCAACTCTAAACAAGATAAGAACCCATTCAAATACACTCCCACAATTTCCTCTAATTGTATCAATATCTATATTGATTCCTCTCCAGACAGCTCTAGCATGTCTGCAATCAAATAATAAGTGCTCAATCGTTTCCTCTTCTCTTCCACAAGCTCCGCATTCAGTTTCCAGATCAGGGTAATGAATTGCTAGTTTATATCTGGTAGGGTGACAACCATGTATGCACTTCTAAGAGAAAAGATTTATTCTATGAGCAACACTGGAACTCCAAAGGGTTTTCCAAATTTATGGCTGAATATTTGCTCCATTAATTTGAGACTCATTGTAGCTTCTTGTGAGGTGATTATAAGCACTTTTAACTGAGAACTTCCCATCTTTAGCTGGTGTCCAAAGCATGATATCTTCTTTGGAAGTATTAGAATTAAACATGGAATGTAAAAGAGGTATATTCCAAGTACCTGCATTTGAAATGATCAGCTCATCAACACTTTCATAGAATCTGTGCATATCATTCATTGGAGGTGGTGGATGATTCAAACCTGACACCCATTTATCCTTCCAAATTTTTGTCCTTCTGCCATTATTGATTTCCATGAAGTATTTCTTTTGAATGATCTGTAAACCTTTTGTGATACCATTCCACATGTAAGAGCAGTTCTTGGCTTCAATATTTTGATGAAGGAGATTACCATATTTGAAGTATTTGCTTCACAGAATTTGTACGCCTAGCTTCTCTTCTTCAGTGCACACCCTCCAAACTAGTTTGGTAAGCAATGCAAGATTGATTTTCTCCATATCCCTGAAGGCAAGTCCCCCATGATCCTTTGACTTACAAAGTTGAGAGTAACACACGGGATTAAAACCTCTATTGGAAGAATGACCCCAAAAAAATTTCCTTTGAATTGTAGTTAATTTTCTCATGAGCTGATCAGGTAACTTAAAAGAACCCATTTGGTAGACCGGTAAGGAATTAAGGACATGTTTTATCACGGTGGATCTACCTGATTGTGAGAGAAAAGTAGAAGACCACAGAAAATCTTTTGTTGAAATTATCTTCCATGGACTTGAAAGCTTCTTGTTTAGAGTGTCCAAGAATAAGAGGAGAACCTAAATACCTCTCCTTTGAGTTCGTGATCTTCACTCCCAATATTTGTGTAAGAGTTATTGCAACATCTGGTTTTGTATGCTTGCTGAAATGTATAGCAAATTTTTCGAAATTCATAACCTGTCCTGACTGAAAATACATATCATCTATACATTCGTTGTCTTATAACGTCTTAATATTACAGAGAGGAACAACTAGAGCCGTAAAATGTGTCGGCCTAGCATATTCCATCTCAAGAAGTCACATGTTTAACGTGTTATTGGTCGTGCTATGTTGTGCTAGAGACTAAGGGGTGCCCTGATGTATCTTGCTAGATGACGTGTTATGTTGTGTTGTGCCGGAAAAATAAATATGTTGTGTCTTACTGTGCCGTGCTAAGTTGGGCATATTTATTTGATGTTATTCAAAGTACATATATATATTTCAGATATTAGGTATTCTATGAGTTGTTATAAAAAAAAGGTCAATATAAGGATGATTAACTGTCAAAAATTTTCTCTGAGAACAAAAACTTCCTATGAAAATTTCTACCATATGTCATTTGTTGGATTTTGTAGAAAGAGCGTATTCTCCGTACGTTTGATGAAGATCCAATGGAAAAAGATGCGCACAACATCATCCTAGACGTGAAAGCGAACCTTTTGTACTGGTCTCATTCATCTAATAGCTTCAGAAATGTTAGATTCTAAGAACTAGTTTTCAAATGGAAATATTTAATTAGAAGATAGTTCGTGGAGTTTTTTAATTCAACAGTTTTTTTTTTGTAATTCTTTCATTCTTTCTATCTATTTATAATATATTGTTTTGTTGATCAAAAAAAATTGTCAAAATTTAGCTAAAATAAAGACTCTCATGTGTATTTTGTAGTGTTTCATGCATATCATGACGTGTTTTCTTAACGTGTTGTGCAGTGCTGTGTCGATTAGACTAGCCCACCATATCTCACGAAACTAACGTGTTGGACCGTGCTGAACTAAACCACGTGCTTTGCTGGGATGTGCTAGTGCTGGCACAGCCGAGTTACACCTCTAGTAATAACTAGCCCACCATATCTCACGAAACTAACGTGTTGGATCGTGCTGAACTAAACCACGTGCTTTGCTGGGATGTGCTCGTGCTGGCACATCCCAGTTACACCTCTAGTAATAACCTCTATTTTTTAACATTATTTCTGTTTTCAGTCTCAATTTAGAAAATTTACCTAGCTACATGTAATAACAATAATGGTATGTTGGAAAACTATTGTCTGGTTATACAAATATTTTCATTCATATAAGTTGTTTTCTTAAAATCGGATGACAACTGATGAATTATTTTCTACCGTACCTGGTAGGTGTATATGAAGGCGATGGTGGTACAAAAAGAGGAAGCGGCAGAAGGTGCATGTTCTGGATATGAAGATATAGGAGCGCGTGGCCTCATTAGCGTCGAGATGGAGTTTTAGGTGAAAGTGGCATTTCACCCTTCATCCTGAAAGACTCAGGGGTTATGTTAGTAAAGGTACTGGTCCGGGATGTGATTATGAAATTATTTTAATTGTGGGTGATTTTGTTGCATCAATTTTAGCTAATTCAGGCTCTTGGGTTTAGGTCAGTTGAAGTACAATAGTTAGTATTTTCTTTTGGTCACATCCGGTATCCTTAATTATCTCCCCTCCTCGAAAATGCTAAGTCATATGAGCTCCCACGATGCACAGTATGCGTGACACGCCTTGAAAATGCATAAGAACATTTCAGTGGGCATTATTAAACCTGGTGAGGACACTTAGCGATACTCTACTGGACGGGACATTAGAAATTCAATAACACTTCGTTAACACCCGATATATAACCATACATTTGTAACAGCGTCAGCGTAAAGGGGGTGGTCAACACTTATATTTCGTTCTACAAATTACACTTGGGTTACACTAAATACTTAACTAAACGTTAGTGATGCTGTCTGTTGTAGACATTACTTACGTTAAAATCAGACCTAAAACCTAAAACGACTTCCGCCTCTGATTTCATTTTATTCTTTCTATGTTCTTCTTCGCTGGATCACCATAAGAAGAAGAAATAACCAAACTCAACAGTGGTGCATTAAAAACCCATTCAAACCCCAGCTACGATATCCTTAATTCTTCTTTGCATGTTGTGTTGATTAATTATTTTTTGTTTTGATTTTAATTTAACCGTTGAAGTATTCGAAGGAGGCCGGTAATCCCACTAAATGTAAACATCTCGAATCTTTATTATATTTTTCTTTTTCATAGTTGAAGGGTTTTGAATGAGTTGAATTATTAAGTGTGGTGTTTAATGTTCTCTATCTCAGCCTGCAAGGATAGGGTTTTGTACTTCGTGTTCAATTCAAGGTATGATTGTTTTAAGGTTTTTATTTTCCTACTAATGGAAATGGAAATAGTTTTCATTTTGTGGCGACAATCATAATTGGTAGATAACGAACATCACGAGACTACCGATTGTACAATCCGTAGATAATGAACAACACAAGCTATCGATTGTGCTTCTATATTTGAATAAAAAAGTATAATCGGCACATAAAATACTCTATTTTCCACCGATTATGGGACGTTAATGGTGTTGAATGCATTTGATCCATTATTAACTTTGATCTCGTGTCATTCTTCGTTTTCTTCCATTAAGTCTTCATCTAGGGATTCTTCTCCTCCACAAAAATTTGTATCATTTAACAATACCCCAAATATTCATCTCTAAACATTATCAAACCTTCAACATTATGTTCTTCATGATGCTTCTCACCTTCTTCTTCATATAAATCCATGTTTGCTGTTGATTTAAGAAAAACGGTTTTGTCCCACTTTTTCTTCTTCTTCTTTTACTGTAAAACCTTAAAACTAAAAAACTAACATAATTTTCAAATATATAACTCTCCCGATTGTAACTTATCTCCCCATTGTATAATTAACTACCTATTATTAAGGGTAGAATCGTCATTTTAAAATGGGAGATAAGGTGTGGATTCATGTTAGGTTTGGATGACCCTAATTTATTTATTAATCACCCCTAACTTCTTTGGGGTCGCCCCTAAAAATTCCAGGTTAATTAACCGCTCAAATAAAAGAAAAACATATTCATGACTTCAAATTTTTATTGTTTTGTTGATTACTCTATAGTTTTTAACGGGAAGAATCATTTTCTCGTGGAACTAGATATTACCATGGGGACTGGTTTTTGTGACACTATTCGTAACAGTTTTGTAACATTTTTGGTAACAATAGTTTTGTATCATTTTACGCGTCATATTTTATAGTTATAAGCGTGATATTTTAGGTCACACATATTTGTAACAGTCCCGTAACAATATTTGTAACAATTATAGATCTGAAGGATGGATTTGTTAGTAATCAATGGTCAAGATTCAATTCAAAAGTTCAGGTGCAGGTTTTTTTTGCCATTTTCATGCTTTAATAACCATCAACGGGGTCGACTTCCGTTCGTTTACATCCCTCCTAACTGTAGTCGGGGATCATGAGTCTCCGATTTCCGTCCCAATTTCGGAGGGAAACGACCAATACTCATTCAATTGAATGGATTCAAATTGGTAAAAAAAAACGTTGCAAGTAATACGTTTTTAGCCCCCCATGGTGAGAGTATAGAAGGGACTCCTTCCTCTTCTCTGAAAAATTTGGAAAAAAAAAGTCATCGACTTCTTTTTCTTCTTTTTCTCAGATCTAGTCCTTCAGGGGATATATCTGAGCAAAAAGTTTTTGTTTAGAGTAATATTATATATTATGGATTTCGATTTAGGAGGTTTTTTGTTGTTCTCAATAATTTCTTTGCTATTAGAGCGATTTTTATCTTATTTGGAGCGATTTTTGGCTACACTCTTATGGTGTTTCTTTTTAACGATTTGTTCATGTAAAATTACATCGGAGATTCAGCACGGATGAAGATCAAATTTATCTTCATTAGAAAAATCAACCTAGATTTGGGAAAATCACTCCTCTGTCATAGGAGCATCTCTTTTCCAAGAAGAAAATCTATCAAGATGATCGAATTATGATTTCGAGTATCATTTTTTTTTTTGAAAAGAGAGGGGGTTAAGGAGATCCCAACCTACATAAAAAAAAAAAGAAAAACCAATAAACAAAACAAAAACCCAACACCCATGCAAGGCTACAAGCTCAACCAAAAAAAAAAACTCAACTACTTATAATAGACTTTACCAACAGCATCTTCCGCCACTATCTTCTTAAGATCTTCATCAAAGGAACTTGGAGTAAACTCAACAAACTCACCAGTAGGGCGATAGCTAGCCAGCGTATCCGCAGCTCTATTTGCCTCTTTAAAGGTGTGAACAACTGAGCAAGACTGCAACTGGATGCGATACCTTTTAATGGATTCCCATACATGAGGGCACTGCCAATGAGGTTTGGGTCAAAGTACAAGATTTTGGTGCTATCGTGGTAGATCGCTCTTTCTCTTTGCGATTTATTTATGACTTGTATCTTAATTTGCATTTTTTTCATGTTATGATGTACTTGCTTTAATTTAAAACCATCATGTAAACGTTTCTTGTGCAATGAAAAAAAGGACTCCTTCAATCGTCTTAATATGCTTGGTGGCCTAAATATAAAAATTAGGTGGACTAACTTCAAAATGTGAGATAATTATGAGGGGTATTTAATTATTTTGGTGATTTGAAGGGGGTTGGAGACAGGATTAGTCAACCCTTGGATCGCTACTAATTTAAATGCCTACAACTCCAGCATAAATCAAAATTAAAATATTTCCAAACTTTTATTTAATTCATCTTTTTATGTTTTATAGTTCAGTACTTTCTGCATGTGTAGGTACAAAATATCGCACACTTATCAGACATGCGAAAGTATAACCCCAATGACTGCGCGAAGACGACCGCGTACAACTTATCCAAAATGACGCACCAGATGACGTCACCTAAATCACGAGTAAAGTGTGAAGAGTCATGCGATAGCAAAGAAACTATGCGTCAATGATAAAGCCCACGCGACATTGACGCACGTCAGATCCGAAATTAGGGGATTTATTAGCTGTCCTCCACTATGTAAACTCCTATATAAGGAGCCAAACAACCTTGTGTTTGAGAGAGATTCTTTAGAGAGAGCTTAGACAAGAAATTTAGGAGAGAGAAAAATTATTTGCTTCCCAAGTTAGGTTTTCTTCATCACTTTGTATTTGTACTCAAGATTTTAATAAAAGTTCTGATGATTACCTAATTGTTCTATAGATTTTATTAAGGATTTGGTTGTAGGATTTCCTACAACTACATTTTGGCGCTAGAAATTAGCTTGGAATGATATAACCAGGAAGGTGAAAATATACTAGGGCAACACGATAATCACCGCATGGAGCAACAAGAAAATGATGATAGATATGTGAAACAAGCTGATAATCGCTACAGGCCGCATGGCTTAAATTACCACATAGAAAAAGGTCGTAGAGTTAATAGACGCGAGCAACAAGATGAACGTCATTGCACCCATTATTACCAGGATGATGAAACTGATGAAGAACAAGGAAGAATGATATTACACGGAAGAGAAATGTTAAGAAATCGCCATGAGCGCGAAGAAGAAGCTGAGAGATACAATGACGCACAGGTCAATGAAAGGAATGAAAGAGAAAGGCGACGAAGAAGAAGGGAGGTGGCTGAAGAGAGAGAGATGCAAGAAGTTGTGCGTCAAAATATGCACGACAACAAAATAAGACAAGCAAGGTTAAAAAGGCCCATGCGACAAGATCTGAACCAAATCATGAACGACTAAATCCTTAGAGAATTAGCAGAGATGAGATAAATGATGACACCGCGAAGAGATGGGAGGTAGATGACAATTGGATGAAGCAATATAGGAAGCGGGGAAGACAGCATTCACAAGACAAATACAACTCGCAGCAGTACCGGTAAAATGCAATTTACTTGTATTTACTAACATTTTTTATGGCAGCACATGCGCAATACAGCACATAAGAGCGTATAGCCGGTCTCTATTACAGTGGGAAGAAAACGATGCGGTGCTATGTAAATATTTCCCTTCAATATTTACAGGAGAAGCCTTACAATGGTTTGAATGATTGCCAGTAGGAACCATTCGATCATTTCATCACTTACAAAATATCTTCTTAGTACAATACATCAACGATAACATGTTAAAACCAGGAATCAAAAAGGTTTTCAGCTTGAGAAGACAGATCAATGAGATCTTGCGTAATTTAACCACGCGTTGGAGGAGTATGTGTAGTGAAAGGGCAGGACGAGTAGATGAGAGAAACCTTATACTAGCCTTCATCAATGCACTTTTTCCTACATATTTATTGTATACGCAGATATTCAGGACAAAAGACACAATAACCATGGCAGAATTACGCGAGTTCCAGGAAGAATACATTCCTCTTGAGGAAAAACAAAGAGGAATAGAGTGTTACCCAGTTGCGATAACAAACGCAAGAGAAGGGGGTGCAAGTCTAATTCCAAGAACAACAAATGCAGTTGCAAGTATATCCCAAGGAAATAAAGAAAAGAAGGTAATGGAAGAAGAGAAAAAGTTAGTAGCGATGGCTAGTATAGATAAAGAAGAGTTTGAAAGGGAATGCAGAGAAAGACAGTTCAATAACCGTGGAGGAAATAACAAGATTCAAAGGCTTGATAATCAACTAGAAAATTATGGAGGGCAAAAGCAATATTATAACCAAGGTCCAGGAGGCAGTAAAGTGGTCTGGGAACAGATAAAAATGCCGCATCTAAATACCCAGATAAACAAAATTTGGGAAGCGGTAATTTTAATGGAAGACATTTCAGAGCCACCAAATATGGGTAATGAGCCGCCACCAGGGAGGATAAGTAGAGAATTCTGTTCTTATCATCATTTACACGGTCACACCACCAGTAATTGCAGAAATCTGAAGAAAATCATACTCAGAATGATCGATCAAGGGAAATTGAACCATTTCCTAGTGCAACAACCACATAATTTACCACCACCACTAGAAGGGAACGCATCAGGAACAAAAAAAAGAAGGGGCACATATCTAATTGAAGTAGGAGCGAAAGAAAAGAATTTATACTGTAATTCAATTGTACATTCATTCAGAAGTATAGAAGACTTCCACGATAATATCCTAAGTCGAGTTCATGCAAGAGATAGTGATGGAAGGGAGATACTTATCTTGTCAAAGATATCACCGCTAAAATATTGGCAGAAATAGCCCATCTCATTCGATGCATAAGAAGTACCAAATGGTGGAGAACCGCATGAGAGTCCTTTAGTAGTCAAGCTGGAAATCAACCCTAAAGCAAAAACTAATGATGGTGCGGATGATAACAAATATACATGGGGGATAAAAAGGATACTGATAGTTTCCTGGTAGTTCTGTAGATATCCCGTTTTATCACACTTACAAGACTATGGGTGGCAGAGATGAAGAGTTAATTCCGTCAACTTATAAAATCTATGGTTTCAATGGATCGGCCAATAAACCAAAGGGAGAAGTAACAATGCGAATTCCACTAAAAAAACATATCTACAGAAATAGTATTCTGCGTTGTTGACGTCAAATCTCCATATAATGCCTTGATAGGTAGGTAATGGTTACACATCATTCTGGGTGTAGCTTCAACCTTCCATCAGTGCATTAAGTTTCCTTTACCCCAAGATGTAGGAGTGATAAGAGGAGACCCGATTGAGGGAAAAAATTGCCACTAAATCGATGTCGATAAAAGTGAAGAACGTGCAAGTAAGCGAAGAGATTGGAGAAAAGAGATGCGAGAAGGCAAGAAAGGTGAAAGGCTAATCGTTGATATTGTGTCCAAGGGGGAAAAAGTTAACAAGGTCGTTGCGGCGGTGACAATCTTCGCATGTGAGAGTAGCAAGCGAATAAGAAGTAATGAATTTCAGGTGGGAGAATTAGTGCTAAGGCAGACCATATTGCCAGAAAAATAGTAAAGGAAGATTGTAGAACATATGGGAGGGACCATACATTTTTAAGAAAGTTATTGATGGAATGTATGAATTAATAGATGATGAAGAAGGAGACCATCTGGTCAGCTTTGGAATCAACTGTATTTGAGGAAATATGGTCCATGCGGCATTCATAGCACACCATAAAAAATAGAATATATGCGAGTAAAGATGTTGGAAAGCATACACGAACTCAATAAGGCATAGAGGGCAAAAGAAATAAACAATTTATTATGTAGACGAATAAGTAAAGAAAGAAGGCATTGAAAATGTATTAGTCAAGAGCATGAATGCAAATGAAATTTTTTTTTTCTTTATCCAAATCAGTTATACTACATCAGAAAAAGGCAAAAATAAGATCTTATAATAACACCTTAATAGAAGGCAACAGAAGTAACGACTCTAATTAGGGAGGCTAGGCATCCAATTGTGGCGTGCACCGTAGTTCGCATATACAGCAAGAGGCAATGATAATACCTAACGCACGTTATAATTGGGGAAAACCTAGTTAGCATGACTTGAAAGCTACACCGACCCTGAAACCTGAGTCATGGAGATTTGGGATGAAACGAAAGCTCATATAGGAGAGGAGCCTAAATCTAAAGATTAAGGTGAAAAGGTCTCTCCTAAGGAGTGCAGAAAATCGACCAGGGTTTCGAGGTACATGGTTGAGTCAAGAGTGCCTGGGGCGTATGGAGCGTACCTGAATGCTCTTGACAAGTCTTGACTATGATGCAGTCGGGACAAAGAAACCCCACTTAAGGTGCGGTATCTTAACCACAAGCCATATCGGCAGAGGGGTAAGAGGCCACGAAAATAGTTGATTGTTTCATCACTGGATGGGAAGAGCCCACTCTAACCCGTTAGGGGTAAGCTTCCTTGAAGGGGCAGTCAGGTGGAATATAAAGGACGACACCCTCCATTAGGGAGATGAATGTGTCAAAAGATGCATATATTATGAGGATTCTTACTCACGAGAGTAATAAGGATTGTCGTATTTGCGCGTCAATACATCCTGCAGAGGCAATAATACGAGAGGATGATAAGGCGAGGTCAATGGGTCATTGAATGAAAATGTAAAGACCGCTTATGATTTCTCCGCACAAAATCCAAATCATATCTTAGTCATAGTGAGACCTTTAATTAGGAAGGCTAAATAAGACCTCATGAGAAAAATAAATGCTAACATTATTTTGCAGGAACGAAAGGAATTCAAAGATTAACACACTCTAATAATACAAAAATAAGTAATAAAAGGATACATGGAGAAGAAAACAATAAAATAGAGCACAGCTGAGGAAGGAACCAAAGACATACTCATCGCAAAAAAAAAAGAGGTAAATAAATAAAAGGTAAATAATTAAGTTGTATGCCAAAAATGATCTCATTAAGGATAGATTATCACAATGAATTACCGCACAAGGAAAATGCACGCATACATAATAGTTTTACATATAGAATATACATAATAGAATATACACATAGAACTACATAAAGCACACATGAATCATTCATCTGATGACGACTAGCTAACAGAGGCAAGAATGGGAATGCAAACATATAAAGGAATGTTATTCGCCTCCACATGATAGATTCACGCACACGTTATATATTATGGATTATCATTAAAAAGTAAGTATATGTTATTATCACCAGATTAATTCCAACTGCTGGAAAGAACAATATATTACCTTTTATAAGTGCAGGAGTAATTCAAAAAGAATGTACATTAAGAAAGATTCAAATATTCAAAAATTTACTATACATGAAACTGATGGAGAATTTACAAATATGAAAGGAGAAAAAAGAAATCTTCAAAAGAAAAGACAACTACTTTTCCCCCAAGTCATCCTCATCATCTTCCTCAGCTTCATAACTGCTGCCTTCCTCATCAATCTCCTCAAATTATCCTCCACTATCAGAAATATCAGAACATTCTTCATAGGGAGGAATTTCAGTGAAGTTATAATTCGACATGGGATGTTGTTATCTGCACAAACTTTCTTAACAGCCGCGTCACGAACACGAACAACATCATTAATCAAGTTGGAAACAACGACAGTTAACTTTTTCTTCAGCCTGCGGAATTTAGAATCACGAGCGGCAAGCTTTGCCTCCAAATTCTCAATTTTCTCATGATACTTCTTCTCATCATCTACAAAAAGAGGATTAGAAAGTTAAAATCGCATAAGAACACTAGTTGGGGAGAAACAAAGAAATAAGAAACATAAACAACCTGCTTTTTTGTAAATAATATCCTTGACCAATGCAGCATGGTCAGACTCAAGACTAACATTTACAGCTAAACCATTCCTAACATTATCAATAACTCTAGCAGCCCATTCAAACTGAAAATCACTCTTTATGAGCAGCTGAGAGCGAATTTCATTCTCCCGGGCAACCACAACATTCTTCTCATGAATAGCTTGATCTCTTTCTATTTGAATTAGGAATTGAGCCTCATGAAACTTCTTCAAAGCCTCCGCACCCTTAATGATTATCTTATCCTTTTTGGTTATGAGTGCGTTCTTTTTCGCTTTTAAAGTTTGAATTGTCTCTTTATCCATGAGAATTCGACGTTGGAAACCATTATTTACAGACAATATGGTTCTATGCTCAAATATTAGGGTTTCATATTTTGATTTTAGTGCCTCAAAACTAAGGTCCACTAATCCGTCATTGGGGAAATTATTCAACAAGAATTGAGGTGCTCAAGAAGAATCTCTTCATCGCTGGGAAGGTTGGATGCTTCATCGGTTAAATTGTAAAGTTATGCGAACACAAAGGATTAAAAGAGGCGAGAAAGACGCAGCATATAAAAGGAGAGGATAATATAAAAAATACATACCAAGTAGTTGATTATTTCTCTCACGAAATTTAACAACACTTCCGGCATTGGAGGAATTCTCAGCTTTGAGTTTAGCATTCTCATCCTCAAGAGAAAGGAGTTTCCTTTGAAGATCTGAAGTAACCGCATGATACATGCGAGCATTCTGCATCAACATAAAATAAAAAGTTAGTATAAAACAAAATGGTATAATTAAAGAAGGAGGGGCAGAATAAAAATTACCAAAAGGCCAAGTGAAAATTGAAAGTTTGGGCTCAGAACTGAGGCAACTCCACGAAGAGACTCATGATTTAAAGAAGTAGCATCACATATCTTCTCAACCGTCTTCAAGGTGAGAGTTAATGCCTCATCACCAGCAGCAGACATAGAGTCAGAAAAAAGAGGAGATAATTTCCCCATAGAAAATGTGGATGGAGTATCATCATAAGAAGGCATTTCATCATCACCAGAAGTGGATCTTGACGGAGAAGGAGAATAATTTGAAGCGGTCTTCTTGAGAATAATTTTACCCTTACCCTTAACACCTCTAGCTTCCACCTACGCGAATAATATAAGATAAGAAACAGAGGCAACAATATTGTTAAAATTAAGTAGAGAGTGTTACTTACTTCATTATCACGCGAAGGTGACGCCTGAGACAAACTTTTATTAGCCTTTTTCCTTTGCTTCTCTAGCTGAAATCAAGAGAAATAATGAAAAAGAGAAATTACAATAGAAGGAAAATGGATAAAAAAGACGACGATAAAAGAGCAAACCACGTCACGTTCCTCAGGCCATATGAACACCCAAGGATTGTAAGCGGGGAATCTCGCAGGAAGGGGAAGAGATTAACCATCTTCGCTCCTACCAGTTATATAGGGACCTGCCAAAACGGCAGGATACTCCAACCTGCGAGTATCATTAGACTTACAAGCGGTATTATTAGTAGAGTCATGAAAATCTACATCACGCATGATTCTTTCATGTTCTGCGATACCGTCTTTTCTTGTCAAGCGAATGCCCCATCGAGATAATCCATTCTTCATAATGGTAACGTCCTAGTTTTTGAAGAAATTCTCAACCGTATAATCCGCTGGGTTGATTTCTCTATGAGCATATTCTGGATTTCTTACTTCTATCGGATAAATAAATTTCAATTCCGCCGCACGACGAGCGTATTCCATACAGTCACCACTCAACTGAAATATGTCGCGCGAAAACCTTGCATCAGATAGAATCTCATAAAACAAAGGAGTTTGAGGATTATAGATAGGAACAGTAAGACCAACAAAGAGTTGTCCTACTGAGATAATGATCCTTTGATCATCCCACTGATCAGATGAAAACCATTCAGTACCAAGTGTAGAAGAAGGCTTTGATCCAGGAGGAATAGATAGCGAAAATCCTCTCTGACCGAATTCGTCTTTAAGTATATCAAATTCCTTTTTATTCTTCCAACCATCTTCAAGAGGCATTATAATAATTAGAATCAGAAGGGAATGAGTAAGATGATCGAATCAATCGAAATCAAGATGATCAAGATATTGATGATGAGAAACAAAATGCGAGAATGAAGGAGATGGGAAGAAAAGATTGATAAGAATGATAAAAAGAAAAGAAGAAGTAAAGGTAACAACTGAATCGATGTTTTGATCGAATCATAAGAATAACAGTAGAAGGAAATAAGTTGCAGAGAAAGAAAAGAGAGTAAAAAGAAGAAAGAAGAAGACGAATTAGAGTAAATAAAAGATTTACTCCCGATTCCCAAGAGGTCTTCCCTCATCAATGCGTTGATTAAAAATGAGCGGATAAGAAGAGGCGGTTATTAGAGATGTGTCAAATAGCCGATGGATTGAAAATACATGCGTAGAATGACATGCCGAAATTACGGAATATGTCGGTCAAGAAGATTGTGAAAAAATAAGCAGGTGCGGAAAATAAGAATTTCTCACACCGCTCATTTTCACAAAGGAACGGTATGAGAAGAGGCAAAATGTAGGTACAAAATACAACACACTTATCAGAAATGCAAAAGTATAACCCTAATGACTGAGCGAAGACGACGGCATACAACTTATCCAAAATGACGCACCAGATGACGTCACCTAAATCACGAGTAAAGTGTGAAGAGTCATGCGATGGCAAATAAACTGTGCATCAATGATAAATCCCACGCGACATTGACGCACGTCAGATCCAAAATTAGGGGATTTATTAGGTTTCCTCCACTATGTAAACTCATTTATAAGGAGCCAAACAACCTTGTGTTTGAGAGAGATTTTTTATAGAGAGCTTAGACAAGAAATTTAGGAGAGAGAAAGATTATACGCTTCCCAAGTTAGGTTTTATTCATCACTTTGTATTTGTTCTCAAGATTTTAATAAAAGTTCTGATGATTGTTATGATGATTACCTAATTGTTCTATAGATTTTATCAAGGATGTGGTTGTAGGATTTCGTGCAACTACAACATGTGTATGATATGTATACGCTGTACTCTAGGTTGGCACATTTCATTAGGTTTATTCGGGTCCAACCAAATTCCTATCATTCTATGGTTGAGAATATTAGATGTGGGATGAACATTTCTTATCTTTCACACACTCTGATATTCAATTTTTGTCTTCTTCATCCGCTATTTCCATCCACCCAAAGAAGAAATTGCATTCTCCTTCACCGTATCTCTTGCTCCACAAATGTCTCTTTTTTGTATTGGAAAAAAAAAGTAAAGCAGAAGGATCGTGCTATCCCACGCGGCCGCGCGGGGCTGTTTTATAAGCTAGAAGGGATTTCAGCCGTTAAATGGAAAGTTGCAACTACTGGACGGCCAGAAAAAACTTCCAAACTTATTTCACATTTATGGTTTAATCTTGACTGTTCCATTCACCTCTCTCTTCTTTTTCTTCCATGTTCTTTGGCCCTCTCCATCGTCTTCTGCTCTTTCTCAATTTGATTAAGTTCTACCCCAAATAGAAAGGAAAAAAAAACTTTAAAATCATGATAGGGTTGTAAATTGAAGACTCGGAATTATCTATTGTTTCTAAAAGAGAACCTTCAAGTTCTACTTCATCTGAACAAAAAGAAAAAGCATATCTAAATCTAAACACTTGCATTGATTAATCCACCAGGAAACCATATCCAGAAATTTTTCTAGATCTATTTACTGATGTGATTAGAGAAGATAAGGTGTAGGATCGAGCAAGAGAGGGGAGAGCACAAACGAAATAAATAAAACGATTACATTGATAATCAGTTTGGTGTACATTCTCTCATGGCTTAACAGCCTACTTATAGTCTCACAAAGTTGACAATCACTCAAAGTACTTTCCTAATAAAATAAAACTCTAAACAAAGCACACTTTTCTAACATAACACAAACTCTAAATAGAACTCTTCTAGAATTCTCTAGAACCGGCACAAATTGCTTCGAATTCCAAATATGACACAGTGTGTCAACAATACTTGTTGACCCACAAACCAAATCACTATATCTTGGTTTAACTTCCAACATCCTCCCTTAAACCAAGATATCCATAACAATCAACAAGAATTCCGTAACCCTCTTTTACTCCTCATCTTCTTCCATTAATCGACATTTGCACGTCCTTGTCTTTTCTCATTTTCCAATCCTCTTCTTCCATTGATAAACGTTAACACGTTCTTGTCTTTTCTCATCTTCAAAGATACCACCTACAAACCCTTACTCCTTGATACTCGATTATAGCTTATCCTAACTTCATGATCTCACTGGAATCTCGTCAATTAGCAAACTTAATTACAAACACAAAAATAATCTTCTTCTTTTGCTTAACAACAATCATCAAACTTCTTTTCACATTCTTCTTCATCGCAGGGGAACACTATTCTTTAACAAGATAGAAATACCTCTTTGTGCTCTATTCAACTGGCTAACCAAACACAAAACAAAATCCTTTAAATCATCACTGAGCATTGTAGCTCACCTTCAACTTTTTTCACTGAGCATTGTAGATCAAACTCATCTCTTGTTTACCCACTTCACTCGCAGGATTTCCACTCAACTCTTCAAATTCCATACTGGAATTTCTTCACTTCTCTAGACAAATCCCAACACTGGGATTGCTTCACACAACTCTAGCCAAATCCCCACTGGATTGCTCCACTTCTCACGGTCACACCCTTGTGACGTCTCTTCTCAAGCACACCTTGCTTTCTCTTCTCTTTTCTTCTTTGTTCCAGTTACGCTATTGTTGCGAAACCTTCACACTTATTTGCTTCTTCAAGATTCTCTCACAATCTTGTTACGCTTCTGCCACAAGCGTACTTCTTTACAAAGTCTGCCACAATTTGTAGGATGTCCAAGTTTCTCTCACAAACTCTTCAACCACCATGTTTGATCTTAACAGAATACCATCCTCCCTTAAGCTCAAACATCACCACCCAACTTTCTTTGTCATTCTAAGTTTCTGAATTCGATCAACTTCATCAAACTGTACCAGTCCTCCTGACTGCAATACCAGCTTTGATCTTCTCTTGCGTCTATTTTGAATCCATAACCTAACCCTTCGAATCAACCACTCACCTTAAGATTCTTTACCTTCCAAAAAAATCAACCAACGCTCTGCCACAACATCCCTTACTTAAACTACTTCAAGGATCATCAACATACACAAAAATTGCTTTCTGCAACGCCTCTTCCAGAAACTATCACACCTTTTTGTTGTCATCTTATGTCATTCTAACTTTCACAAACTGTGATTATTCCTTTGTCACGCTTCTGTTAATCTGTAACAACCTTTAGTTACGCTTCTTTAATGTTGTTATGCAATGTTCTTCTATAACAACTTCTTTAACTTGTGATTCTTCTTTTGTAACACATCACATACTGTTACTAACTTTCAAAAACACTTTATTTTTTTAATTATTTTTTCTTTTTGAGAAAACCCTAACTACGTTGCTTCATCGATCATGATAAGCCGTAGGTGCTACATTTTACGCCCATATTTATACTAACTAGATCTCGATAATTTGGCTAATAACTCAATTTTAGTGCTTTTGTAGAAAGTACAAATGAACGCGATCGTCTGGAAGAATAATAGCTAAACAGAAGCTAAAGAGACCTTTGTGACCCGGAGTACCACTGTTGCATTTCACCACAAGGGAGACAGAGCTCATTTATTGTGATTGTGGGATACCAAACTAAAATGCTCAAGTCAGTGAAACCACGTAAGCGAGAAAATGAAAGATATCTCTTTGTGCCCACGTGAATTTTCACGTGGTGAATTCCAGTAGTGGCTTAAGAGGAAGTGGAACGTACACCCACATTACAAGAGGTGGTCAGCACCATTTCCCGGCGTTGTATGAGCAATGAAGACTTCGATTCCTATCAAGTCTCAAGCACCCGAAGACCACTAGTAGCTAAGGAGTTATGGGACTTACGTGGCAACTATCTACCACATTTCTTGTCGTCATTGAGATGGAGGCAGGTCATCGGAGGACAGAGATGAGGGTGATAGCCGGATAGAGAAAGAGAAAGGCTCTGGTGGTGCTGTTTGTGTTTGCATGGAAAGAGGAAAGTCGTATAAGCTGAGATGGCACGATGGATTCAAGACAGTAGAGTTGATGTTGCGGCTGTATGCAGATCGTGTTTGCATGAATGGAGATGGAATCGAGCTGGTGGTGTTGCCATGCTCATCATGGCTGTGAACTGAAATACTTCCACGAGGAGTTTAAGGTCGTCCGTAAGGAGGATAGAGCTGAGAAGATTGCACTCAGCAGTGGAGACATGCATAAGTTGGTCGGAAGTGGAAAACTGGTCATCTCGGTGGGGTCATTTCAATGGAAGTTCTTGACTGGGAAAGAATTGACATGCAGGAAGAGAGGTTGAGCCGTTGGTACCGATGGAGGATGATAGTTACAACAACAGCAATGGAATTGGTGTTGGTTCAATTAAGATGGAGATGACCTGAATTGATCTTGGCTGAGCAGCTGGAGAAGGAGTGAAGCTTTGGTTATAAGGCATGGGAACAAATGGATGTTGCTGTTTTCTACAAAAATATGTGTGAGAAAATGGAGGACCGTGCTATGGTTGGATTTAGAAGTTCAGGGAAAAAAAGGTTGGCTATGGACAGAATTTGGATGTTGTAGCCGGCGGACTGAAAATAGGAGCTGGGTTCTGATTTCTGGATCGGTGTACTGAAAATAGGACTGGGCCTTGACACTGCTAGGTCTTAATTGTACTTTCTCAAATTTCTTCTCAAAACACCGTTATATATTTTCTGCGAAAGAAAAAGAAAAAGAAAGGGGGTTCGGCTACAAAGCTGAAACCGGGAGAAGGAAAAGGGGGCGCGGCTGTGAAGTGCTCATACGGAAGGGGAGAACAACTGATTCCATCGTGGTGACGGCCGGATTGTTATTGGTTTATCTTTCTTATCCCTGAATCATTTATTTTTTATGGGTTTTGAGAAATCCATAGCCATGTTCTAATTTCGTTGTAATTAGGGTTTACGTTGAAATCACTTTGGAGCATTAGACCAATTGAATTTGAAGCACATATGGTTTTGAGGCTATTATGATTTTAATAAATTAATTCCATGATTTTATATATTGATTCAACGATAAAATTAGTTGTTGCTTCACCGGTTCTCTACAATATAGTAACCCATATGCTTAATTTTTATGATTGCTAATATATTTGTTTACTTATTTGATATTTCATGCTGAGTTAAATCTTTTGATGGGATATACTAAGAATAGCCGGGTATTATTTGTGAACATATAATTAGTTTCGTTTAACTTTCTCGCTAACGCAATTTGATGGTGCATGCTTTGGTTTAATCTTTTGATGTGCCATGCTTAGGGTGTCTCAGTGATATTTGCGATTCTAATACGTATAATAGGTGATGTCGATAGAACAGACGATAAATAATTCATGGATTATGTTTCATTTCAATAATTGAATAGAAGTTGTGGTGGATACTATAAACCCTGGTTATCGACTTTTCCATTGGATTCGTTTAATTAGTTTGATTTATTTTCTTTATTTTTAAACTTTCAAAAATCCAAAAAACCATTTCTGGTCAGTTCATTAGAGATATTGATTAGAGTATTTCCACCGCTCCCTGTGGGTTCGACTCGTACTTGTCTCTGTCTACTAGTTAGATACCGTGCGATTGCTGTTATTACATATAGGGTTTTCCTAAATCCTATCAGATCACCTACTCACTTCTTTGTTTTCTCGGTGAAATCACTTCCAAAGTTAGACCGAAAACTTCTTCCTTGTTTAACTCTGTTCTTCTCGATCTCAAAACGACAGCAACAATTTATTCTCGCTGCAGCAACATCACCTCCTTCCTCTACAATCTCGACCTCATACTTCTGTGAACTGAACACAGCCACCAGAACCCAACATTCCTAAATCAAACCCTTACCACTAATAGAGGTTCCTCCCTGTATCTCACAACCTCATCTTGCCGGCGTTAACCTTAGCAGAAACTCAGACTTCTTCTTCTTAGCCTCACAGCAAACACCATCTCCTTGTCCAGTTGTCCTCTGTTCATCTTCGAAAACATGTTCTCCGTCGTTTAACCTAGCTTTGACTTAGTTTCCTTTTTTATGTCAGCTTCCTTAAACAACAGCCGTAACCATCGACACCATCTGATGCACGTCCGGCGTTACGTCAACCTTATATCCTTCTTTTCCGTCCATTACCACCAGCATCTCTCAGCACCAACCATCACGTTCACGTGTTCACCAGTGGCAAGAAACTGATAGTTAACTTGGTTTGTTCAACCTTCTTTTCTTACCAAACAATCGAGAATACTCGTCAAAAAACACCAGCGTCACTTTCCTTTTTTTTTTACTCCTCACAAACCCTAGTTTAAGTTCTTCTTCTCAATTTCATTATTGTTGTAGCAGCAACTTAAACTTCGCAAGCATACAACAACAATACCTCTTGTCTCTTGACAGGCACCAGATCTTGGAGAAGTAACATATGTTTGTTTGTTTTTTTAGCAAAACCAAACCCTTTTCTTAAATCTCGAACCTTCAAAACAGCAACACAGCAACACGACCTTCGAAACAATTTTCCCTAACATCGAAAAAAACTTATGAATGTTCTCGAACTCTATCTCCTCTCCTCCTTCTTCCTCTCACCTTGCTATGATACCAAATGTAGGATCGAGCAAGAGAGAGGAGAGCACAAACGAAGGCAGTAAAACGATTACATTGATAATCAGTTTGGTGTACAGTCTCTCATGGCTTAACAGCCAACTTATAGTCTCACAAACTTGACAATCACTCAAAGTACTTTCCTAATAAAATAAAACTCTAAGAAAAGCACACTTTCCTAACATAACACAAACTCTAAATAGAACTCTTCTAGAATTCACTAGAACCGGCACAACTTGCTTCAACTTCCAAATATGACACAGTGTGTTAACAACGGTTGTTGATCCATGCACTGTGTCAACAATACTTGTTGACCCATGAACCAAATCACTATATCTTGGTTTAACTTCCAACATAAGGGCTTTGGATTGATCTAAACAGGTAACAATACAAGTATCATATAAATTCAAGATGGTGAAACTTCAAATACTGTGTAATTAAATAAAAGGGTAAAAGTCTTTTTATTAACGAAATGATCAAAATGAGAATGCATCAACAAAACAAAATACAGGAAGAAAGGCGCGTAAAGTCAGAACCTTCTCAAGAAAGCAGAAAAAAAAATGAAAAAGAAAAAATCACGAAAAAAAAAAGATTACAGTTACCAACTCATTCATAGTATTTCACCCGGATATTCGATACTCTTCGCACCATCGTTCTTATAAATCTTCATATCAGTCATTTGATTCATTTTCCCTCAAAAAGTTGAAATCTCCATCTGGTCAAAGTAAAAGCCAGAAGGGCCGTCAGAAGGCAACAATGCCAACATAACAGGTGCTCTAGCACCTTCTTCAAGGGTTAAGTTTCCTCTATGGAATGAAAGATCTGTTTTAACCAAACCAGGGTGAACAGCGTTAACATGCAAAGTTGGGAATTTCCTTGCTAAAATTCGAGTGTAGGCGATCACAGCAGCTTTCGAGACTTTATACGCAGATACTAATACAGGCCATCCATTAGTCTTCAGCGTACCCTCCTTAAAATCTATTAAGTACTTTTGCATAAGCTCGTCTAATTTCTCATTTGTTAAGCAATGAACCTCATTTAACTCCTTTTTGATCATCTCACCCGGGATAAACTGAGACAGTAAATACAACAAAGTGTATGAACAATGTGTCTACGTACAATAATACACTATATAAACCACTAAGAATTTTTATGTTGGCTATTAATTACCTGCAGTTCACCATATACGGAGGCCATGTTCACTATTCTTGCTGAATTGGAGAGTTGAAGAAGAGGAAGCAGCGCTTCAGTTACTCTTTTGGTAGCATAGTAATTTGTTTCCATGCATTGTTTTGCTCTCTCGTAATTCTCCTTAACGGCTTCCGCCATCAACTTGGCAATCTCATCCGTCTCCTGTTCCAACAACTTGCTCTCATCTTTCTCCTGCTTGACAACACTAATAATCAATCCTTCTTTTACCATCAAGAACTTAAAGATGATAAGACATGTATATTTCATGAAGACTTACTTCGCCATATCGAGAGTGCAAGTCTTTCATAGCCTCCTCATTAATTTCTAGAGTTACTCCATTGTCTCCTGCATTATTTACCTGCTCAATATTGAATATTAGGAGCACCAAATTTGTTAGCTAGTTCTAATTACTTTCATTCATGAACTCAATCACAAGCCAAAAATAATAAAAATGAAATGGTCGATTCTTGTTTTTATCCTTACCAGGATGTCAAGTTTTTGGAAACGGGTTTTGATGAAATCAGCTAATGAAGCAACACTAGTGGCATCATTTACATCAAGCTGGTGAAAAATGACATCAGTTAGTCCTGACTCTTTAAGAGCTTTAACAGATCTAGTTCCATTGTTTTCATCTCTAGCAGTCAATACGACGGTGATGCCATTAGAAGCAAGCTGACGACATATCTCTAGTCCTATTCCTTTATTAGCTCCTGTAACAACTGCACACCTGAAAGGACATTTAGACACATGAAAAAAGTTTTTTTAGGTTGGGAAGTGAATGTGTAGTCATTTAAGGAAACCGAAAAATAGAAGATAAGACTTGCCTCGTTTCAGCTACAGTAGAGTTGGTTTCTTCCATTGTTTGCGTGAGAGAGGCCGCTTTGAACAGGAGATAAGAGATAGAGTGGTATTTGTCTGGATGTGTCCAAGCTTTCCATATGTCCGGAATATTTAAGGTGAACATAGCAGATGTTGACTTCACAGAAAAGACTAGAAGTTGAGAAACAAGCAAAATTGCTAGTTGGTCGTAGAAAGTCGGTTAGGAATTCAAAAAGTATAACTCGTATAATACAATGAGGGATTAGTAAGACTGGTAAGTAGAGAGTTGAGTCAGGGACAGAGCCAAGATTCCCTGGTGGTGGTGGTGGGACAAATATGTCTATTGGCCAACAAAATGTTAGTAGTTTCAAGGCAAGCCGTGTTAGTAGTAGTTTTTAAGGCAAACAGTGAAACAACGATTGTAATTGTATAAACAGCCAACGCGGCTTGTAAATCATGGAGAACTTACATTTCACAAATAGATTTATCTCTTCTGTCTGATATTCTTTAGTTGTTCATCCATTTTATTCCAAAAAAGCTAAATATTATTCTATAAAATTCTTATTCAAGGATTAAAGGATTGTTAGGTCGAGTAGCTGAGAATCAAAGCATACTACACAACAGTTGATTGTAAACGTTAATACTCATCTGAAGGTAACTAGAGACTTTTAGTCATCTTCACTCATAGTTTGCAAGAGATGGCCTGGCTTTCGGCTCTAGTTTTCTCAAACCTTTCTGATGGCCGACTTTGCTGACCATTTATTCTATGATATAAAGATGAAAGTATTCATACTGGAAAATGGATGCACCGACATGATGATAACAACTATTCCACACAGATGATCATGAAGAATTGTAACCAGTCATTCTCCAAATGTCAGGCACCCATGATGATAAAGAATTGTAACCAGTGGTGTAAGAATTGTAACCAGTGGTGCTCCGAATGTCAGGTACATTTTAAAACTACACAATTTGAATGATAGCAGTTGCAGCAACTTGTTAATAAATTATTATAACATGCAATCGAAAAATAAAATAAAATGACATGCAATCATTAACATGCTTTTCAAGTATGAATCACAGTACATACAACTGACGGTCAGTCATGGGCAACAAAAACATCATAGCAACATGATACCCAATAATAAGTAGACCTTCTCATACAACATTTAGTTTGAGATTTTTGCGGCAAACGGATTTAACAAAAGGTGAAATTTTGTGTATCACCCCGGTGTACACAAAAATTCCAAAATAGGTAAGTATGACCAAAAGGGCAAGAAATGACCATAAAAACCGTCTATATCTCGAAAATGATAAAGTACACGACTGAACTCAGTAAGGACATTTTCTGCAGTGCAGTAATAATGCGTTTGAAATATCAACTAGTCATCTGAACTCATTTTCACTGGTCAACACTACCCAGTCAACAATAAATTTTTCGATCGCCCAGTGAGAGTGCTCTCCCGTCCTTGGCTAGTCAACAGTACTCAGTCAACAGTCAACATTGCGCTGGGTTTGTCAACTGGACTCTATGAGTCTCGGCGGATCAAAAACGTTGCAAAAATCCTACTGTGAGGGTAACAAAGGTATAATACCGTTACCAAAAGTCCAAAATGTTGTTTATGGAATATTTAGCTGAACAGTGAGTGACCGGAATGTAATCCTAATGCTTTTGATTGTAAGTTTGTTCATTATGTCCTATGGAAAGAAAATTTGGAATCGACGGTCTCACACGCAGACAACCATATAATACATCTGAAATTGGACATATTCATGTGATATAAAACGATGTTGTGTGAACACGTCTTGCGGCTGGGCCACCATTTTCAGGAATACTCCCGTAAATACTAGGAAGACTGACTAGCTAGGAGTGGATAAATCTCACCAACTTAACAACTAAGTAAGTCATTATAAAACGTGTAATTTATCCTCCATACCGCCTCAGTAGTTTTGGCTATAAATAGCCATTCATTCTTCCATTTTGTAAGGTAACAGAACCTACCATGAATAAAATCTCATTCTCACAAAACATGTCCCTTGTGATGATTACTGCTATACACTTTAATTAATTAGTTGTTCACCTTAGTATGGGTCAGTAGGTAACCACTACGTGAGACTACTTGAACCAGTCTTTAGGGTATCATTACACCACTGTTTGTACAGTACTACTATAGTTCTAACATTTCCCAAAGTTAGTTAGATATAGTAATTCACAAAACGTCATCAGCACGAAATAGCTCGGTGTCTACGTGGTGTTCCAGCATTCAATCAAGCTAAAGGAGTGGTTGTCTGTTCGGATCATTTTGAGGTTCCGTTTCCGCTGGTTTGACATTTCTATCACATTTTTTTTAAAATGTCGTCGAATTTAGTTAGTCTGAATTTTATGCCATTTGAGGACTCCGGTGAAAACTATTTCTCATGGGCGCTCGATGCAGAGCTGTATCTGGAAGCGAATAAACTTGGTCATACGATCATTGGGGGAGATTGTACATCAGACGACCGCGCTAGAGCTGTAGCTTACTTGCGCCGTCACCTCTCCCCAACCCTGAAACATGAGGTAGCACACTGTAGAGAACCTCAAAAATTATGGAGTACCATAAAAGGGAAATATGACCATTTTAAAGTGGTCACCCTGCCAGAAATTCGTGACCAATGGAATCATCTGAGGTTTCAGGATTTTAAATCTGTATCGGCTTACAATTCTGAATTGCATAAAATCGCTGCTCAATTTGAGATGTGCGGTGAGCCTTTGTCAGAAGAATCCAAGCTAGAGAAGACGTTAAGTACATTTCATGCTTCACATATTATACTTCAGCAGTTATATCTGGAAAGCCGTTTTACACGATATTCTGATCTTATATGTTGTCTTCTCGTGGCTGAGAAGAATAACGAATTGTTAATTAAAAATCACGAGTCCCGTCCTTGTGGTTCTGCTCCGGTGCCCGAAGTAAATAGGGCATCGTATTCTGGACATGGACATGATCGTGGTAAGCAGGGTTATCGTGGAAAGAAGCATAAAGCGCGGAGGCTATAGGCATAGAAATGCCAACAACCATCCGTATAACAAAAATGTGGAAGCGAAGCAAGATAAAGGGAAGGGATCGACTTCCAATTCTCAAAAGAAATCTGATAATCCCTCCAAGAAAAATGACGAGGGTTACTATCGTTGTGGTTCTAAAGTCCATTGGTATAAATGTTGCCGCGCTGATCTCTGTGAGCCTCACAAGAAAAGGGAAGCAAACGTTGAGATGAGTTTGGCAGAACGCAATATTTCAACTGAATCTCCAAAGTTAGAGGTTTCTGACTACCTACTCGATTTTGAGGGCAATGGATACCGGACTTCTTTTGACCAGTTTGCTGATGGGTTGTTTAGTGTAAATTAAAGTTGTAATATCCCGTTTTTAGTGTGTTACCTTATTTTGTACTTACCTATTTTTGAAATTTTTGGCTTGTACTAATTTTTGGGCTTGTATTTGTGTAATATGTATGAATGTGTGTAATATACATGTGTTGCTAAAATTATTTTGTGCAACCATCTTATACCTTCTCTATGTATATGAAAGGGTATGGACTCTGAAAGGAATCCCGATGGTGAATTTTGTCTTGTTGATAGTGGGACGACAAATTCAATATTTCGAAGTGCTAAGTACTTCGTAACCTTGAAAAGGTTCAAGGCTAGTATCACTACCATCAGTAGTTCAGCTAACCTTGTAGAAGGTGCTGGTAAAGCTTGTGTCTCATTACCATGTGTTACCATATTCACTATCAATGATGCGTTATATTTATCCGGATCCCATAGGAATCTGTTGAGTTTTAAAGATATACGCAGTAATGGATACCATATTTAAACGGTTGCTGAGAGGCTTTCATATCTCGCTTCTGGGTTGTACCATACAAAGATTCAAAAAGTTGAATCTTATTCGGTTGTAGTTTGAAAGTTTTATGACCCGAATACATTTTTGTTGTGGCACAATCGACTTGGACACCCAGGTTCTACTATGATGAGTAGAATTGTTCATACCTGTCAGGGACATCCTTTGCAGAAACTTCTGCTTAACAAAGAACTTGGTTGTACTGCTTGTTCTTTGGGGAAACTGATTAGGAAACCATCCTTGACAAAAGTGGTTCAGGAATCACCTACTTTCTTGCAAAGAATACAAGATGATATATGTGGTACAATACATCCCTACAGGGGACCCTTTCAGTATTTTATGGTTCTGGTCGATGCTTCTGCTATGTGGTCACATGTTTATTTACTTTCGACACGTAATTTAGAATTTTCTCGGCTCCTTTCTCAAATTAATAAATTACGTGCTCATTTTCCTGATTATTCTATCAAGTCCATTCGGCTTGATGGTGTAAGGGAGTTTTCTTCAAAGGAATTTGATGCATATTGCATGACGTTAGGTATTGAGGTTGATCATCTTGTTGCTCATGTGCATACACAGAATGGTTTAGCAGAATCATTCATTAAACACCTGCCACTCATTACCCGACCTATGCTTATGAAAACTCAGCTCCCTGTTTCTTCTTGGGGACATGCAATTTTGCACGCTGCTGCACTGGTGCGCTATAGACCTTGTGCAAATAATCAGTATTCTCCTTAACAACATGTGTTAGGTCATCCACCAGACATATCTCACTTGCGTATTTTTGGTTGTGATGTTTATGTTCCTATTGCACCACCACAGCGAACCAAGTTTGACCCACAACGTCGACTTGGGATATATGTTAGATTTGACTCGCCATCTATAATTCGATATCTCGAACCATTAACAGGGGATGTTTTTACGGCTAGATTTGCAGATTGTCATTTTGATGAGACAGTCTTCCCACCGTTAGGGGAAGGAAGGATACCGCCTGAAGAACGGCGTGATTTATCCTAGTATACACCAGAATTGTCTCATCTTGATGTACGCACAAGCCAGTTTGAAACTGAGGTGCAGAATATTTTACATCTTCAAAATATTGCAAATCAAATGCCTGATGCATTTACAGACACAACAAAAATAATGAAACTAGATGTGCCAGCTAAAAATGCTTCATCACGCATTGATGTTCCTGTAGGAAAATCTGTGGATGTGACAGCAAACAAGTCGTCTGAGGCATGTTGTAAGGGTGGAAGACCAGTTGGATCAAAGGATTCTGCTCCTCGAAATAGGAAAATCCAATCCCAATCATTGACTAATAGTGCTCTTGAGGAGACTATTAAAGAAGGATCCAAACTATCTGAAAATAGATCTCCTGATGAGGAGAATGTCTCGACGGAGACAATGGAACCTCAAAATAAAGAAGCCTCTATTAATTATGCATGCAATAGAGAAGTTTGGGATCGAAGTATAATGATTGTTGACGACATATTTTCATTTACAGTAGCTACTAACATTGCCTTGGATGATGATGGTGTTGAACCACACTCTATAGAGGAATGTCGTCAAAGGGAAGATTGGCCAAAATGGAAAAATGCAATCCAAGCAGAATTACTTTCTCTCGCTAAGAGCAATGTTTTTGGTACTGCAGTCCGAACACCAGACAGTGTGAGCCCGGTTGGCTGTAAATGGGTGTTGTGCGCAAGCGAAATGAGAAAAATGAAAGCGTTCGCTATAAAGCGAGACTAGTGGCACAAGGTTTCTCACATAGGCCAGGGATTGATTAACAGGAAACATATTCACCTGTTATGGATGCAATTACCTTTAGGTATTTTATTAGTCTGGTAGTCCATGAAGGACTCGGCATGCATCTAATGGACGTGGTTACTGCATATCTGTATGGAAAACTGGATACAAATATCGATATGAAAATCCCTGAAGGTTTTCAGCTGCCAGCAGATAAACCATGTCATATGTATTCACTAAAATTAAATCGAGCCTTGTATGGTTTGAAACAATATGGACAGATGAGGTATAAGCGTCTCAGTGAATACTTGTTAAGTCAGGGTTATGTGAACAATCCTATATGCCCATGTATTTTCATTAAAAAGGCAAACACTAGGTTTTCCATAATTGTTGTATATGTAGATGACATCAATCTTATTGGAACTTCTGATAAAATCTCCAAAGCAAAAAAATGCTTAAAGAAGGAGTTCGAGATGAAAGATCTCGGTAAAACAAAGTTTTTTCTTGGTCTACAAATTGAGCATTATGAGGGCGGAATTCTTTTCCATCAGTCAGCGTATACAGAGAAACTTCTCAAACGCTTTAATATGGACAAATCGTATCCGCTCAGCACTCCAATGGATGTGAGATATCTTGATCCCAAAAGCGATCCATTTCGCCCCAAAGAAGAAAGCGAAACACTCCTTGGTAAAGAAGTACCATACTTAAGTGCCATCGGTGGATTATTGTATTTAGCTCAGTGCACTAGACCAGACATTTCTTTTGCTGTGAATCTCTTAGCCAGGTACATTTCTGCGCCAACAAAGAGACATTGGTCTAGAGTAAAACACATTTTTGGCTATCTGCGTGGCACTACGGACATGGGACTGTTCTACTCAAAGGACTCAAAGAACTGCTCGAAGATTAAGGGTTACATAGATGTCGGTTATCTTTCAGACACCCACAAAGCAATTTCTCAAACAGGATACGTCTTTACAAGCGGCGGCACGACATTTTCATGGCGATCTTGTAAGCATGGCATGCCAGCTACCTCCTCCAACCACTCTGAAATAATTGCTCTACATGAAAAGAGTTGAGAATGTGTGTGGCTGCGATCATTACTCGAGCATGTCAGAAGTTCTTGTGGTCTACTGTCCATTACCAGTGCTCCAACAATAATTTGTGAAGACAACTCAGCTTGCATAGCACATTAAAGAAGGTTACATCAAAGGTGATAGGATAAAGAATATTTCGCCAAAACTATTTTACGTTCACCACCTCAAGAAGAACAACGAGATTTGGATCCAGAAGATACAATCTTGTGAGAATTATGCTCATCTCTTCACCAAATCATTACCGACAAAACACTTCCGGAAACTGGTTTACGGGATCGGAATGCGCCACATATATAGGCAGCCAAATTGACGGAGATTATGTTCAGGGGGAGATTTGGACTATAACGCGTTGTACTCTTTTTCCTTCGCCAAGGTTTTGTCCCACTGGGTTTTTCCTTGTCAAGGTTTTAACGAGGCAGCATATGTGTGTCCAATACCGTTCTAAAATTTCTATTGTACTTTTTTTTTTCTTTGTCCGGGTTTTGTCCCACTAAGTTTTACCGATAAGGTTTTAATGAGACAACGTTCTTAAAAATGGTGGTAAAAGGGGAAGTATTGTGTAAACACGTCTTGTGGGGTGGCCCACCATTTTCTGGAATACTACCGTAAATACTAGGAAGACCGACTAACTGGGAGTGGATAAATATCACCAGCTTAACAGCTAAGTAAGTCATTGTAAAACGTGTAATTCATCCTCCTTACCGCCTCAGTAGTTTTGGCTATAAATAGCCATTCATTCTTCCATTTTGTAAGGTAACATAACCTACTATCAATAAAATCTCATTCTCACAAAACATGTCCATTGTGATGATTACTGCTATACACTTTAATTAATTAACTGTTCACCTTAGTATGGGTCAGTAGGTAACCACTACGTGAGACTACTTGAACTAGTCTTTAGGGTATCATTACACCACTGTTTGTACAGTGCTACTATAGTTCTAACATTTCCCAAAGTTAGTTAGATATAGTAATTCACAAAAAACAAAACATAATAGATGAATATTGGAAAAAATTGAATCAGTACAACAGAATTGAGTTCCCAACTAAGTGGGTACACCGCAAAAGGATCCCCATGGGATATGGTTCTGCACGTCCTTGCTAGGATATACATGGAAGACATTCAACCCAAGAAAATGAAAATACATTATTATGAGGAATTATTACAAAATCAATAAGTTTATCAAGACTTGATGACTTCTTGGAAGTGTTGTTTTCGTTATGTGCTTCTTCTTTTCCCGGTTGTATACCATAAAATAACTTGATTTTCTTACCGTTATGACAGCAACACAAGTCTTCAACGTCGTATTCTTCACAATTATTATCGTTCGAGTTATGAAATTGGTACAAGCCAAAACTCTTTTGTTTTATATGGATTGGTACCAATCCTAATAAAACTGGTACTAACCTTTAGTAATCGTGTTGTTTTTGGGCTAGAAATAAACATGACGTCTTTTAACTCTTTTGAGTAGACTCAATGAATTATTTTATGAGCCTCTTCCACAATTCATTCGTCAATCAAACCAAATCTTTCTTATCACAACATCTAAACTAGTTCCAAGACTATTCTAGTTTGTTGTTATTGACGGAATTTTACTTATCCTGAGATCGTCGTAGCTCCGATAAACAACGAATGCAGCAGATATAATGGAACTGGAAAAATTGTGAGATTGTCCAAACTGTGAACTATGTCGGAGAATTACGACTATGATTAATTGATAATTATCTAGACCTCGATTTTCCGGTTATAAGCGAAAATCGGAAAAATAAATTTGCGCTAATTTAAAAAAAAAATTAACATAATGAATTTTATTAATCAAATTCAACTTAATAAAACACTAACTCGAAGACTCTTAAATAGAATTGGGAAAAACCCTAACTTGTAACACAAGGAAGGGTGAAAAAACCCATACAAACTTAACGCAAAAGTTATTTGGAAAGCAGGACCAAACTACACAAAAAAAGACTCAATCTGCCTTAAAGTTACTTTTTCTTGAAGAGATAATGTGAAATCATCCATTCTTCTCCATTGTTAAATGAGAATTGCACGACATACCCCATAAAGAATGTCTTATATTGAATATTAACTTGGTTCGCTGCTTCTTCACTTCCAAGTCCCGCCGTTAGTGCTTTACTTGCGGCTTCCAAATTTATTTTAAATCTCTTGAACCATTCCTCCCTAGAAAGAACACAAGTGCTTGCTAACGTTGAATCTTTAGAGAAAGCAATGGTAATTGCCAATCTTTATTGGGGAGGGAAGCCAAATATACCTAGTTTACATTTTGCTTTCAAAACAACAAAAACTTATTAAAATTTACTTACTGTGAACGTGCCATGTGCATTCCGTTCAACAACCATTGGTCCACGACGGAGACATCATCCTGCAAAAGATACCAACTTGTACATTCAGTAATAAACCAAACTTACTTCCTGAAACTTTTGAACTTCTATATTCATAATCGCTTTGATTGATGTTTGAATGATTTTGGTGTAATTTCACCTGAAAATATAGAAGAGCTGAAGCAGACAGGTAAGTCACGCTCCCTTCCGGAAGTACGTAACTGGTATACCAATCATCCTCATCAAGTGCCTGACAAAAATTCCATGGTATCAAAAAGAAAATTCTCAAAAGGTTAAGGAAATTTTGAAGTTTATATTAATTCTAACCTCAAAATGTTGACTAAATGCCTTGTGGCAAAGGTGCACCACAAAAAGGAAACTATCTTCATCTTTCATCCAGTTTGAGATTTTCTTCAGAAACAGCTGAATGTTTTTCATGTGCTACAAATAGGAAAGATTGAGCTAAATGTCAACATATAGCTAACTAAATAATATATTCAACAATGTAAATCATGGAGAATTTTTTTTTTGTCTAAATCACCTCTATGGCTTCGACAACTAATATTCGATCAAATTTCTTCTCATTTTCGAACTCGTGCTTAGTCACATCAGCTAATATAACGTCCACATTTGATAAGCTAAGCTTCCTAAACATTGGAGAAACATCATCAAAAGATTATGGACTAATTATTCTTTTGGACAAAAATAAGGATTATTCAAACAGTTGCTTATAATTGATTCGCTAGTGTCTAATTCTACTTACTCTACTTGCAACATAATATAATTTCTTTGCTCGGCGGAATTAGTCAATCCTGTAACATGAGAATTCTTATATTTCTGAGCAATATGAAGAACTAAACCCCCAAAGCCGCAACCAATGTCAAGTATAGTTTGCCCGTCTTTTATTTGTGCTCGTTCGCAGTCCAACTCGTATGCAGCTATCTCTGCTTCGTCTATCGACATGGATTCCTCTTTGAAGTAACAAGCACTGCACCAAAAAGAATAATCCCAATATGCATACACTTAAAATCTAGTCACTTTCTCAACATTTCAGTATTGGTCTCGGCCGACCTGTGAAAAGAATAATTCCAAATGAAAAGATTAATCAGAGATTTGAATGACCTTTGTTTGAGGGTGCTTCCAAGAGTGGCTGCAACAGCAGCTGTAGGTAATTCATATAGCTCGGTGTTCACAGCCTCCAATTCTCCTGACATCTTCATATCTTTCAAGGCTACAAAAACAAAACCATGACCAATTAGTATTGTTCCTATCTCTATGTGTAATGCGAATAAAAGAATGCAAATCATTGAGAGCATGCAAGTGATGAACATTTTATGAAGGCCATCTCGGAAGCAAGTTGGTCTTGGGGAGTGGGTTTATAACCACATTGCAATCTCTTTTCAAACCGAATTCTAATGAGCTCCTTCAGTTCCTCATCTCCAATTTCTCCCTTCACCAATCTCTCTAATATTTTTGTACCATGTTGATCTTTAGAATCCATTGTAAGCAAGAGTTGATTACAAGATGCGTTCTGAGGATATACAATGATTATAAAACTATCCAATGATAGTATACAGTATTTATAGAAAAATAAAACTGAACTAATTTTCAACCCCCGATTAAAAAATGTTTAGCGAGAGATGGATAGACTGTTAGTTAACTAAGAAATGAATATCACCAATCCACTACCTCAAGTAGAATAAATATAATACGAACCCATCTCTATCCGAATCTCCTATGTAAGGTAAGGATTCTTTTTGCCTGTTATTCTCTCATTTGGTTCCTTAAATTTCATATTCCCAAATGATGACCTCCCCCTTTTCTTTTCGCATACATTTTTTTTTTCTTTTTCTTTTTATCGGTAAGGCTAACAACTATGGTTAATCAAATTCAAGATTCAATAATTGACGATATGTCAGCTTGAATAATCTCCCAAAGTCCACTATGAATTCAAGTGTTTATACCCGCTATAAATTGCCAAGAAGCCCGCTAGTCAAGCTCGTATAGAAGGTTCTAGAAGTTTCCACACGTCTTGCCTGTTAGAAATTGCCAAGAAGCCCCCTAGTCAAGCTCGTATAGAAGGTTCTAGAAGTTTCCACACGTCTTGCTTCCCAAGTTGTTTGCATGTCAAGTTTATCTCATAATTAGAGTCTACATAAACTATATAAATGCATGTGTTCTAAATCCTAATAAATATGGAATTATAGGTTAGCTAACTGTAGAATGATTATTGTGATCCGCATATCAGTAAAATATCTCTTTTTACGGGATTCCTCCGTCGATGTAGGATCACTTGTCGAACAACGTTAAATTTTTGTCTACCCTATTTTCTTCAATTGGTTTCCAACCCTAATTTCGCATTATCATGAAATCAATCGTGTTTTGTGTTAGAGCATTGCTCGATCGATCTCGAATGCGCTGCTATGTCAAGCATGTTTGTCAATGTTAGTGATCAAAACTATAAGTTTTGATTTCTAGTCTATTATAGCTAAGTCTCGGCCTAGGATAGAAAGTGTAGTTGAACTCAAGGACTTCATGGCGATTCATCATACAAGAAGAAGAACTACTGAAGGAACCGGTGGAACTTCTCAACAAAAAGGTATGTGAAGACTTGAACTTATCTGTCACTCAAAAGTCTATCTATTCTATCTCATACTTCTTGAGACAAAAAGTCGTATGCTATATAGACTTATATTATACACATTTGGTATTTCGAGCCGAGTATACCTCGCTTATCTATATCTCAAAATATGTGTTGTTAAGCGTTTCGCTTCGACCATGTTTATCTTTACCTAATGACGAAATTCATGATATATTTCAATCACTTTGAAAATTAATTTGACGAGAATTGGTGTAACAACTATAAAACGTCCTCTAAGAATGTTTCAATGTTTGGAATGAGATTTTAGATTAGATAACTAATGATGGACATAAGTATTGTTGTGGAAACACATATGTGCATAAGTCCTATCCCTTGAACCAAAGTTTGCGAACTTTGTTGATCCAGAGAAACCGGAAGAATGGCTTGTTGCCAAGTCCGCGAACAGCCGAACTTCTCATCCCAAGAAATTCTGCTGGAGTTAACAAACTTGTTGCGTGAGTACCAATCCGCGAACCGGCGGAAAGTCTTTGCCGAGATTTTCTGCTGGAGTTTGTAAACTCTGCCCGGTTGCTTAAGTCCGCGAACCTAGTTTGCGAACTTAAGAAGTTTATATATCTGAAGATGATTTATGAACTTAAACTTATAAAGACTAGGGAATGCAATTTGCAAACCGTGGCTATAAAGTTCATAAATCAATTCGTGAATGAAATCATATTTGCTTCAATTGTGTCTTGTGTAGTACATAAGATTTCCTTGCAATTGAACAACTCTCTAACTAGTTCATTTGAAGTCATTTGAACTAGTTATGGTGAAGAAGAATATGGTTGGTATGAAATGCTCATATGGCTAACCTTTTGGTTAACTGTTGTTGAACCAAAAAATATACATGTTTGGGTACGGTTAACAAACCTAGAAGCGTGCATTTCATTTGTGTATAACAAGCTAAGTTATCGATCTCACGGTTGAGAAATATTAGCTTGAATCTAAATCAGGTTTTTATATAACGGTGGATATTGTTTGCTTTGTAACCAAGCAAAACCCTGATTTGAAAGACTATATAAAGGAGACATCTGTAGGATTTAAATCCCTTTGAGATTTATTACTCAAAAAACTTTTAAGAATAAGAGATAAATCGTCACTAGAAAGTGGGATCCACCTTTCTTACTCTTAGATCCGATACTCGCACAAGGATATAAAAAAAAGATGAAAAAATAACGAAAATAATGAAAAAAGAGAGCTTTTATTCAAGATATTTCTAGCACCAAACTGTGACTACTATTTTCCCATAGTCTATGTAATATGAACAGCTCAGACGATCATATACTAAGTAGCATGGATACCTTAGTTGAACTGATATTGCTGAGTAAATATAAGTTATGTACAAAATGAGATCTGCTCAGAAGATCATATACTAAGTAAGTAAAGATATTTCGTGAGAGCAGATACTAACAAAACAAAGGTATGTCTGTAATACATATGTGAGTAAGCAAATAAGCTAAATAAAGAGATAACCAAGTAAAACAAATATCTGAGAAAGAAGATAATGTAAGTGCAGCTAATAGCAAACAAATCACATAAGAAATATGTGGACCTACGTCCATCGTTAAAGATGTTATGTTTATTGATGAAATTGATACAAAAGGATGGAGGAAGTCCATTAAGGAAGAAGCGAAGATCTTTAAATAATAGATAAAGTAGATACCAAAAGAAATTAAGTTGTGAGAGGAGTCTTTTCTCAAATTCTAGCCAACCCAAAAGTCTCATTTCTATTGAGATAATGCTGAGTATTTATAGATCTCTTTGAGTATGGAACATCTTCGTTGTCTTTAGATCCATCGAGTTATTACCTTCGTTAGCCGTTTACCATCTCCAGTCAGACTATGCCACCTCAGCTTCCTCCAGATGTCCTGGTGAACTATTAATCCTCTGTACAAGTTGTACCTTAGTTGGATGCTTACCTTACCCAGTCAGAGGATGTCAGTGCTCTGAGCGCACAAGGTTGAAGAGTACACGCCTTCGCATTTAATGATGTGTAGACTGTTGAGCCTCCTATGACAAACAGACACGCCCACATACCTATAATGTATCCCATTGCGTAAAAATTAAGCAATCTTGGTAACGTTGCGGTGTACTCCATTGTAGCATACTAAGTAAGTTCCTCCTTTAGTAGTGCACCACGCAAGGACAGAGATATCTTAATAAATAAGCAGCCTAAGAGGAGATATTGTGTATGTCGTAATAACATATTAACTTACTACTCCTTTAATCTTGTGCCATGTGGCATAATAGATTTTTGGTATCTCCCAAACAAAACCCCAACAAAATCTAGTGTTGGTGAAAGTTGATGAGTGCTAAAAAGTGCATATTTATATATATTTTTCTTGGCATTTAACTCATCTTTTGTGCATTAATTCTACATTTTATCCCATATTCTGTATTTTCATTGTTTTCAAGAATAAATACTTTTCTTACTTAATTTTGCATTTTTAGGTAATAAACGAAGTTCGGATGAGTCGCGGAGCGAAAAGAGCAGAAAAGTAGTGAAAAGCCGGGAAGAATTACGCAAGGAAGCCGCAAAGAATGGAGCGCACGTCCAAAAAGCTAGGAATGGGCTCAAGAAGGAAGAATTGTTCTTAAAGAAGATATGGGCTTGGCATACCCAAGGCCCAAAACCCTTACCCAAACCCATTTTCTATATCCATACCCGTCTCCATTCCCGACCGTCAGATTGGATCGCATATGCATCCTACGGTCGCTTCTTTGCCTGCGCATCAAACCTCGATACTTCCGCTTAACACTACAACACCTAACTCCATCTGGTGTCGTTAATTTTGTTGTATTGTATAATCCAACGGCCGCTGCAGGATCCACTTCATCTCGTCGTTAGATCGATCCACCATCCCCACATCCCACGTCTCATCCTCGCTGTGCATCAACATTTTCTGTCCCCGACACACACCATAGTACCAAACACCTACATCCCAAGTCGAGCAGCAAACCAAACACTCCCTTCTTCCCAAAACCATCGATCTCATCTTCTCCCTCACCTCTGCAGAACCACCACACCTCCACCTTTCTCAACTGCCACAAACACCAACCCTAAAACCCATCATCACTACCACTTTCACCAACTCTATAGACTTCTATTCCACCAATTTCACGCCTCACCAATCTCATGAACCCTAGATGTGAAATTGGTAGAATAGGTTGAAATAGAGTTGTAATTAGAGCATGGGTAGACGCAGGAGAAGGAATAAAGGCATGGGTCGAAGAAGATTGAGTGATTTCAAAGAGTTAGGTATGTCAATTTTGCTTTTTGTAAGATTTCGAAACCCTAACTGCCCTGATTTGGGGATTTTTGTGTAGGAACCCTAATTGATTAATTTGGGTATAAATAGAAGGTGTTTTGTGCTGTTGTGGGCATGCCTGGATTAGCCAGAGCTTCACCCAAGAGGACTGGACTAGCCAGTTCCTCAACTGTTGGTTCATTTGTTTTGTAAATTTTCAGTCATGTTGTGTTTGAATTTGCTCTTATTATCATATGTGATGAATGTTAATGTTGTTTATATGTTGAGCACGAGCTAAATTGTTGCAGCTGAGGTTTAGATGAAACCTCAGTGCACTGTCTGATAATGAAATGCTAGGTTAGAGCCTTAGTGCACTGAATTGATTGAGCAATGGGAGAAATCAGTGCTCACTAGTGCTTGTGATTGATTGTACTGTCAAAAGACAGTCAATACTAGGAGCACATCAGTTGAGCAAGCTGATTATCTTGCTATTCCCTTTTTGTATGCTTAGGATCATAAGTTGACCTTAGCTGTCACTTAGTTCCATTAGGAATTCAACCTAGAATTACATTATCTGGATAGGTCACAAGGGTGGATTCAAAGCCTTAGCTTAGACCACAATACCTTAATTCAGTCACTTACAATTTCAGTCTTATTTTGCTCCCTGCTCAGCTAAATTTCTTAGCTATCTTGTTGTTTATTTCTTGTATTTTGAAGTCTGTTGTGCATTGAAATCAGTGCACAAACTCACCCCTGCCCTTGGCTCACAGCCTTGGTTCCATGCTGTTTTGTCATCTTTGCTTTGTTAACTGTTTTGGTACTTTGCCTTGCTCACTGCCATAGTGCCTTGTCTCCATTGCTAGCTTAGGAAAATTTCTTGTATGCTCCCACTCCCTGTGGACTGATCCCTCTCTTACCTTCTATACTAAAACTTGGCCTTGTATACTTGCAAGTTTTTGTGTGTCTTTTCTAACCACACCAAGTTTTTGGCGCCGCTGCCGGGGAGTGGTGCTGCCATCTGCTGATTTCCTTTGTTGTCCTGCCCTGCAATCATTGCACAAGATCATTGCAGCTTCTGCCTTGCAATCATTGCACACTGCTTCTGCAATCTTTGCACAAGATCATTGCAGAGTTGTCTGAGATCATTACACTCTTGTTCACTTGCAGGTGCCACTGAGTTGCCGCAGAGCTGTGTTGCTGGCCACTTGAGATGTTGCTGCTGCTGCTGTTGCTGGAGCTGGTGAACCAAGCCTGCTGCTGCCAAGCCAAAGCAACTGGGCTGCCAACTGAAGCTGCGTTTCATTGCTGGGCTTCACTGGTGGTGGTCTGCTGGGCTTCGCCAAACTTTGCAACTGGGCTTAGCCACCTGCTGCTGCTGGGCTCTGTTTTTTTTTGTTGATGGGCTCGTGATCTTCTGCTCCTGGGTTTCGCAGCTGATCCTCCTGGGCTCGTGTTGCTGAACCAACTCCAACGGTTGTTGGGCTTGGGCGTGAGCTACTTAGGACGATCCCAAAGCCCAACTGGGCTTGTGCAACTTAAGAAAAGGGATAAAAGCCCAACTGGGCTTCCCTCCAAAAAGGTAAACCCAAACCCAAACCCAAATTTTTTGGGCTTGTAATTTTTTTGGTTTGTAATTGTAATTATCTTTTTGGGCATGTAATAATTATTTTAATTTTATTTTATTTCTTTTATTTTTTCTTTTTTTTTATTTTGGGATTGTAATAATTTTAATTTTATTTTCTTTTTTTTGTGGGTTTGTAATAATTAGTTTTATTTTTATTTCTTTCTTTATTTGGGCTTGTAATTTAGTTGTTTGTTAGGCTTGTAGTTTCTTTTAAACTAAAATTTGGGCTTCAAAACCCAACACAAAAAAAAAAAAAAAAAATTGCTCCTAATTTCGAAAACCAAATTTTTAAACCCATAAAAACCAAATGTTACCCATAAAAACCAAATTTTTTCCCAAAAATCCAAACCCTTTAAAAACCAAATTTGAGCTTTGTAAACTCTTTACTTAGCCTTTGAGCCCAATCATGTCTAGATCTTTTTCTACAGTTGGGGAATACAACAAATCCCTTAGAGAACTTGCGTGTGGACATACTTCACGTTATAAACCTCCCATAGACCATGATGTCAATAGTCATAGGAATTATTATGGACATTTTCAAAGTCCCGAGCCTCAATACATAAACCCTAATGACTATTCACACATGCATCATTCGCCACAACGTGAAAATGAACATTTTGCTAGTGGCTCACTCACACAATCATCACTGATCGATCAATTAGAAGCTCGAATCGCATCTTTAGAAATGCAATCACATGAGGAATCTGTCACATCTAATTTTCTTAGGCAACCTGAAATCTATGCATGTCCCGCATGTGGTAGTTTAGACCACCCTGTTGAGAATTGTCATATTTTGCATAATTTTAGGCAATCTAGAGAAAATCCAAGGTATGAAATGCCCATAAATTGTGAGAATGGTAGTCATTGGGACCATAATCAATCCTTTGAGGATTGCGATCAATATTTTATAAACCCTAATGACCAAGCACACATGTACCATTCACCACAATTTGAACATGAAGAATTTTGTACTCCCATGAATTTAGACTCCACCACAGAAGCTTTAAGACTCAGTAAGCAAAACTTTGATAGATCTACATCACGAATTCATGCATATTTAGATCAGATTTTGCTTCACCTACAAAAGGAGGAAATTCATGAGGAAATGTATGTTGTCCCTAATGAAGTGTCTAGTCCCATTCATGTAAATGATGTTGAATATGAACCTAATTTAGAGGAACATGAATCAACTAATGACACCACCACTGTTATTGAGGACCAATATGCATGCTACCATGATGATGATTATGATGATTATGATGATATGTTAGAAGAACATGAAAATATTGTGGAACCTGTTGGTTCAATAACATATGGCTTCTCGCCCTTGACCTTCATGAATGTTGTTTTTTCTAATACTCATTGTAATTCATATGATTTTGATATTGACATGGGATTCGTACAATTATTCTGTGAAGATGAGCATGACATAGGAATAGTTGAATCTTCTGTAGACACTAATGCTAATATGCATGAAAATATATTTGATGTGTCTGATTCTCTACCTAGGTCACATTGTGATATTTCTCCTGATTTGCCGATGCATGAGAATAAATTTGTTGATGATGTTGATGACTCTGATTGTGATCTGGACAATTTGTTTGATGATTGTGAGCATGTTGTGACACGTGTAGAAGACTTAGGAGATGTTGATATGATTAGTAATGATGTGCCTATCTTCCTACATAAGTCACAATCTGATGGCCTTCCACCCAACCTAGATTTGGTTTGTACCCATATTGTCAAACAGACTTTTCTGAGAGTCCCTAACCTAGGTTTGGAACTGTGTGCTTCCCAAGTCCTTTTGGACTATTTTGCATCTAAGTATAATACATTTGAGGAACCACAGTTGGAATTAGCATGTTTGCCCGTCCCTAGCACAGTTCACTTTGAGTTAGACCTTGTACATGATGAACCCCCAAAACTGCGCGATTTTGTTTTCAAAATTATACCTTCTGTAAAATCCAGGTTTGGGGGTAGCTCATTTGGTTTCACAGCTTCACGTGCTTTTCTTTCATGTGTGAAGTTGTTGAAACCGCTACACTTTGTCTTTTGGGTTGATCCTCAACTCTTTAGATTGTTAGTGTATGGTGAATTTTTGTATATAATCCAGTAGATAAATTTTAAAACTTTTTGGTTTCTTTTGTATATATTTTTGCTAATCCAATATGATCTAAGTTGAAAATGTTGGATTCTAGCCGGTGAATAATGGAGTTCGGTTCGTGTTTTCGACGAATCGGGTATTCTCTCTCCTTTTACTCTACTTAGCATGTTCCTCTTCATATGTTGCATTATAATTTTGTTATCTTTTGAAACATTGAGGACAATGTTTAGTTTAGGTTTGGGGGTATGGAATGGATACCATGATAATATGCTATAATTGAAAACGAACTCCTTCTTCTTTTGAAAAAATCGAAAAAATTCAAAAAAAATTAAAAAATGAAAAATCATAAAAATGGAGCTCATTTACCTTGAAATGTTGACTCTTGTGCAAATATGTAATTATTAGGAGTCTTAGTCTAGATATTTAGGCACCCTGATTCTAGCACAATTCACATAGTGATAAGAAATTTGCACGCGCACGATCTACCAATACATGTATAGCCTCGATCTTCAAGGTGTTTGATAGGAAGTCACGGTTGCCAATCACTTTAGAATATTGAACGAAACTTGACTAGCTTGTTCTTTGGTTGGTTGGGATAGAAGGTGGAGGTTACATTAAGAAAGACAACCATCGAATTTAACTGGGTGCATCAAAAAGGGCTACCTCTTGCAAAGTGTCATGTAATCTTTTGTTTCCTTTTGTATATGTATCAAAAGTGTTTCCTTATTCCAAAAAAAAAAAAAAAAAAAAACGATGTATATATTCAGAAAAAATATCAGAAAAAAAAAAAAAAAAAAAAATCAAGTATTTATCAATTCCATTCTCTCTTGTTCCAAAAATAAAAGAGAGTAGTCAATGTAAATAAGAGTCATGTTTTGTGTTTTATTGTAATAAGCAAGGAAGGGTGTATGCCATTGATGTACAACGCGAGTAATTGTGAAATACCTCCAACTCATTCACAATTCTCGTAAAGTCCGGACAGCTAGCTAGATTTCGACCTTGGTTCTTAGCCTGAGAAACTATCTCTTGGTGATTAGTAGTCATAACTTCAGATCTTTCTTTACACATGTGTAGATACACTTTACACTCTTATCACATGTCTTTTTTTTGTTATCAGTGCTAGGATTGTGCCTTTGATAGCTAGATTGACATCTCCATTTTGCTGTGAGATTAAACTGTCTTGCACATGTCACATTTGATGGAATATGAGCTTATATTTTGACCTAGAACTTTGTAGGAACGTTCTAAGCAAACCTTCACGAGACTTAACTCGTCCACTAGGGACACTTAGTGGTTTAAAAGGCTTAGTGCATACGCTAAATGCATTCGAGAGACCAGCGACAGTGGTATAGGTAGGATTTCTTTAGTTTTGTTTTACTTGAGGACAAGTAAAATTCAGGTTTGGGGGTATTTGATGAGTGCTAAAAAGTGCATATTTATATATATTTTTCTTGGCATTTAACTCATCTTTTGTGCATTAATTCTACATTTTATCCCATATTATGTATTTTCATTGTTTTCAAGAATAAATACTTTTCTTACTTAATTTTGCATTTTTAGGTAATAAACGAAGTTCGGATGAGTCGCGGAGTGAAAAGAGCAGAAAAGTAGTGAAAAGCCGGGAAGAATTACGCAAGGAAGCCGCAAAGAATGGAGCGCACGTCCAAAAAGCTAGGAATGGGCTCAAGAAGGAAGAATTGTTCTTAAAGAAGATATGGGCTTGGCATACCCAAGGCCCAAAACCCTTACCCAAACCCATTTTCTATATCCATACCCGCCTCCATTCCCGACCGTCATATTGGATCGCATATGCATCCTACGGTCGCTTCTTTGCCTGCGCATCAAACCTCGATACTTCCGCTTAACACTACAACACCTAACTCCATCTGGTGTCGTTAATTTTGTTGTATTGTATAATCCAACGGCCGCTGCAGGATCCACTTCATCTCGTCGTTAGATCGATCCACCATCCCCACATCCCACGTCTCATCCTCGCTGTGCATCAACATTTTCTGTCCCCGACACACACCATAGTACCAAACACCTACATCCCAAGTCGAGCAGCAAACCAAACACTCCCTTCTTCCCAAAACCATCGATCTCATCTTCTCCCTCACCTCTGCAGAACCACCACACCTCCACCTTTCTCAACTGCCACAAACACCAACCCTAAAACCCATCATCACTACCACTTTCACCAACTCTATAGACTTCTATTCCACCAATTTCACGCCTCACCAATCTCATGAACCCTAGATGTGAAATTGGTAGAATAGGTTGAAATAGAGTTGTAATTAGAGCATGGGTAGACGCAGGAGAAGGAATAAAGGCATGGGTCGAAGAAGATTGAGTGATTTCAAAGAGTTAGGTATGTCAATTTTGCTTTTTGTAAGATTTCGAAACCCTAACTGCCCTGATTTGGGGATTTTTGTGTAGGAACCCTAATTGATTAATTTGGGTATAAATAGAAGGTGTTTTGTGCTGTTGTGGGCATGCCTGGATTAGCCAGAGCTTCACCCAAGAGGACTGGACTAGCCAGTTCCTCAACTGTTGGTTCATTTGTTTTGTAAATTTTCAGTCATGTTGTGTTTGAATTTGCTCTTATTATCATATGTGATGAATGTTAATGTTGTTTATATGTTGAGCACGAGCTAAATTGTTGCAGCTGAGGTTTAGATGAAACCTCAGTGCACTGTCTGATAATGAAATGCTAGGTTAGAGCCTTAGTGCACTGAATTGATTGAGCAATGGGAGAAATCAGTGCTCACTAGTGCTTGTGATTGATTGTACTGTCAAAAGACAGTCAATACTAGGAGCACATCAGTTGAGCAAGCTGATTATCTTGCTATTCCCTTTTTGTATGCTTAGGATCATAAGTTGACCTTAGCTGTCACTTAGTTCCATTAGGAATTCAACCTAGAATTACATTATCTGGATAGGTCACAAGGGTGGATTCAAAGCCTTAGCTTAGACCACAATACCTTAATTCAGTCACTTACAATTTCAGTCTTATTTTGCTCCCTGCTCAGCTAAATTTCTTAGCTATCTTGTTGTTTATTTCTTGTATTTTGAAGTCTGTTGTGCATTGAAATCAGTGCACAAACTCACCCCTGCCCTTGGCTCACAGCCTTGGTTCCATGCTGTTTTGTCATCTTTGCTTTGTTAACTGTTTTGGTACTTTGCCTTGCTCACTGCCATAGTGCCTTGTCTCCATTGCTAGCTTAGGAAAATTTCTTGTATGCTCCCACTCCCTGTGGACTGATCCCTCTCTTACCTTCTATACTAAAACTTGGCCTTGTATACTTGCAAGTTTTTGTGTGTCTTTTCTAACCACACCAAGTTTTTGGCGCCGCTGCCGGGGAGTGGTGCTGCCATCTGCTGATTTCCTTTGTTGTCCTGCCCTGCAATCATTGCACAAGATCATTGCAGCTTCTGCCTTGCAATCATTGCACACTGCTTCTGCAATCTTTGCACAAGATCATTGCAGAGTTGTCTGAGATCATTACACTCTTGTTCACTTGCAGGTGCCACTGAGTTGCCGCAGAGCTGTGTTGCTGGCCACTTGAGATGTTGCTGCTGCTGCTGTTGCTGGAGCTGGTGAACCAAGCCTGCTGCTGCCAAGCCAAAGCAACTGGGCTGCCAACTGAAGCTGCGTTTCATTGCTGGGCTTCACTGGTGGTGGTCTGCTGGGCTTCGCCAAACTTTGCAACTGGGCTTAGCCACCTGCTGCTGCTGGGCTCTGTTTTTTTTTGTTGATGGGCTCGTGATCTTCTGCTCCTGGGTTTCGCAGCTGATCCTCCTGGGCTCGTGTTGCTGAACCAACTCCAACGGTTGTTGGGCTTGGGCGTGAGCTACTTAGGACGATCCCAAAGCCCAACTGGGCTTGTGCAACTTAAGAAAAGGGATAAAAGCCCAACTGGGCTTCCCTCCAAAAAGGTAAACCCAAACCCAAACCCAAATTTTTTGGGCTTGTAATTTTTTTGGTTTGTAATTGTAATTATCTTTTTGGGCATGTAATAATTATTTTAATTTTATTTTATTCTTTTTTTTTTCTTTTTTTATTTTGGGATTGTAATAATTTTTTTTATTTTCTTTTTTTTGTGGGTTTGTAATAATTAGTTTTATTTTTATTTCTTTCTTTATTTGGGCTTGTAATTTAGTTGTTTGTTAGGCTTGTAGTTTCTTTTAAACTAAAATTTGGGCTTCAAAACCCAACACAAAAAAAAAAAAAAAAAATTGCTCCTAATTTCGAAAACCAAATTTTTAAACCCATAAAAACCAAATGTTACCCATAAAAACCAAATTTTTCCCAAAAATCCAAACCCTTTAAAAACCAAATTTGAGCTTTGTAACTCTTTACTTAGCTTTGAGCCCAATCATGTCTAGATCTTTTCTACAGTTGGGGAATACAACAAATCCCTTAGAGAACTTGCGTGTGGACATACTTCACGTTATGAACCTCCCATAGACCATGATGTCAATAGTCATAGGAATTATTATGGACATTTTCAAAGTCCCGAGCCTCAATACAAACCCTAATGACTATTCACACATGCATCATTCGCCACAACGTGAAAATGAACATTTTGCTAGGCCTCACTCACACAATCATCACTGATCGATCAATTAGAAGCTCGAATCGCATCTTTAGAAATGCAATCACATGAGGAATCTGTCACATCTAATTTTCTTAGGCAACCTGAAATCTATGCATGTCCCGCATGTGGTAGTTTAGACCACCCTGTTGAGAATTGTCATATTTTGCATAATTTTAGGCAATCTAGAGAAAATCCAAGGTATGAAATGCCCATAAATTGTGAGAATGGTAGTCATTGGGACCATAATCAATCCTTTGAGGGTTGCGATCAATATTTTGTAAACCCTAATGACCATGCACACATGTACCATTCACCACAATTTGAACATGAAGAATTTTGTACTCCCATGAATTTAGACTCCACCACAGAAGCTTTAAGACTCAGTAAGCAAAACTTTGATAGATCTACATCACGAATTCATGCATATTTAGATCAGATTTTGCTTCACCTACAAAAGGAGGAAATTCATGAGGAAATGTATGTTGTCCCTAATGAAGTGTCTAGTCCCATTCATGTAAATGATGTTGAATATGAACCTAATTTAGAGGAACATGAATCGACTAATGACACCACCACTGTTAATGAGGACCAATATGCATGCTACCATGATGATGATTATGATGATTATGATGATATGTTAGAAGAACATGAAAATATTGTGGAACCTGTTGGTTCAATAACATATGGCTTCTCGCCCTGACCTTCATGAATGTTGTTTTTCTAATACTCATTGTAATTCATATGATTTTGATATTGACATGGGATTCGTACAATTATTCTGTGAAGATGAGCATGACATAGGAATAGTTGAATCTTCTGTAGACACTAATGCTAATATGCATGAAAATATATTTGATGTGTCTGATTCTCTACCTAGGTCACATTGTGATATTTCTCCTGAT